>NC_138244.1:18736692-19336692 GCF_964197995.2 Scardinius erythrophthalmus
AGACATTTGGCTTATTTGATTAATATTTTTTTATAAATATAATGTTTTGATTGTTTAGCTTTGATGCTTAAATGAAAAACAATTAACATCATTTTAAAATGAACATCACACAAACAATTACCACCACGTAAAAATGACCGTTTACAAATTATTACTCTGTATGTTTTGAGCTTTAGATTGTACTATACACTGAAAAATGGTGACATCTAAATGAACTAGTTTTCTTTTTAAGTCAAAAATGTAATTAATATCTCTGATTATTAATTATTGCTGATTACTGATTATTTAATATCATCCTAAATACATTAATTTATGCCAACAAAACTATTTTTATAGGTTAAATCAGGTATAAAAAGCTCTTTAAGGTAAAAATGGTAGGTTAGCACTTTTTACAGTGTAACCTCAATGCTCTCTCTTTGAATCAACATTCACTGAGTTTCACGTCATCCAGGAATTCAGCCAGCTTTCCATGCCATATAACCGTCAGTGACAGGGCTGATGCCTGGGCCTCTAGCAGGTGCTGTTTGCAGTCTGTCTAATGGCTATTAAGAAAATATGATGTAACATCCTGCCCTATAATTACCCAGGGCATCACAAGGAACCTGTTGTGCTATGGAAATGGGGACATAGCTTATTTGCACAGATCACCCCCCCCCACCCCCCACCCCCCCTAGGATCAATCACCAAAAAGAGATCACCATAGAGTTTATCTGAGCAAAGAAACACTGACTTAATATATAGTAGGGAAAAAATTAGATCATATCCTTAATGCCAAAATCTCACATACGACTGATGACTAGGGATTCATTTCCCTAGGGATGACTAGGGAAATGAACAAACAATTTAAGAGGAAAACACCACATATATATTGATTGCGTAAATTATGTGTGATAACATTTTTTAACATGTCAGGACTATAGCTATAGTTTTTGTAATGTTATCACAATACATTTTTTTGCCAACAGAATCACAAATCACATGAATTTGAAAAAGAAAAAAACTTGAAATATCCCATCTTATATTTAACAAATCTTTCAAACTTACATTTTTCTTGTGAATTCTCATCTAAATGTATTATTTGGTATAAGTGATTTGATACAAATTTATAGAACAGGGATTTTAGTCAATGTTGTGGTAATAACATAAATCCAGGAAACGGGCACTGTATATTTTTTAGTTTATAAAAAATTAATTAACACTTCTAAATCTTAACTTCTAAATCACTTCTTTCAATCAGACACTTTTTTATGGCATAAAAAATGACTCCTTAAAAAACAATCATAAATCATGTAAATTTAAAAACAATAAATGAAAATATAAAAATTTAACCACAAAATAACAAAAACGTGTTATAACCATTAATCATTTTCAAATAGACACTTTCTAACTGAAAATATTTGGTTTTATGACATATTTATCAATCCATGAAAACATAAATAATAAAAAACAAATGTAATAACATTTAATTTTAACTATAAAATGCTCAAAGATCTCCACAAAACATAAAAAAATGTAAATCATAATCATTACTTTTCCTCAGTACAGTTCCTCAGTTTTACCATTTAAAGAAAAAAAAGTATTGAAAATATCTTTTTATTTAAAACAATCACTGTGCCTTTTTTTCACGAGTGGAGTTAAAGTATCACCCTTAGGTCTGCGCATGGATGTGTAAGCCAAGGTTATTGCCAGAAGCTTCACATCATACATGTTCTCACATGCGTCATGTTTAAAAGGTGTATCCTGTTTAGAAAACTATAATTAGATTGAGTGTACTATAACCAGCATCTTGTCATTGATGTCAGAGCTGGTCATGGTTGATTTCACCTCTATAGCATGTATGTGTGTGTGGACACGTGTGTGTCAGAATTACAGTGTCTACATAAAACAGTGCAGCTGCAGTCGTCTCCAGAAGGATCCAGTACGTGCGAGACTCACACATGCCCAACAAACCTAATAACCCCTTTATACTTTCACTGGAGAGCCAGTGAACTCAGACCTTTTTAAAGGGACTCATATGTGTACTGTACTGTTAGCCCAGTTGTCATAGAGTCTTCCACACCTGCAATAATAAATGATAGCGGCAGACTGTAAGAAGAATTGTTATAAGGTCAGATAGGAGAGTATGCTTAACTCTTCAAACTAGCTTCTGAATGGTTGGCAAAATCAATTGATTTGGGATACGTTTAGCATGTCATCAAGTAATAAACATGACAGAGGAACATTGTGATCTCCAAGTAAACCAAATATATAAATGAAGCTGAAAGGTTCACTGGAGTGCAAAGTGTAATATAAACCTGCACTGTAATTGACAAGGAGTTAATAATGGCAAATGTGCAAAAAGTGTTTAGTCAAAAGGTCAAACAAATATGAGCATAGTGATCAGACTCAAACTCATCCTTGTCATAATTTAATTACATTTAAGAAAGAACAACTACTTAGCAACCACCTGGAATTCCTTAGCAACTAACTGCCAATGCCCAAGCAACCACCCATAATACCCTAGCAACTAGCAATACCTAGCAATGCCTTGTCAACCACCCACAACACCATAGTATATATCCAGAAACCACACAAAACACCTTAGCGACCACATATCACTGTCCTGGCAATTGCATTGCAATATGCTAAAAACACAGAACACCTTAGCCACTGCATAGCAACACCCTGACAACCACCCAGAAAACCACACAAAACACCTAACCAGGTATATCAGTGTCCTAGTAACTGCATAGCAATATGCTAAACACACAAAACAAAACACCTTAGTGACCCCATATCACTGTCCTTGCAATTGTATTGCAAAAAACACAGAATACCTAAACCACTGCATAGCAACACCCTGGCAACCCCCCAGAAAACCACACAAAACACCTAACCAGGCATCTCAGTGTACTAGTAACTGCATAGCAATGTGCTAAAAAAACTAAACAAAACACCTAAGCAACTGCTAGCGACAACCTGGCAACTACCTAGAAAACCACACAAAACATCTTAGCAACCATATATTAGTCCTAGCAACTACACTGCAGCACCCTGACAACCACCCTGAAAACCAATGCACTTGTGCAGCAATGTGCTAAAAAAAACATCTTACACATCACCTTAGCAACTGCATAGCAACACCCTGGCAACCACCCAGAAAAAAACACACAAAACACATAACCAGGCATATCAGTATTCTAGCAACAACATTGCAACACTCTGACAACCACCCTGAAAACCAACTATGCAACTATGCAGCAATGTGCTAAAAACAAATCTTACACGACGACACCTTAGTCACTGCATAGCAACACCCTGGCAACCACCCAGAAAACCAGACAAAACACCTAACCAGGCATATCAGTGTCCTAGAAACCACATAGCAACTACCTGGCAAGTTGCAACCACCCTGAAAACCAAAGCAACTGTTCAGCAATGTGCTCAAAAAACATCTTACACAACACCTTAGCAACTGCATAGCAACACCCTGAAACCACACAAAACCCTTTAGAAACTACACATCAGTGTCCTTGCAGTTGCATAGAAATCTAAACATAAAAGTACTAAAAACAGAACCGAACACCCAAGTAACCGCATATCAATTAATGCCCTGTCAACCCTCAGAACACCATAGCAACTGCACAACAATGTGCTTAAATACATCCAATTCAACACCTTAGCAACTGCATATCAGTGTCCTAGCAAATGCATAGAAATGTATTAAATACACAGAGCATCTTAGCAACTGTATAGCAACACCCTGGCAACTACCCAGAAAACCACAATACACCAGAAACCACATAGTAATGCAGTTAACCACCCAGAACAACCTTGCAAATGCCTATCAGTGTGTTCTAAAATTCACATAAAACACCATAGCAATTCTTTGTCTAGCAACCACATAGCAACACCCTGGCAACTGCTAAGACAGGCCAACACCCCTCACATTTTCTCCAGAAAATGTCAAATTAATACACTGTAAAAAATGCTGGGTTGTTTCAACCCATGTTTGGGTCAAATATGAACAAACCCAACCTTTGGTTTAAATGATTAAATTAAAAGTTTAAACCGAACGGTTGGGTTTGTCCATATTTGTCTCAAACATGAGTTGAAACAACCCAGCATTTTTTTTAAATCACTTTACATCTTATATGATGACAGATCTTTTACAAAAAGTCAGACCATGAGCACAATTTGTTCCTAAAATTGAACATACAGTCAGTCCAAGTGTTTTTATGGTAGGGCATCCATGCAAGCTTACTCTTAGTAGTGTGAGAACATCTATGTAAGTGGTTATTGTGAGTGCGAGGACCAGTGGGAAGATGGAGAGGCAGGCACAAGCTGCCATGTCGAAGCCACTCCCCAAACGGGCATTGTGCATGACTGAGCCGATTCATTTTCCCATGCTGTGACGCAGGAACACGAAGCAGCGCTCATAACCGTGGCTTTCTGATTACTCTCAATGACTGAGACACACTAACTCTATATACAGAAGGCAGACTAGTTCAATTAACTCTAAATGTACTGTAAACACATGACTAGGCTAACATGACAGGCAAATAAATTGATGTTAAATTGCAGTGAGGTCTCGCTTTTACCTTGATGGGGAACCCAGCCTACAGAGGCTCGCCACTCAGGTCAAATGTATTTTGGATTTGAAAGACATTTAAATCAGTCCCTACAGAAGAAGCCAGATCACAAAATGTTCTCACAACTGTATGTGCGTGTGTGTGTGTCTACAGGGACGTTTTTTTACAAAAAAGTATATATATTAACGCAACTCTGACTTCCTTTTTAAAAAATTAATTACAAAAGTTAATTAATTTTATCTTCCTCAAACTCACGCAATTGTTTCATTTTCAAAAGATGTCTACAAAATAATCAGTTCACACAGAAACCATGGTCTCCTTAGTATTCACTAGGTTTATAGAGCAGCAACGGAAACCATTCCACAATGTGCATGTTTTGAACACATTTTCTATGCTACTAGTTTCAAGTATATATTTAGAATAACCTAAATAACTGCATCAAGCAGAGGGGCGTGTTTTACTAATAATTTGTTTATTTTTGCACAAGGCACTACATCATTTTAATTATTTTGGTGTTATCAGAATACATAACACTTTAAAACCAACACATTAATATTATTATTGCTATGCATGTACACACACACACACACACACACACACACACACACACACACAATAACTGATGGTGACTGACATGGACTTAGTTTCACATTTGAGGGAGGACTATATCATCATCATCAAATAAAACCTTAAAAATCCACATTTAGATGCAGTTACTCAGATTTACTACATTTTTTTAGAGTGTATCCTCCATCTGTTTGCATCTGTAGATTTCTTCTAAATTCACCAATTTAGATTTCTAAATTTCAGGGGGAAAGACTCTTGATGTAAGTCATTAACTGGGGATGTTCTGTATGCAAATTAGGCGTCAACTAGTTAAAATGCGCACATTTGCAACTAATTGACAGGGCAATGCAGGTAAATAGGATAAACAAAATAACTAAAGCATATCACCTGGTTTAAATCAATAAACTCCCTTTTAAATCAATATTTTGTGTCAAATTAATTATTTATTTGGTAGGTAGCCATGTAATATGCGAGAGAGAGAGAGAGAGAGAGAGAGAGAGAGAGAGAGCGCTTCAGAACTCCTGACCTGATATTTAGATATACTATTCTTCAATAAATATATTTGTTTGACATGGAAGCTGTGCGCAATAATTTAACATCTTAATTTCACTGTGTACACTGTACACAGTGAAATTAAGCTAACATTAATGCATGCAGCGACTCGTGATCTTGGGTGTAGACAGTTGCGTTGGGGAAATCCATTTTTTGCTTTGCATCCCATTCCCAGCACAAGAACACAAAATAATTACAGCTTACAAGAACAAACAAGTCTGTACAAGGAACTTTCATGTTTCCCTTTCAACTTTACATTTATGATACAAAAGAAAGATACACAGCTGAAGAAAGAGTATATCCACAATAATAACGAACGATTTATGTTATCTTAAGTATCTATAAGTATCTATAAATAAGTATCTTCAATGACTTTTAAATCAATTAGTGGCAAGAATTATTACAGCTCTGATCAAACTCCTAACCCTTAGTATAAAAAATTCAGTGCATAACTCGTCCTGATGTTTGTGACTGTAGTTGAGTATAATTTTTCTAAGTGATAGGAAAAGAGAACAACTGCACACACACACACACACACACACACACACATATATATTAAAAAAACTCACAAAATACTGTAGCAATGGGCTAAGAAACACTTTAGCAATGGCATAACAACAACCTGACAACTGCTCTGATTACCCTAATGACTGCTTGGCAATGTTCTAAAATGCACACAAAACACATTTGCAATGCATAGCAACGCCCAAACAACTTTATAGCAATGTGCAAAAAAATCCTGACACAAAACACTTTAGCAACTGCATAGCAACACCATAACAACTTTAGAGCAATATGCAAAAAAAAAAACGTCAAAAAAACAAGAACACACAAAACCCCTTGGCAACCGAACAGCATAGCCCAAACAACTTTAGAAAAATATGCATAAAAACCCACCTTAGCAACTGCGTAGCAATGGCCTAACAACTTTAGGGCAATGCGCAAAAAAAAAAGTACTCTCAAAAACCCTTAGCAACTTTAACAAAAAAACACTTTAGCAACCGCATAGCAACACCCTAACAACTTAGAGCAATGTGCTAAAAAAAACACCACAAAACACTTTAGTAACTGCATAGCAACATCCTAACAACTTTATATCAATGTGTAAAAAAAAAAAAAAACACTTTAGTAACCGAATAGCAACATCCTAACAACTTTATAGCAATGTGAAAAACACCACAAATTACTTTAGTAACCGCATAGCAATGTGCTAAAAAACACCACAAAACACTTTAGTAACCGCATAGCAACATCCAAACAACTTTATAGTAATGTGCTAAGAAATACCACAAAACACTTTAGTAACTGCGTAGCAACACCCTATAACTTTATAGCAATGTGCTAAAAAAAAACACTTTAGCAACCGCATAGCAACATCCTAACAACTTTATAGCAATATGCTAAAAAACACCACAAAACACTTTAGTAACCGCATAGCAATATGCTAAAAAACACCACAAAACACTTTAGTAACCGCATAGCAATATGCTAAAAAACACCACAAAACACTTTAGTAACCGCATAGCAACATCCAAACAACTTTATAGTAATGTGCTAAGAAATACCACAAAACACTTTAGTAACTGCGTAGCAACACCCTATAACTTTATAGCAATGTGCTAAAAAAAAACACTTTAGTAACCGCATAGCAACATCCTAACAACTTTAGAGCAATGTGAAAAACATCACAAATTATTTTAGTAACCGCATAGTAATATGCTAATAAACACCACAAAACACTTTAGCAGCCGCATAGCAACACCATAACAACTTAATAGTAATGTGCTAAAAAAAAAAAAAACCTTTAGTAACTGCGTTGCAACACCCTAACAACTTTATAGTAATGTGCAAAAAACACACCATAAAACACTTTAACAACGCATTGCAACACCCTAACAACTTTATAGCATTGTGCTAAAAACACACCACAAAACACTTTAGCAACCGCATAGCAACACCCTAACAACTTTATAGCAATATGCAAACAAACAAACAAACAAAAAACACACAAAACCCCATAGCAACTGAACAGCAACACCCAAACAACTTTACAATACAATGTGATACAAAACTATACAACTTTAGTCCAATGTGTAATAAGGCCTACACATAACACATTAGCAACCACATAGTAATGCCCTGACAACTTTAGTCCAATGTGTAATAAGGCCTACACATAACACATTAGCAACCGCATAGTAATGCCCTGACAACTTTAGTCCAATGTGCTAAAAAGTCCTACACAAAACACATTAGCAACCACATAGTAATGCCCTGACAACTTTAGTCCAATGTGTAATAAGGCCTACACAAAACACATTAGCAACCACATAGTAATGCCCTGACAACTTTAGTCCAATGTGCTAATAAGTCCTACACAAAACACATTAGCAACCGCATAGTAATGCCCTGACAACTTTAGTCCAATGTGCTAATAAGTCCTACACAAAACACTTTAGAAACTGCATAACAACACCCTAAAATCTTAAGAGCAAAACACAAAACACCTTAGCAACCGCATAGTAACGCCCTACCATCTTAAGAGCAAAACACCTTTGCAACCACTTAGCAACACCCAACCAACAGCTCACAATACATCCTAGAAACAGCATAGTAATGTGCCAAAAACACAGGAAAAACTGCATAGCAACACCCTGGCAACCACCAAAAACACTGTATGCAGGGGAAAGCACTGCTCACATTTCCTTAAAGCTTAAAAGCTAGTATGTTCTTTCAAATCCCTCTCTTTCCCACCAGGAGAAACGAAAGTAAACTTCACTGTGACTTCACCATGTCATGAGACTTACTAAACAGTTGTCAAATAACTTCTCGACAGCAATCAAAACATATAAAGCAAACTCAAACATAAACTAGCAGTTAAACTGGCAAGCTATGCCAAGAGCCTGTCAAAATATAAACAGACGATAACGAACACATGTTTTGTGTCACATCTATTGTTGGAATCTTATGGAAGGAAGCCAGCAAAGATAAAGAGCAAACAGAGTCTTTACCGTAAATTATTGTTTTTACTCTATTCACTCAAGGAAGTGTTACTCCAAATGTTTATTTAGGGAAATCCATCATTAATTAAATGTGGTAATAAAGTGGCATCTGCAACTGTCATTCCTCGTGACAGAATGCACCATCCGTCCTATGTGTGGTATCAAAGTTATCTGGTCCAATAACAACAGCAATCAGAATAGCTAACAGCATGATGTCATGGCCATTACAGAGATCAGGAAGTAAATTTGCCAGTTGTCAATTGCAGTCCATGTTGACTCTCATAGAGTGCAAATACAGCCAGATGTGACTGACAGTGATGTCGGACATAATAAACATTGTTCTCACGGATAACTGATAGCTAATAACCGGCTTATGATGAAAATGTGTCCACACATTTATTAATGAGGTGGACAAGTGACAAGTTAATCGTTATGTTTTCACAAAACAGAGGTGTTGCTATGCATTAAATCATCACATCGACAGTATGTTTGGCTTTAAATCTGTTCAATATCCACGTCAGAACTGCATTCTAGTCAGCTTTACAACAAGTCTCTCCTGTCAAAGCTCAGATAAGGCCAACATTTTCCTGTTGATAGCATTAGCTCACCTCACCCACTTCGCCCATTTCCGAGTTTTCTTTTCTTTATGGAAAAACAAGACAAGCTGAAACTGTCGTTTTTAAGGTACTGACGTGAAGCCCAATTTATACTTCTGTGTCAAACTCACGCCATAGCTAAGTCATAGGCTGTGTGTAGGACACGAACCCTTCTGCCGTACCCTGATGTGCACCTCTCCAAAAATGTAACCGCATCAATTCTACGCAGACCGCAAGCGCTGTGATTTGTCTGCTAGAACCCCTCCATCAGGTTTCACATGCTCCCTCTGCATGTGTAATTGCGCGTCAACGCAAACAACGACGCAGAAGTATAAATCAGCCTTAATGGTGACTGTTCCGGTCTGTTGTAACTGTGACTTTAGCAATGAGCCTGGAATAATGCGATTGATCTGTCTGTTCTTGTGCTGTTCATTTTATCTTCAGATGTTAAAACCCACAGATATTAGCGTGACTAGCCAGGCAGAACATTCCAGCCAGGTACAGCATATCGTCTCCGAGGAGAAGACAATTCAATTCCTGGCTCACTAATAAGACTGTATCATAGTACTGAGACTGCTCTCTTTAGAGTTACAAATGATTTGCTCTTATCATCTGATCGTGGTTGTATCTCTCTATTAGTGTTACTCGATCTTAGTGCTGCATTTGACACTATCGACCACAACATTCTTTTGAATAGACTCGAAAATTATGTTGGCATCAGTGGAATTGCATTGGCATGGTTCAAATCATACTTATCTGACCATTATCAGTTTGTAGCAGTAAATGAAGAGGTGTCATATCACAAGTTCAGTATGGCATACCACAAGGCTCAGTACTAGGACCGCTGCTGTTCACTCTGTACATGCTACCCTTGGGAGATATTATTAGGAAGCATAGCATTAGTTTTCACTGTTATGCTGATGATACTCAGCTGTATATTTCTTTGCTCCCCGACGAAACTTACCAATTCACAAAATTAACGGAATGCATAGCTGAAATAAAAAATTGGATGACTAGTAATTTAATTCTGAAAAAACAGAGATTCTAATTATTGGACCAAAAATATGTCTAACGCTTGATGGATATTCTGTCAAGTCTTCGTCGTCAGTTAGGAACCTGGGTGTGCTCTTTGATACCAATCTTTCATTTGAACGTTTCTAGCATCTGTAAAACCGCATTCTTCCATCTTAAAAATATATGTAAATTACGACGTATGACAAATGCGAAAAAGTTAGTTCATGCGTTCATGAACTCAAGGCTAGATTATTGTAATGCACTACTGAATGGTTGCCCTGCACGCTTAAAAAACAAACTCCAACTGGTCCAAAAAATAATTCAGTGGCTTAGTAAATATCACAGCAATAATTAACTTTTTTAACTTCATAACCTACCAATAACATACCAAATAACTGACTAAAAATCCAAAGTTTAATTTTGTCTAAAATGTACAGTTATATTTAATTTTTTTTCACTAAAATAATTTAGTATTTGACTAACCAATTCATTTAAAATACACTTAATATATTTGTGAAATTTCTATCAAAATATTTTGAGAATGGAGAATTAAACTGATCTGTTTCAAGAAACACAAATATTACTTAATTCAAATCAATATTATTAATATTTAACACACTTTAAAGGAACACTCCACCGTTTTTTGAAATAGGGCTTATTCACCTTCTTTTCTACATTTAGATAGGTGGGCAAACACATTTTTGTCTCAGTGCATGCATTGTTTTAGTTTGGCAGTGCCGCCGATAGCTTAGCTTAGCATAATGAATGGAATCCTTTGTTGCCATCTAGCATGTTGTGAGTAAAAGTGATAAAAAATAAAAAAAACGAATTACTTCTTGTGGCCTGCATATTCACAACGAGTACAAATGGCAATGCAGATTAAGACTAGGTGATTTCCTAGGCAGATATTGACTTGGGACTATATTGGGGTGAAGCACAGGCGAAGCACTGCTACTTGGGTGCAGAGATATCACACTCACCACCAGTTCATGTTGACTCTCATCCTCACGTCCTCAGGCTGTTGAGCGATCGCAACCTCCTCCTCCTGTCGTTCTATTTCCAAAGCACGCATCTCATCTTCTGAAAACTCTGGTTCATAGAGGTATGGTTCTGGCTCTCGACTGTTTGAGAAGTCACCCTCTTCGTCTCTCACAAAATCCGCCATGTTCATCGCCATTCACTATGTCTACTGTAGGAAAAATAGCCGGCTACTATTCACGCTGGTATGTTGACGGAAGTTGGGGGATTTCAGGTGTTGCGTGATATCTCTGCGCCCAAGTAGCAGTGCTTCGCCTGTGCTTCACCCCAATATAGTCCCAAGTCAATATCTGCCTAGGAAATCGCCTAGTCTTAATCTGCATTGCTATTTGTACTCGTTGTGAATATGCAGGCCACAAGAAGTAATTCGTTTTTTTTATTTTTTATCACTTTTACTCACAACATGCTAGCTGGCAACAAAGAATTCCATTCATTATGCTAAGCTAAGCTATCGGCGGCACTGCCAAACTAAAACAACGCATGCACTGAGACAAAAATGTGTTTGCCCACCTATCTAAATGTAGAAAAGACGGTGAATAAGCCCTATTTCAAAAAACGGTGGAGTGTTCCTATAAAACACACACACAATTTATATATATATATATATATATATATATATATATATATATATATATATATATATATATATATATATATATATATATATATATATATATATATATATGATTGAGAACATAAAAAAAAAAAATCAAGCCAGGAAAAATCATGAAGGTCAGGGACATTTCCATAGCCAATATCCATTTTGGAGTTATGCTCATTTCTAATATATTTTTTCTGCTATAAACGACTCTTCGTAAGTGAAATCTCTAAAAAATTATGTTTAAATAGGAAAAGTCCTAATCATGGCACACTTTGATTTGAATAGCAATCCAACACGTGGCAATCAGCTGCCAACAGGCATTGGGAACCACCTGTAAATTCCCATTTGCAACACAACCGTGTCAGCTGAATCAACATGGAATACAAAGATGGATGATATATCTGCTCCCACACAGGCTTTATTGCAATTGCCTGTTAAGCCATCAACATTGTTCAGATCTATGTGCGAAGGGGGCGGAGGGTGCAACAGAGCTAGGAAATGATGACGGTAACCCAGACTGAGAAAACCCATTGCACAAAGCATCCTGAGCACAATAGCACGGTGGTCTTTCTCTTTTATGTGCTCACCAGAGGGGGTTTACATGTACGTCACTAATGCAAAACAAAAGAGGGGGCTTCTCAAAAGGTCCTCATAATGAATTCGAGAAAAGTCTCGAAGCAACATGGAGCATGTTTGTTAAAGTAAGGGATAATGTACAGACGGCCGGTCATTATTGCAAAATAAAATAAACCCAAACAAGTGGTTTTGCACCACCCTAAAGGGGTTTATTCCAGTTCAATTTTCATTAAAATACATTAAATATGGCAGTGTTGTCAATTTTCAATTGACTTGTAAATTAAGAAAGTGCTGGGGCACACTTAAAACCTTTACTTTTAACCTTTAAAACTAAATGTTTTAATATTTGTCTTAGTTTGCATGCATTTTCATTGCACATTTCTCAGTCCTTCTTAATAGCGCTCATCCCCAGAGCCAGACTAAGAGCTTTTAGCTTAATATTTAACCACAGATAACATTAACTTAAAATAGCAACGGATGCTCTTAATGATACATCAGTTCTGTTGAAAGCAATGCTTATCACTGCACAAAATAAGTTTATGGTCCTGTCTACTTTTATCTAAAAACAACCAGCTAGACTATTAATAAATAGACTGCTGAGGTAAGAACTGTACTTTGGGCCTCTTAGCTAAGTGGAAGTACAAGAAAAGGCCATTTAATAATTTAAGCAAATAAGCAACAACCAGCAAACGTAAAGTGGATGTAGTTAGTAAATAATGTGATCAAACCAATATTTTGCCTGTCACAAACACTGGTTTAAAATAGAGAAATTATACATAAAATAAACGTCTATAATCAAATCTACTTTTCTACAAACCAGATGCGCTCGGCCAGCTCGCTCATAAATCAAATGCTTAATTTAATTAGATTTGAGTACATAAAAAAAAAGACTTCTGCACAATAATAAAAAAAAATGCAGAATGGGGACAGAAAAGAACAGTTAATTCATCTGGAAGGCCAAACAAATAGCAGTGATTGCTATTGACAGTGCCTAACTGTGCAGAGCTCAACGTGGCCTAACCATGCTGAAAGAAGTTGCCTGGCAACTGTGAGCTCTTTTTCTCGTTTTCTCTCTGGACTTTCTGGAAAAAACGTGAATGAAGTCTATCTACCATCTCTTTAAAGAGGACCAGTGCAGTTGTCACAAACAGGGATGATTCAGGGTGTCATTTCTTGCACTGTGACGGTAAACAAATAAGTTGTAGCAAATCTGCTGTGCCATTTTATGCATTTTACATGCATTTCCAGCTTGCACATTAGATATTAACAGTAGTCTACATTATGAATTAGAATTTTACAATTCTACGAACATGATGCATTGAAAAAGGCACCCTAACCACTCATGCAACAACAAAGAAACACCCCATCAACCACCTAGAAAATGTAAAAAAAAAAAAAAATAGTTTATAATTCCATTTTAAATAATAATTACATATAAATTATACTATAAAATGATTTGGTTAAGTAAATTAAGAAAATAAATAAAAATATAGCAATGTAGTCACATTTGGATATGAATTGCCTCCTAAACAACTCTTATTAGATTAGTCTTAATGAAATGATTAAAACAGTCATCCATGACCATCTGTTAAACATGTTATGCATATTCTGATGGTTATGGATATGTGCGCTCTTCATGTATATGTTAAGAGGCTTTCATCTTTCATTCATTCCCACTATATCTCTCTTTCTGCATATTGATGCCATGCATAAGAGCGCACAGAGCAGGTTGTACGCAGTTTTGTTTTCAAGTATTCCTGGACATGCATAAATGCGACAGCTCTGCCAGCGAGGCACATGACAGACCCATGTGCTTCAAAGTGTTATGTGATCAAAGTGCTCTTCCGCAGGATAGTATTATACTCGCACTAAAGTAAAATGATCAGAGTCTAAGGAGTTTAATTTAAACGGTTATTATTCCTGGGTCTGTCATGATCTTAAAAGGGACTTAAAAGGGACTTTGTAGAAAAGTAGACGCCCCTTCTTACATGATGTTATATAAGTCTCAGGTGTCCACCAGAATATGTGAAGTTTCAGCTCAAAATGCCCCACAGATCATTCATTATACCATGTTGTAAAAGCCCATTTTTGAGTGGAAGGAAAAACATGCAGTTTTTTGTGCATGTATCTTTAAATACAAATGAGCTGCTACTCTCCAGAAGAGGGCGGAGCCTGTACAGCTCATGCCTTGGATACTCTGGCAAAAAATCAAAACATCTGTTTGGTTTTGATTATCATCTTTATCGCGGTCACGCTCACGTGACATTGCAGTTCTTCATCATCATGAAAGTTTATTATCGGCATGCGTTCTAAAGCCATATCAGTCTAAACTTCTGATATTGGCTTTACTGAGTGCACTCATCCGAAGCATGCGCACAGAACGCTGTCTGTCAGAAAATTCTCTTTCATGTCTTACTGCGCTTAAACTGTCAAATACACACAAGGTTATGTCAAAAACACACAACGTTCACATAAACACGGTTGGTTATGTCTGTGAAAGTATACAGCAATGAAAGAAATCGCATGCGTTTATTAGATCTGTGTATTAAATTGACAGCAGCATAATATGCATTTTCTACTTCTATATATGCAGAGGTGGACGAAGTACACACATTCCTTACTTGAGTGAAAGTATAGATACTACTGGTCAAATATTACTCCGTTACAAGTAAAAGTTGTAAAGACCTATTTTTACTTAAGTAAAAGTACAGAAGTACTCGTTTTTAAAAGTACTTAAGTATCAAAAGTAAAAAGCAAATGTCAATGCATTGTTTTATTATTGTTGCATTGTTGTATGTAATACTTAAAGTACCGTATGCCTCTGAATCTATGCCTGCATAACTACCCTCATGTCAATATCAAATTTATTTCTAGAACACAGTTCCAGTAGTGGGATTGAATGTGAGATTGAATAAGTGCACTCAATAATGTCCACAATGGTTTCGGACACCCAAATGGCTGTTCCCTCAAATATTGCCCTATTTAAAGTTTTTTGGCTTTTAGTATGAATATGTTAGCCTTGCTGTTATCTATAAGCTAGTGTGCTCCAAAAAAGTGACAAAATTCGCATTTAGAAAACCAAACCCAACGTTGAAATTGAAAATCAGGTTTATGTCAGAATCCAATGTCAGATTGACGTTGATCTCCAACGTTGGACAGACGTTGTATTGTGGTTGAAAATGAAAATCGGGTTGACGTCAGAAACCAACATCAATCGGGTTCTGACGTCAACCCGACTTTTATTTTCAATCAATATCCAACGTCAATCTGACGTCGGGTTCTGATGTCAATCGGATGCAGGGTTCTGACGTCAACCCGACTTTCATTTCCAACCAAAATGCAACCCCTGCAACCAAAATCATCCACTGACTGATGTTACTTTCTACTCAAGGACCTTGACAGATTTGTAGTGGAGTAAAAAGTACGATATTTGTCTTTCAAATGTAGTGAAGTTAAAGTAAAAAGTTTCCAGAAAAAATAATACTCAAGTAAAATACAGATACTCAAGTAAATGTACTTTGTTACTGTCCACCTCTGTATATATGATGTTAATATGAATCAAAAAACAAAAGAAAAACAGAAAATCGCTCACTGCTCTTGACTGAATAACTTTAGTTATATTTAACTTTAATAAGAATACATTTTCTTACGAGGAGATAAACATGGCGGACTGTGTACAGCTCACTCAATGCAGGGTCTATGCTAATAGGGCAGAGTCCGTCAGCAATCGAGAGTCCTAAGCATTTGCGACGTCACATTGCTAGAATCTGCAAATGGCTTGTTCTGAGACGCTGCTTAATGGGGATTAAAAAAAGAGGAGTATAGGTGGATTTTTACCGTTATAGGGTGGTTGGGTACACACACTGCCGACACACGTTCAAACACCATGTAAAAGTAAATGTTGCATAATAGGTCCCCTTTAAGCAACATTTTCTATGACTGCTAGCTAGCATGACTGAGGTAATTCTTCGCAATTTTAATGGAGTTGGTCGTTTTGCAGCTCAAACTGCACAGGAGGATGCACTCCACTATCGTACACCCAAAACCTGATTGTTTCATCATTATACTTAGAAATCAGGCTTTCATACCGATCTGGAATCAATTTACCTCTTGAAGTATAGGGGTTTAAGTGGGATTAGCTTGTTCTAGATCAGTGGAAAATCATACCCTTGCTTCTATTAATGCTAAATGCTTGCCAAGCTGGCAAGCCTTGGCCTAGTCAGCAAGCCTGTTTGAAAAAAAGGAGGAGGGGGTGGGAAACCCAGATGGTTTAATGAGCATGAGCCATCTCTGTCTCAAGTTACTTTATTATAATCCCTGCAAAGGTCAGCAGGAAACAACAGGCTTATAGGAAATCAGAGAAGGTGAGTTATTTTGCAATCAGTGCCGCCTTGTTATTATTTACCTCGTCCACTGAAAGATTAGTGAATGGTAAGCCTCACCATTTAGCTATTACTGAGGTCTCAAATGTCTTACTACTGCTCTTTTATGTTTAGCCCGGAGGAAGCACAGTATTACGGTATTGCTACTGTAATTGTGAATTTCAGATCCCACTGACAGGCCATTTTAAAACCTGCTTATTACAACACCTCCCAAAGAAATATCTCTGTGTTGGGAAAAAGGAAGCCACATCGATTAACTTTACAAGGTGTACTTTGCCTAAGGAAATAGTTAAAGGCAGCCTTATTTGACTGATACAAATATGTTTTCATCTGCCACAAGCAATTGTTTAGTGTTTTCTCCATCAATTTAAATAATCAACATTTGTATCTTGCATTTAAAAATCTTGTTACTTGCAAAAGGCTACGTGTCACAGTGTAGCGGCAATCAAGCCGCTCAAGATGAGACAAGGAACAATGGAGGCCATTACGGAAATTAAGAACCTTTTAAGACTGCCGTGCTTTGATTCAGTCACAGATGTTCTCATCATGAATAAATGATTATTTGAAGAGTTCAGATGCAAAAGCCTCTAAGTGCCATCTGAAATTTTCTTCTAGAATGATCATTTTTATCAAGCTTGTATATTTAAATTCAGTAATTTCACTTAAATGGCAATGAAAATTACCTATTAGTTGTCATTTAAGTGTAATTACTTAACTTAAATATACGAGCTTGATAAAAATGATCATTCTAGAAGAACATTTCAGATGGCACTTAAGAGGCTTTTGCATCTGAACTCTTCATTTGTTGACTGAATACCTAAAATTATTTTTTCCGTCAAGAACAAAAGACCACAAGACTGATATAGTTTTTGTTGTTTAATAAAAAACAAGTCTTTGGCAGATAAAGAGATTTGGCAATAAATAAAACTTAATACAATACATACAAATACATGCATGCTCACTCTCACACACAATAAATTAAGCAGTTTGGATCAGTGGGATTTATAATGTGACAATGCTGGAGAGAGGAAGATCACAGTTGCCCAGAATATAGTCTCTTTTCATTGTGGACATCTTGTTTACGACTTTGAATCGAAGTGTCCTCTGGCAGAGATCATCCTCTGATATACAGTCAAAGAAAAAGTCCTCATTGAAGATTGGATTGCGGCTCTTCCTGATAACCGTGCTGCGCTGTTTCTGGACTTTTCCGGGCATGATAGAGAGGCTAACGCTGCAGTTAATGCTTTTAGGGTCCACAGACAGAGCATACAGGCCTTCTGCGCTAATGAGGCGGACGCGCAGTCTCTGGTTTTCAGGGCAGTACTCTGCTGACAACCGCAAGGTCCCATCCCTTCCAACAGGCACCAAATTCTCTTTCATCACCCTCTCCCGGTGCAGAACCAAGTCCATGGGGAAGATAGCCGGAGGTGCCAAGCTGAAACCACACTGGAGAGGTTCTACAAGGCCGTCAGATGCTCTCCTGATGATGTTGGGGCTGTTGTCCGTGGAGCTGCTCTCGTCCGTCGATAAGGAATTGTTTCTGGACATGGCAGCCTTCCGGAGGTTACGGTAGAGGATTTTCTCATGGCTAAGCACTTTGAGGAGAGAAGACTTTGGTGGGCATCTGTTCAATAGAGGAGAACTGAAGGGGGAGGATTCTGCCGAGGAGGTAGTATCGCTATCCAGAGTTCCCTGTCGGTGCAGGAAGCCTTTTGGAGAAAGTCTGGAAGTAAGAGCATTCAGGCTAAAGGAAGAAGGGGAGCTTGAAGATGGCAGGATTGGGGAAGATGGCATGGAAGATTTGGAGCAAGTGTTCGATCTACTCCGAGGAAGAACCAAGGGGATTCCACTGGAGTTAGGGTCATTGTGGAAGAGGGACTCCTTTCTTCTGGTGTGGGGACTTTCCAGCAAGGTGCAGAAGCCATAGCTGGTTTGAGCTTTAGCTAAGTGAGGCAGGGAAAGTGCAGCCTGGCTTTGAGGATCAGCATTGGTGGTTTCCTCATCACTACAGCCATTGTCATATGGTCCATCCTCAACACTCTCCACCTGGATGATATGGTTATTGTGTAGCTCTCGGTTATTGACCTCTCTCTTCGGACTTCCCTTCTCACATGGAGACACTCGGATGCATGGAGTCGGCCTCCCCTGCTCAATACTCTTGCCCTCCACTGGGCTTGAGATCTTGGGGGGAATGCAGAACTCTGGGATGGTGTCCGGGGTAATGATGTTCGGACACAGCAAGCCTTTCTTGTCTTTCTCAATGGATGACTTGTCTCCAAACATGATGTCTCCGATTTTGAAGCTGTATTCCGTTACGGAAAGTGGCAAGTTGGTCCTTTCGACGGACACTCTGATCTTCTCTACCACCCACATGGGAATTCAGTTTGGACTCAAGTTAGAAACACTGCAAAAATAAAAGATCTGTGGTTATAAGTCTGGTCCACTTAGTTTTATTCCAAAATTGTGCATTAGGTGTCTGTCTTTATATCTTAATGCCAGAACATTTAGTATGCTGCTTACCTTGTGTACCCGATTCTCCGGTGGAGGAATTGAGTGTCTGTTCAGACAGGTCCTTGTTCTATACGCTGCATTAAACAAGGTCTTCAGGGTGATAGCCAGGAGTCTCTAATCAGCAGGCTCTCCTGTTAGACTGGCTTCTCTTTCTGACACATGTGAAGGGCTCTTGGCCTTTTATACAGAACAGCACTGTGGGCGGAGATAAGGGCTATTCGATCACACCCACGAGTGGTAAGAGAGGGCTGCCCTGCTTTCAAGGCTACTGGTTCCTATAGAAACTCGCAAGCCACGACACTTTAATCTAAGCAGTCCAAGACTGGGAAAGGTAAAGGCCAGTCTGATAAGCAAATTGCAATGAAATCCAAAAAATTTGGCTGATAAAACAAAGGCATGTGTGTGTGTGTGTGTTTGAGTTTCCATTACTCTGTGCGCGAATTGTAATATTAGATGTGGGTTGTAGGTTAATGATACCTGAATATGATGCAAATCCAAATGTCACTGGCATTTTTCCCGCAAAGACTACAGTTTTAGTTATACCAGTGACGGAACACAGGCTCTGATGTATCTGGGTCAGCAAATACTAAGGTCTAAAGTAAATTTACTGAGCTTACAAACTCATTCACAAGCTTGGCACAATAATCTCTGGGTATGCCCTATAAAACTATAATGAAAAGGGGCTTGCTGATTGTTTGATTGGTCTAAGAAAAATTATTGTTAATAATGAAACATTTTTTGGCCTTTTTGCAGTTCTTATTCATAGAGATATTTATATTGTCATAACCATATTTTATTCATATTGTTGAAACCACATGTCAATGCAACGCTGAAACAACATAAACTACTACCAACGTTTAAATTAATCACACTTTAATTTAATTAAAAAGTTGCTGCCTTAAATTAAGTACAATCAACTTGGATGTTTAAGTCATTTAAACTTAAATTACATTAAACTGACTTTAAAAAAAAGTCAAATCTTGTTTAAATACAGTAATTACTCTATTGAGCCTTCCCTTACACCTTACCCCACCCTTAAAACTACTCATACCACCAGACCTGTCCCTAACCTTACCCGTATCCCACCACAATAGCAGCAAGTGTTTTGCAATCCAATATGAACACAATAAGAGCATTGTAATTTTTTTTTTTTTTTTATGCAAGTACATAGTTAAGGGCACCCAATATAAAGTGTGACCGAAACTCTTGGCTCTTGACATTGATCGAAATAATAAACACAGACAAATACAGACACTTCAACGGTGCCCTCTTGTGGCAGGATACAGATGAGCTTTGCAAAATTTGAATGCAGGATCTCCTGTATAATTCCCTAATATTTACTTAATATTCACACATCTCTGTAATATCATTATTAGTCTAATTACAAACGACACTTCCTGACTATTTACTTTGATAAAACATGTGCAGTGTAGCCTTAGGTTATGTACCTTCGAATAGGTGATCTACAGTATCTCACGCTACAGTTGTCTTACGACGTCATGCTTGATATTTATGTCTTTGTTTACTGTTAGCTCATGGTCAAAGTTCGAGGGGTTATTGCAGTAACCTAAGAGAGGTGGATAGACGTAATGATCCTAGAGTGTAGTGATGCCTTTTTGATGGTTTCTAAGAAATGTTGTGATCACATTGAGTAACATTTAAGGCCTTAACAGCAGGAAAGGCTTATTCTAATGTTTGAAAAGCATGAAGTAAACAAGTGCTTCAGTGTTGATAAAACTTTTTAAATAGCACTTAGAAGTCATTTAGAGATTATGAACAGCTGCGCAGGAAATAATTGCCATATAAATAGGATTGTGCGATATATATATACCACCGCAGAAGTCACCCCATGCTGATTCCAGACCAGCTTTGTGTTTTTTCTTAAAATTAGTACACTTGAACTAAGTGAAGACAGCACTGCATTTGCCCGGATAGACACCAAAGGGCGACTTTTAACTAATTTTTAACTATACAAATTCCTAATGATTCCAACAAAAGACTAGTGTTCATTTTTTTAGGGTAAAATGATAATTATTTTTGTTTAGAGTTTTGCAGTTTTATTGAAAAGAGGAAGAAAAGAAAGAATTCTTTTTTTAAAATAAATAAATAAGGTCCCACTTGATATTAAGTGTCTTTAACTATGAACTAACATTTAAATGAATCATTTGATACAATACATTTATTGTGTGCATCAGTGGTGTAGTCGGGGTCATACACACATATACTTACTTTTTACGACTTCTAAGGATCAATATTTGCATATACCCCCTTGTTTTTTTGCTTTGAAAGTCCATAATCTACGGTCATGTTAGCTTCTCTTTTAACTGCACTCAAAAAAAATATTAAGCCTTTTTTCCAAGATTTACGCATTTCAGTTAATAGTAAAATTCCATCAAATTAAATTGAATAATCCTTAGATATTAAGAATTTTAGATTCGTTTTTTTTTTTTTTTTTTAAAGAGCTTAATAAAACATTTCATAGAAATCTTAAACTTTTTTGTTTTACATTTATGAATACGAATCACATAAACTAAATGTTCCAATCCCTTGTTCTAATAAGATTTATACAAAATGCTTTATTAAGCTCTAGATTTTTTGCTCATTTAAAATTCCAAGAATTCCAAAAAAGGTCCAAGAAGAAAGTCGAAGACCTAGGATGGCTTGAGGGTGAGTAAATTATAATTTTCATTTTTGGGTGAACTAACCCTTTTAATGCCACCAAACCTGTCCCTAACCTTACCCATATCCCACCTCAATAACATAAACAGTGTTTTACAATACAACATCAACAGAATAAGTACATTGTACCTAACAACTATTATATGATATTATAAAAGTTTTTTTTTATGCTAGAGTTGAAAGCTCCATTCTAATATGTATAATTTAGGTAGGTATTTGAATGTCTATAAGTGACATATTGTGGTAGTTTTATATTCTCTGAGTAGTAGTTTTATTTATTTATTTATTTTTATTTTGTTTAGAAAAGCCTTTCTAGGGACCTGAGATGCAAATTAGCTTTTGCTATACTCTCTATGTGCAATACATATTTTCCAGTTTTGACTGGGATTATGTTTTTTTGTACTGTCCCTATACAAATAAACTTATAAAATAAAACATAAAAAAATATTTTTTATGTATTTACAGAGTATTTAAAGACACCTAATATAAAGTGTGAAAAACAAACTGTATATTCTATTCTCTTAACCCATCACAGAAAACTTTCTGCATTTTTTTTATAAAAAAAAAAAAGTATGCACAGTTAAGTAGTTTTTTAAGCCATTTGGTTTACGAGGGCAACCATGTTTACGTTGTAATACCCATGTCATTATACACATTTGTGTCCTCATAAACCATAAAAGATCACACAAACACACATGTTTTATGGGGACATTCCATAAACTTAACTTAAACATAAAAATTATTCAGTACGAACTGTATATTCTATCCCCTTACCCTAAACCTACCCATCACTCCATCACAGAAAACTTTCTGCATTTTTACATTTAAAAAAAAAAAAAAATTATTATTTATAATGTGAGCTGTTTTCAAAAAATGTCCCCACAAGGACACATATTGTAGGGTTTACCACACACATCCTCCTTGTTTTTCTTCTTTCAAGCAGGTCCCTTTCCTGCTAGCAGCAGCTGGTTTTAATGATTATCATGGGTCACCATGTAATGAACATCATGTGTTTAAGGGTCACCTTTAAATGCGACCTCAGAATACCGTCCTGAGAACTTTCACTATACTGCTTCAAAAATAACCCAGAACCCATTAAAGGAAATGAGGGTCTCTAACTGTTTATTTCTTAAATATGGAAAACAGGGCAGGATTTGAAACCTGCATGTCTTTTTTAGAGTGAACACTAGAGGACAGCATCCTGTCAGTTATGACGAGTAAAGCTTATCCGTCAAATGACTCTTGGAGGTCAAAGGGGCTTGAGGATAAGCTGGCTGTGCCGATGACTGCCTCTTTATTTACATTTCCTTTGTTTTGGTTAAGCCATAATATATTTTGCAACAGAAATACAGCAGTCAATATGGTTGTTTGTTCATGTGTATGAAAATAATGTCAAGTACAGTGGTAGCGATAGTCAAGTAAAAGTGGTATATATATATATATTACCACTTTTACTTGACTATCACTACCACTGTACTTGACAGATATTATATGTGTGTGTGTGTGTGTGTGCGTGCGTGCGTGCGTGTGTGTGTGTGTGTGTGTGTGTGTGTGTGTGTTGTCAAATCGATTAATCACATTAACAGCATCTAACATAAAAGTTGTTTACATAATGTGTGTGTGTGTGTGTGTGTGTGTGTGTGTGTATACTGTATATATTATATTTATAAATGTTATGTGTGTGCGCATATCTGTGTGTATATACATTCACACACACACACACACACACACACACACACACACACACACACACACACACACACACACACACACATATATATACTGTATATACACACACATTTATACAATATGTATAAATATATGTGTGTGTATACACACATATTATGTAAACTAAGACGTTTATGTTAGATGCAATTAATCTAAACGGCACACATACATGCATACATTTTATATATATATACATATATATACATACATAATATATATATATATATATATATATAATTTTTTTTGTGTATTTCTTTTTACAACTGTGTTTATAGTATTTAGTGTATATAGGATACAGTACACACACACACACTTGATTTCCTTTGTTCCGTCTGCGAGTATACTCGCACCTTTTAGTTCTTTCTTCTTTTTTTGCATTCGACAGTACATAACCTCTAATGATACATCTCATTTTCTGCTCTATTAGCCTCATTAGCTGTGCTTGCATATTCATCATGTACACAAGCAGCAGTTCAAGCTCCATCACCACGACAACACTATCAGTTACAGCAACAGATCCAGATGAGCTACAATGTGCACATACACACACACACACAATCATATAGCAAATGTCTGAACATGCGCTTCAGGAGAAATACTCAATACATTATAATGTCCCAGGCTGGTCATTGGAAATAAAGGTCACTCTGAATATACAAGACAGACTGCAGACAGACGTCTGTGAAGTCTTCAGGGACCGGCCTATAAATGTTTGATGACAGCTCTCTCCGAGTATCACTAACATACAGAACCAGAGAATCTCTCTATAAGAAACAGTTGACTTGAAGTCCATTTTCTTCCTTTACATCTGAATTGTAAAAGTAACATTCAAATGTTAAGGGAACAAACAAACACACATTCCCCCACAAAATAATATTCAGAATCATTTGTGAGTACATTATCTCAGTCTGACACATTGTACACTGTCTCAGATTGGCATATTTAGTCGCAGTAATAGTGACCTCATAAAAAAGTACCGTACCATGGTACAGTGAAGGTATTTGGACTGATATTTCTCTGATATTTGGCCATTCTGAGAGTATTAGCATCTGCTGAAAACAGAAATGGAAATGTGCAGTGCATCTACTTTGCTACCATTAAATTGTAATATATATTTTATTTTATACATTTACTTTATTATATAAATTACGTATGTGTGTGTATATATATATATATATATAGAAAGAAAGAGAAAGAAAGAGAGAAAGAGAGAGAGAGAGAGAGAGAGAGAGAGAGAGAGAGAGAGAGAGAGAGAGAGAGAGAGAGAGAGAGATTGGATATGTAGCCAAATATTCCTACTACTTCATTATGCACACTTAAAGGTTCGGGTTTAGAGGTCAACTTTGCATGGACAAACACAGACACACAAACGCCTTCAGTTTAATACATGGGTGTGTAACACTGATAGTAGGCAACGACTCGTTCAATAATCGCACTTCAACTTGAAGGACTTATCTCAACATCATATCGCCTCGATGGGGGACCCTAGTAACAAGAGGGGCGGGGCTTCGTGTTCCAGAGGCAGGACCGCAGTTCAGCTCGCGCTGCCTCTGAATCAACTCAATCATCTCTCGCGCACGAGAGCGCGTGCTGCCTTTTAGGTAAGAAATCTTGATTTTTTATCTTGTTCTTATTTACAACTGAACCGTTTTGATGCTTCGCACGTGTAGTTCTTCTTTTGTTGTGAGTTCAAGGCGCTTTGGTGTTGATTTATGGTGGACATGTTATGATGGAGCCGAATGAATGGGCGGTGTTGAGTCTCGTGCGGCGTGATGTCTGAATTCTGCAATCTGTCAGTGAATTTGAAGCCAGTGATTTATTCCTCCTTACATGTGAGTGGATTGACCGTGCATAATAATTATCTATCGGAATTTTGTTTGTTTGTAAAACAATTGTATATCCAATGATAATTTTAGCTATTCTCAGAGCATGTAGAGTTGCTTGTCACAGTTTTACCTTTTCTGGATATGTTGTAGTTTAGTCGCGCTGATTTTAGGTATCATGAAGTCCTACGGCGTATTGACATCGAGGAACGGGGTTGCGTAGCCTCCCTCTCTCTCTCTCTCTCTCAGCTGATGGATGGATTTCTTTGGAAATTATGTACGGCCTATTTACATGCAAGGTGCTAACGCAAGCTGTTTGCAAATGATTTAAATGTAGCGATGTGAACGAATCGTTTTTTATTTGGATCTTTATAGTGAACCGACTCAACAAACTGGTCTGAGCGAATCGGTATGAGTGCCTCTCGATTCAGTTAATACCGATAACCGTGATTGAATTCAGTATAGAATACTTGCATACGTTCATATGCCATTTCTTTATATCACAGACATATTAAGAGTAGTATGCTAGTATTCCGTTCCATTCGAATTCCGCGCGTTAACTTCGAACAAGACTGACTCGCGAGTCGCAGTTATCCGGGTTAACCACTCACTGGCTCAGAACCATTTGTTTCGAACACGTTCGATTCGTAACGAGTCGAACATCGATGAGCGCGCTGATTGGGTAAGAGCATTTTGGAGGCAACCCAGAATTTGACAGATTGTGGTAAATAAATGTAAGTTACTTTAGCAGCGAATAACAAAAATGTTAGGCTTATAGTAAAACAGATGTTGAGAACAAACTTTTTATTTTTATTTATTTTTTTCATGTAAAGATCCAATACCGTGATACACTGTGTGAAGTTCATATTATGTGTAAAATATTATTTGGAAAATATTTAGTTTCAATTGTTACATCATCATATTATTTTTTCTACTCACTATAGTACTGTGACATATAATTTATTTTTTTATTTAGTATAATATAACACTGATTTTCTCTAAACTTCCTTTAAACATCTAATCTAAATCATGGCAACAACAAACTGGACAAATTAAATGACAGTAAATAACTTAATAAATCTTAATAAAATACAGAAAAAAAATCTGATTTGCTTATAGCAGCCTTTCTTAAATATTTTTTAAAAATTATTTAAGCCTTTTCATTATTATAACACCGCCAACTGACCTCAGTGTCCTCAGAGTTATGGCATAATGTACTATATGGTATGTATTTATTATGGCATATATCTCAAAATATCTTATTCCATTATTTTTTTGTAAAATAGGCCACACCCTACATATCTCATCAGCTACAGGCAGCCATGTTGAATTCAAAAATAAATTTTTTGACATTGGCACTCGAGACTACATTATGGTTAATTTGGTACAGATCGGGCCAAAAACCTAGGTAAAATTCCCAAATGTAGTTTTGTTTATATTAATATCCTTGTTGGAGTGCATCTCTTAAAGCTGTAATTTTGAATGTAGAGCATTGCAATTTGTAGATTAATTTGACCTGTCGTCATATTAATCTGTCATATGAGCCCAATAGTTGCTTGATTGCAAAAACATTGTTATGTCAGATCTCCCAGGAAAGCTATACAGGAAAAAATAATATAGGCTATATCACAAGATGATGCACTGATTCCTCAATACAAAATGCATTCGTGCCTACAACATAATATAGTCATATTTGCTTTAGCGTTACACACACATCTGTTTTTCAGCACGCAATATAAAAAGATATGGTATTTGCACTTTAAGTCTTTAACGGCAGTCTTCCCGACAGTTAATAGCCTGAAATGGATTATTGTCTTGGGTAATCACACATAAATGGATATATGGAGCGTGTGGAAGTCATGTCCATATATCCGGCAGTTCAGGCTCTTTGATGAAATCCGTGTTTTCCTCTAGTGCAGCGCCACACCCCTTGGAATCCGTACTGTACTTCAAAGGCATGGCAACTCGCAATGCCATGAGTGTTACGTTAGAGCAGTGCATTTCAGTATAAAAGGGACTGAACTATAGCAAGGATGAGCATATTGTTCTTCTTGGCAAAATCACCTTAAGCTGGATCAGTAGATCTAATTATGTGTGATCAATACAGTTTAAATGTAATCCGAATGATTGAAAGTATGCATGTCATTTATGCATCACCACCATCACATGTACTCGAGCGGCATTGATTGAGGCAGAATGGCGCATGCAATGTGACTGTGACACATATATGCACTTTGACCTAGTTTTAACAATCTATTAACATCATCAATCAATCATGACCTTAGTGCCAGTTGCTTTAAAAAACAACAACAACCGGATTTGTTTTGACCTGGAATGCGTTAACTTCCACGTCTATTTTGCATAAACTGCTTTGAAAGTTTTGAATCGGTGTCAGATGGAGGGAGGCCGCCGTCACTACTGCGAGGAAAAGGAAATTAGCGCTGCTGTTTGACAGGAAAAAGGGATGTTTCTGTATGCGCTGGACTGTGTCAAAGTCATATGAGGTCAAGCTGGTGAACTCTCAGTATTATATTTTGTTCTTAAGGAGACACATTCATTTTTATTATGGCGAAACCATCGGATGTCTGTTGCAGCAACACTCGAGTCAAAAGTAATTAGTATGAAATTGGATGGCGTTTGATAGAGCATGCAATCCTAATTATACAACGCAAGTTAGACATTTACGGTAACATGAAAAGCATAATTCAGCAAGATCATTTATGAAAAGTTTTATAATATTTTATAATATACAGTATGTTTATTTATATGACAGTTAGTTGTGGTCTTTGAATCTGATTGGCTGAGAGGCGATTAGCACCATGTGATATTCCACCAGTATCAGCATTGGGACTGTTCACCGTTTGTATTACTCCGCTTGTCTGCGTATTCTAGAAAGGCAGCATTTCTCCCAGCAAATGTCAATGGAGGAGAAAACCAAAGATAATTTTTTTAATACTACTGTTGTTGTGTCATGGAATGTAGTTTTACGAGTTTTTCAGGTGAGAATGTAGTTGTTTGAACCTCAAATCTGTGATTTATTTATAAAGATAATGCCTATTTAAAAATTTGCTCCTATGTTTTCGGAGTTGTGAGGTCCAGGCGATCAACGCTTATGTACCCCGTTGAGAACAGCCTTATCTCGGCAAGACTTTCTGACATTTGCCTCTGGCTTTCAGTGCTGGGTCAATTACTTACAAATTGTAGTCTGCTACTTCCAAATTACAAATTACATGACAATAATTGTAGTTAGTAACGTAATCCATTACATTACAATGTTAAAGGTTAAAGGTGCTGTGTGTGATTTTTAGCAACCTCTAGTGGTGAGGTTTCAAATTGCAACCAACCGAAGTTACGTGGCCGACAGCAAACGATATCGTAGCATCTGTCGTAGATGTCGTAGCAAGAAGAGAGTAGCCAGTTAAGCAATGGGGTTTCTTAACAAAGATGAAGTAAGAAATTATGTTTACTTAATTATTCAGTAAAACGAAATGTTATTGCGAATATTATTGTTACTTGTTCATCACTGTGTCAGTGTTTTATCCGCTGTCTTTAGCTAGTTTCATTGCACGAAGGACAACATAGTGACGAAACGCATTTGTCCGTTTAGGGCCACTGTAGAAACATGTCGCGCATTTCAATGCACGGGGACCCGTGGTGTATGTAGATAGAAATGGCTCATTCTAATAGGGCTGTAATCAACCAAAGAAAATCTTGGTCGACTAAAGTCCTGAAATTTTTGACTAAAAATCGACTAAAAATGACGTTAGGAAAAAAAAAAGTTACATTAATTAGCTGCGCACTGTGCGCAGTACTTGGTAGCCTTGTTGTCCGCCTAAATTAATTATAAATAAACATAAACAGCTAGTAGGCTGTTTTTGACCTAATTATTTTGCACTGAAATGAGTCTGACACACGAGTCTGTCGGCTCTGACAGCGTTGCATCACATGCATCTGCGCGCAATATCAGAGCCTATGATTTCCGAAAATAGTACTATGTTGTCAACTAGTGATATCATCACAAGAACTTTTGAGGAATATGCAACATAATTTAGACAATTGTTTTTGTCATATGTATTATAATAACTGACACTATAATTTCATTGCAGCTCGCACAGAGCGAGGCTGAACATAGGAGCTCAGCTTCGCAGCTGAGACACGAATAGACTATTAACTTAAAGCTTTTACTCTTAAACACAAAAGGCACGTCCACTATAATAAAAAAATTATGTTTATTTAACAAACCAGATCAAGTAATAATATTCAGCAAACCTTCTAGTAGCCTACTTTCTTCAATCTGTCTCTCTTCTCCAGTGGGTTGGGCTAATCCAAAAGAAGTGAAAACAAGAGGGGTGTTCTGAAGACAGACTATTACCTGTGTAACAGGGGTGCTCTGAAAACACCCCCATTAGTACTTAGTGCTTTCCACATGATGAAATGAACGCGGCAAAACCATAGACTAAAAAAAAATAGGTAAAAACTGATTAAATGAACGCGGCAAAACTAATGAAATTAACGCGGCAAAAAATCGACCAATCAGAATTTTGGTCGAGCAAGAACGTATCGACCAAATAATCGACTAATCGACTGGGAGATTACAGCCCTACATTCTAAGGTAATAAAAAAAAAAAACGTAAAAAACCCCGGTTCATTATGTAATGTCTTTATACACCACTGAAAACACAGTTATGTATGTGATATTGCATTTCTGTCAACATATCCTCCTAAATATTACAAAGTGCACCTTTAAGTGACTTTATGACGTAATGATTAGCCTAATTGGTTCGTCAGGAGTTAATTTGATATGTAATGTTGCAAAGTTGAAAAAAAACTTCTTAATAGTGAAATGATTTCTGTAAATCCAGTCGTCAAATGCTTTGTGGCCTCTCAATTTTCCATAACAGCCACCTGACTAGTGGCTGATCTGTTTGTGTACTTTCACTGACTTTCTGAATGTATAGAAATGATATGCTTTTTTAGAAAGAAACATTTAACACATTAAAAAAAGAAGAATTAGGGAGAATCAATAAATTATGAATGATTTACTGCCATTGTGTGAATAATATGTAATTATGTAATCAGTAAAAAATTACTGTAGTTTGATTACAAGTAGGCTATTTTAAATTGTAATATAATCTGATTACAAGTACTTAATTTTTGGAATCTGATTACGTAATCCAGATTACATGTAATCAGTTAATACCAAGCAATGCTAGCTTTGATGTCTCGGTAGTGGCTAAACACGAGATATAATTAATATTGGGTATTTCTAACGGGCAATCTTTGGTCTCATTATGAATCTGTTATTTGTTCCCGGCAAATAGTTTCGACTGACACCTGTCATGTGAAATCCACTTAACCATTGAAAGGATGCTACAACAAAGATATCGACGTACACAGACATGGCAAACTGATTTATTATTTTTATGAATTTATGTCCTAGAGAATGAAAGCTATACTAGATGCAGCCATGCAGGTAATAAAACACTCTCTCTCTTCCTCTTAACTGAAGCAGCCCATTTCTTCGTGGCTAGTTCTGAAGTGACGTTTTCTTAGTAACGGATGCTTGGACTCAATTTTAAAACTGTCAACTTGAGTTTTGAATCTGTGGCGAAAGAAAGTAGGGTTTTTTTTTTATTAGTTTCAATTCTTGCATTGAACTGTTATATAAAAGAAATATCAAGCAAATAGTTGTGTGCCATGGCTATATATCCAATTTTAACATTTCAATTACCTTTGTCGTCCTCTAGCACTAACTTGAAGTTAATCTTTTAATAACACTAATAATTGAATTAATCACAACACTGTAAATTGTAATCTTTAGCAAATTTTTAAATGAATATCCATTTTTCATACAGTAGCCTACATTATAATATTGTGATCCCTACATAAGCTTTTAAAATCATTAGTTTAAGTTCTTCATGTTTTATTTGCATGATAAAAAATAATTTTATCATGTATAGAATTTAAACGTCGGCCATAACATGAAAAGCTTATCTGTATCAGCCATAATTTGAATATCAATGCATCCATGAATATATCCACGTGCATTATTTCTTAAATTTCTTTTGATCCCACAAGTCTAATTTGGTTGCATCCTTCTGATTCATGAAGTCTGACTTGAGAAAAGGCCTCTGGTACTCTGACTTGACTCAAGAGGAAGGATGTGTGTTTTTGTGATGAAAGGGCACGATGGGAATTAAAATGCATGATTAATGGACAGAGAGCTTGATGGTAAAGGTTATTGCTCATTATGTGTATTGATTATGTTCTGCTGCTTTTTTCAGCTGGCTGATTTAAAGATATACTGTGCAACAATCGTATCTTGATAAAACAAGTTTCCCATGATCTCAAAATTGGTCGTACGGCCACTTTTTGAATATGCAATTGTGAATCTAGAATAAACAGGTCAATTTGCCAAGTTTGAAAGTATGAAATCGTGTTTGAAATTATAATTGGTAATGCTCTTTGCATAAACTGCAATATTATGCAAGTTATAAAACTTAAAAAATTGTTTCCATATCATCATAAAAAAGAAAATACAGATAACACCTGCTTTCTTCTGGTTGTATATCCCCATATGTGAGGTTATAATTAGCTCTCCCTCGAAGTGTCACAATCTGGGATGCAAGTTTTTGCTTGCCAACTACATCTGATAAAATGTACGACACCAGTGACACCACACACAGAGGACAAAACAATATTGGAGAGGAATTGGAAGAAAATGTAAATTCATGTTAGGTCTGGCTTTGACTTGAGTGTTCAAGAAACAAATTAGGAGAAATATTTCAGATGCTGTCATTTCTGTGCTAGTGTACATGAATATCTCATGAGAGTTGACTAATTGACTACATATAGCGAGTAGTTGGTTTATATTTCTTTTTGCATTAGCCTAGCTGCTGTTGTGTCAATGAACATTGTATTTTTAAGATATAGTCTCAAGTTAAAAATAGTCTAACAATAAAAACACGTCTAAAGACACCTTTTAAACGGTTGCGCTCCAGCTGTTTTTGAACGCATCTTACGCAAACATACCCATATAAATGTGTCCGATCAGGGTGAAACCATAATTATGCATAACAAGCCACCAACTTGTCGATTTTTAAACTATCTTGTTTTGCAGATCTCTAGTATCAGGATTCCTCACGTTTCTCACTGTGTTGGAAAAGAGAAAGCTCAAAGCAGCTTTGTTTTGCTGATTGCCAATTATATTTCATCCTTCTGGTGACCTTGTGCTTTAAATTATGAGCGATTCAGTGACGAGAGCTTTCTGAATGGTAAAAGTGATGTTTGATTCATGTAGTGGTTTTATCCAAGTTCAGGAGCTCCGAGAACTGTCGCGTTAATGCTTAGTCGTAGAATTACTAACGAATTCTGTGACGCCCCATCAATAATGTATTGATCGATTGAGACAAAGTACAGCACTTTCAAGACACTGTAAAAACCAACTACCAACTTCATTCTATTCTCCTCTGGAGCTGGTATGAGGTAATATGATCGGGTAATTAATGTGAGTAATATCAGCTTACCTCTTGATACATTCCCCGTATGTATTTTCACAGAGAGGGTGTAATTAAAATCATGCCTTCTGAATGTGTTTTTTTTTTCTTTTTTTTGTGCATTGACTTGGATCAAGGGCCTGCTGTTAAGGAGTTCATTATCAAATGGCTTTGGATTACATTGGGCCGTTATGTCTTGGGTAATTTGAAGTTCTTTTAGCGTAAGGCTGTCCTCTAAAATGTCAATCGTGAAAAGGCAGGAGGTCGTTGTTTGACTGTTGTGGATGGTTGGCTAATCTGGCTATACACATTTTAAGCTTAAACTAATACTCTTAAATAGGCCTGCAGGCATTAGCACTGGGACATTAGCATTGTGCTAATGATGTTGTAATGATCCTATGCCATGTTTTAAAGGATATTGGGGATTAGACCAGGAAAAAAATCAATAATTTATAGTTATTGGTATGGTTCCAAATATGGACAATTCTGTCAGCAGATAGTCTCTTGCTATTTCACTAGTATATGGCTTCAGAACATCTAGTTCATGAGTGAGATTAATAATTTTATGGTGCTTTTTTTGTCCTTTATGGAGCTTGAAAGCCACTGGTCACAGTTTACTTTTATATGTAAAAGAGCAACTTGGACATTGTGCAAAATACCTCCTTTTGTGTTTCACAGAAAAAGAAAATGGAAAGGTCAATTATGATAATTTTTTTTGTGTGAATTATTCTGTTAAATCCATTGAAACTACCAAATACTCAAAAAGAGAATTCCAAAATTCCCGCTTAAGTATTCCATAGGATCCTGACGCTCTTTGGCACACTGAAAAAATCGTAGTGGTAGACCAATATGGCAGCCAAACTGACCATTTTAAAATGGTTTCTGTGGGGTGACGTTTTGTGTAGCTGATTTCTGAGGCTCTTGATTATAATCTTTATTGCATATGGTTCAATAGGCTAATTGAATGAAATTTATTCACTTCACTTATGGAATTGATTCCGAGTAATTAGTTCAAATCCTAATACGCCGCGGTCGATTTGCTTGGTTTACTATCAGTTTAGTTTGATGTGTTTTGGTTTGGTAAATGAATGTTTTCTACTGTATTGACAGCTCTTATTAAATACTTCATGAACAGTTCTGGATTGAGCCGGACTGATCTGATAAAGCGTTGTATTTTCTGCATTGTAACCCTAGTCATTATAAATACAATAGATGGAGGGATAAAGTTTCTTGCAAGTTAGACTAACCGGGTAATGGATGCCCAATTTAATGGTATTCATTGTAACAGCTGGTAATTTCCCTTTAACACGATTCAAGAGCTCTAAACGATAAGCTGACTTTTAACTACTGACTCTCCCTTTCCCTCTGCAAATCACTTAGCAAGTGCTTTCCCTCTTTCTGTTGTTGGAGTTGTTTCATCTCCAAGAATAATAGGCCTGCTTGGAATTCCTCAGGAAATGTTTAGTCACTGGACCAGGAGACAAAGGGTTCATGGCTCATCGTCAGTTGAGAGAATCAGTGTGGAGTTGTCCTGAAATGAGCGTGAACATTTGGGTGTTTTAATGGTTGTACTGTTTAGTTTTGGTTAAACCTTTTGGGTTCTGTAACCCACTCGTATGCTAGGTTACTTCATCCCAGCATAGATTGTTGAATACCCCCCCCCCCCCCCCGCCCCAAATCCACAGGGTACCTTTTATAACAGAAACCTTGGGGACAATTTCTCTTTTTTCGTTTACTCAGCCTCATTTTGTTAAAAACATATGTTGTATGACTTACTTTATTCTGTGGGGGAAAGAATTGTACATAGAATGAAAGTCAGTGGGGTTCAGTGTTGTTTTGGACCAATTGGCTGACAAAAACACTTGAAAAATTCAGCAAAACATCATCTTATATGTTCCACAGAAGAAAGAAAATCATTCAAAAATGTCATATCTCAAAGACAAAAAAATCTAAATTGACCTAACAACTTTTCCATCCAGACCTTGTGGGTGGTAATAACAATATTATTCAGTAATATCATAGCCTAAATTTTCCTTCCTTACTTTCTTTCCCAGTGGATATTCAGCATCACTCTGCAATTCGCCACATGTCATGTTTTCTTTAACACTAAAAGATCATTCGTGAATCGTGAGCTCCGTCAATTATTTTAATTGCAAGGATCAGTGTTGACTATGATTCAAGCAGTTTAAATTAGCTCAGGCCAGTAGATAACAGGAAGAAATGTAGTGCTGTATCTTTTGTTCCGTGAGGCTGTTTAGGTTGAATAGAGGAACTTTAATCGGACTTGTCCATGTGAGTCGTCCTCATTGAATGTTTCCTCGTCTGGCCGGATCCTGCTTGTAAAGGTCTCGATGTGGATTGTGTTATTGTCAGGTCTGGTACTCTGTGGATTTGTAGTGTACAATAGAAGAGGACAATGTGGTGTTGTTTGTTTAGGTCTGTTTTGCATGCTTGCGTCAAGAGCAATCGATGAAAATTGTTCCATTGAATAAATAATGCCTGAAAGCAGGGACGTCAGCATAATTTACAGCGCTATACTCTAAAACCATTAGCGGTAGTTGCGTGCCAGCTCTCATCAAAGTCAAGATGACAAAATCTTTCCCATGAGTTCTTTTGTGAACCACACCTCCACTCGTTTTGCCTTTCTTTCCCAGTGTTTTTCCAGAAGAGCGAAACTCGGCAGAAGTGTACAGCACTGGGGGGTGGGAGGTGCGGTTCTATGAGTCTCATTGTTGGAATGATTCGCTCCCCCTCATTTACGTTTTCCAGCTCTCCACTCATTTCCTCTCACCTGTCCTCAAAGTCGGAGAGCACTCCGAGGGGGCTCGTCTGGGATCGGAAGTAAGCAAAATAAAGGGAAGACCAACAGAGTGTGTCCGAGTGTTCGGGCGGTGCTCTGTGATTATACAGGACTCTATCTATGTAGATGTGTTGTGGTTCTGTTGCTGGGTTACTGCTCAGGGAGTATGGGGTGATGGGAAAGTAAGGAAGTCACTGTTTGATCAACTTTGGAAGGTTAGTACAGTTGCCAGGGGTTTTACCCTTAGAGAATTAATGTTAGAAGATTGTTGCTGTTGATGGTTGACAGATGTTGATTATGTTAATAATCATGATTGCTAATATGAACATGTTAATGATGACAACAGTGTTGAAGATAATTCCTCTTCTATAGGATGCAATTACTCCACTTACGCTGCTTCATCATTATCATCATCTGTGGTATGTACTGTATATGTGCTGAAGACTCAGGTAGTTTTTAAGGTAGAAATTAGCTCTGTAACTGGTAAGACCTTAGTAACCAGGTCTTTTACATTTTCTGAAGAAATTAAACTCCATAACATGATTCTGGGTCAGGCATCTTCAACCCCGCTCCTGGATATCCAGGCTGCATTCCACTCCAAATTTATATGCCCTTCACACGCTACCTTCCCTCCCTCCCTGTGGACCCGGATGTGCGTTATTGCTTACGTTGCATGAGGGCCCACTACTGGCGTTTTTTTTTTTACATATACATTTTTTTAATGCACCGTTCTATATGCATATAAGTTGTTGGAGAAAATATATAAAATCCTATGGGTATATGACACAAACGAAAAGAAAATATCCATAGTATAAACTTTGACTGTGAATATAAGGTAGCAACAAGTATTATGTGACTAAGGGGCTGTTTACACTACATCATTTTTAACTAAACGTAAAACTTTTTATGCACAACAGTGTTCGGGTGCCTGAAAACACACGTTTTTGAAAACGGTCTCTGTGTAAACAACAAAAACGCAAATCCCTGAAAACGATGACGTCATGCACATGCATATTATGTTCAGTCTATAGTGTTTCTAATCTAATGGCCTAGCAGCAGAATACAGCGTTTTTTGTCGTTTTCACGGATCTGTGTGAATGGGGATCGTTTTGACAATGTTGTCGTCTGTATACGGAAAACTCAAAGGAAAAATGTATCCGTTTTAATCTCATCGTTGCCTTGTAAATGTACCTTTAATCTTAATATAATTAAAATATTATACACTTTTATGCGATTAATTCTCAAAATGATTAATAGCCTATATCATACACTACAGTTAAGCGAAATCTGCTGTGACATCACAAAATCAAGTTGAATTGTTGTATATAGAGCTGTTTGAAGTGCTCCCTCTGTCAAAATCAAGGGGACGAGGGCCTATCCAAATAAACTTCTCTTGCCCGCTTGACAAAGTGGAACTCACTTCAAAATGGTGCTTAGGGAAGTTCCCGAGTGTATGCCTAAAAGCAAAGTGGAATGCACCCCCAATGTCCTGCAGAGTTTAGCTTAAACCCTAATCAAACACACCTGAATCAGCTAATCAAGGTCTTCAGGATTGCTTAAAAAATAAAAGACAGTAGTGTTGAAGCAAGTCTGAGTTAAACTTTGTAGGACATTGTATCTCTAGGGTTTAAGATTCCTGTTCTAGGATATCATGGGTGGTTGCTAAGGTGTTTCCATGAAGTTGCAAAGGTGTTTTTCAGCACATTACTGTGTAGATTCTAGTGTGTTCTGAGTGGTGATACGTACAGTATGTGGTGGTTACTTACAGGCCCAAATCAAAAGATTCCACTCTAAGTGATATTCTTGTCTCTGGATATGTTTGTGGCTTGATTGGTGTGGGAAGACTAACATGCTGAAATCACAATGATTTCTGTGTCTGCCATTGTGCAGTTAAATATGTAGTCCAGTCCCAGTTGCACACCATTGGTTGAGCCATAAGTTGACACATCAGACCGCTTAAACAAACATAGGGCCCTATCTTGCTCCCAGCGCAATTGACTTTGTACACCGACGCATGTATCATTCCTATTTTGCACCCGCGCAAAGCAGACTTTTCCCTCCACAGAAGCACGTCGCTAAACTAGGAAATACACTTGCGCTCCCCAGGGCGGTTCAGCGCAAAAAAGGAGGCGTGTTCCGGCGCAAACGTTCCTTCATGCTATTTTGCAGGTTTAAAAAACAATTGCGCCACTAACCAGGAAAAAATAGTTTAAAGTCAGTGGCACGTTGCGCATGTTATTCATATGCTATTTTAAGGGCGCATGCTTGGCCATAATCAATGTAGTGTGTGCACAACGCGCACTTTGATTCTCTCATCTACACAGAGGCAGCAGTTTTCATTTTTGCAAATCATACATTATTACAATAGATAGATAGATAGATAGATAGATAGATAGATAGATAGATAGATAGATAGATAGATAGATAGATAGATAGATAGATAGATAGATAGATAGATAGATAGATAATTTATTATAAAAGCATTCATCTAGCTTACACATTTACCCAAATTATCATACGCCTGTTTAACCGAAGTTAATTTGGGTGGGTTTCTCCATTTCAATGTAACTTCTCTCTCTTTTACGGCCGTGACGAGAGCGTTGCTCTCCTTGGCTGTGAACCGCTCCTGGCGCGCGCCTGGCAAATCCGCCGTTATAATAGCAATCCGCCATGGAAAAAGCGCGTTTGCTCTTAAAGGGAATGTGAGATGACTCTCTGATTGGTTTATTTCACGTTACGCCCAAACCACACCTATGAATAATGAAGCTACTTCAGACCAACCCATTTTAGAATTGCGCCTGGCGCAAGAGTCATTTATCCCGCCGGGAAAATAGCAACAGCGCCAAGACCCGCCCACAAAGTTACTTGCGCTTTGCGCTTGACACTTGCGTTTCAGATCGTTAAAATAGGGCCCATAGTCATGTTTTGATAGAACCTCAGAGACAGTGTTTACACTCTTTGGGAATATAGTAGTTATACTTGGATATGATTAGTTTATATTGGTTTATTTATTGTTAATTATATATTGCTTTCTAGGTTTATTCTCAGATGTAGCTTTTCTTATGCAATAAAGATTAATAAAGCTGAAAAGATACAGTCTGCCAGATGTTTTTCTTTTTCTTTTCATTTCTAGTTTGTCACAAAATGTCAATTTATTGAACTTCACACTGGGGTGAATTTATTCAGTGATATTGTATTGAGTCAAGCAGGCATACTGTTTTATTCCTGACCTTGTTGTTCCCTGGAGAAGGACAGCAATTACAAATATTGGCCCTTGTGAACTCTTTTGACCTATGGGTCAATTCCTTGTGCAGCCTTTTTTATCTTAGCCCAGGGGTCAGGGGATGCATGCGGGTAGGGTAGACTCAACATAAAAAGACATGCTCTTGGGGTTTATTGATGGGTTTTTAGGGCACGGCTTGTAAGATTGCTTGCGCATTGAGGAGACTCCGGTAAACTGCTTGGAGAAAAAGCGTTTACACGTCGTTCTTTCATTAATTTTCTGTGGGAGGTCATGAGATACTGTCTCGCACGCACTGGGGCATTGTGGAAAAGAGCAGTGGTTGACTCCCTCAGGCTACTGTTCACACAGTGTGAAAATGAACTCTGGGAAATTGAAACTTCGAACTGAGTCGATGAATCTGTGAAGCTTCTGTTAAACAAGACCTTTTCTTCATCCAGTCTGTAAGACTGTATCACACATTTTTGTATTTTGAAATGATTGATTGGTTAGCAATAGTGCTCACAGTTTTAACTAACCTGCTGAAAAAATAAACCATGCTTGCCTAAACCAACCTAAACTTTCAGAACAGAAAATCAGCTTAGGCTGGCTTAAGATTTGTGTGTGTTTTCATCAGAATTGGGAAATATATTTAGTATATCGGTATCAACCAGCATCTCTCCGCTCCTTCTGTTCTCTCCAGCTAAGAGAGAGCGTGCCCACTGTACATTTGGCAGTGTCACCATGACTCCAGTCCATTAAGAGAATTAGCATGGGGCTCTCCCGGGGCCATGCTGGATGGGATTGCCCCACCAATCAGCACACAGACAGCCCCACTTGGCAGCCCGTCCCCTCTGAAGTCGTAGGTTAATGACAGGGCTGCTTAAGAGATTTCTTACTGCACAGCTCATTCAGAATGAAGCGGAGAGAAGAAAAGGCACGATAAATCGATCCGGTGCCGATGGGTGTCTGTCTGTTCTTCCTGCAGAGGCATTGATTCTGTGATACTGAAGCTTTTTAATCAGCATTTGCGGGTAATGAAAGACCGCCGTGGCTGCAATGTTTATTCTCATTGGTTTATTCTCGTAGCTATACAGTGATTTTTCGAATTAACTGAATTGTGATTATACCTCGTGTGTACGAAAGAATGCAATGGAATAAGAATGCACTCTTGTTACTGGTAAGCACAATTAGAGATCTTTTTTTAGAGAATCGCATGCATTTATCACCTGCCTGTAAGATGTCCTTGTCCAGTGTCTAGAAGACAACTGAAGATGTCATGCCTGTTCTATGTTTACTGTTGGGAATACTGCTAAGCTCTTCTGTGACAAGTTGCTGATCCAGCAACAACAGCTGCAACCTCTCTTCCTCTGCCTCTCTTTCTTCTGCTCACTGTACTCTGCTTGCCTACCTCCTTTCCATTCCTATCTTGGAATGGTTTCACATCTTTTTCCCTTTGGAAAAATTCCTATCTTGGAATGGTTTCACATCTTTTTCCCTTTGGAAAATGGTTTTCCTTTCCTTTCCTTTCCTTTCCTTTCCTTTCCTTTCCTTTCCTTTCCTTTCCTTTCCTTTCCTTTCCTTTCCTTTCCTTTCCTTTCCTTTTTTCCATTCCATCCCATCCCATCCTATCCTTTTGCATCCCTTCCTATTTCTATTTCTATGCCTATCCTATCCTTTCGCATCCCTTTTTCTTTGCATGTCCTCCACTATGTTTTTGCATCCATTCATATTTCTTTGCCTATTCCTATCCTTCGCATCCCTTTTTCTTTGCCTATCCTATCCTTTCTTATATTTCCGGATCCCTTTTTCCTTTCCTTGCCTTGCCTATCCTATCCTATCCTATCCTATCCTATCCTATCCTATCCTATCCCGATTCCTATTCCGATTCTAATTCCAATTCTGGGAGTCACGATCTGATTCCAAAACGATGCTTGATCTACTTTACTTTTCTTAATTAATCATATTAATACAACTTTTTTAATTTAATTAATTACACATCTAATAATTAGTACTTTTGAAAATAATTACACATTAAAACATTTAATTAAAACAATTGCATGTTAGAAATTTTAAATACACTGTATAAACTAATATAGCTTCAAAACATAAAAGCTAGTAAATAATAAAGAGGAACAAAACATCACAAGCAATAAACAAAGAGCACTTTGAGTAGGCTATCTGAACGTTTTCCTTTCAAGAGCTGTGAGTGATTTTTCTCTTTTTCTCAGCTTTATTGTTGTTGGATTATTACTGATGACATCATAGGCAGTGGGAGATCTAATAAGCTGCATTCACACTAATGCACAGATCTCTTTTGAAATGTAAGATGTGTTTTGTCCTGTCTGTTTAATCCCTTAAGACATAACTGACTGTGTTTACATTCATTTCATGTCATAAAACCATTTTGAGATGCAAGTACATTTCACCACTTATACAGAGCTTAACTGGTCGCCTGAACAATTAGTTAAAGGGATAGTTCGGCCAAAAATGATATTTAACCCATGATTTACTCACCCTCAAGCCGTTCGAGATGCATATGTCAATCTTTTTTTCAGACGAACACATTTTCAGTTATTTTAGAAAATGTCTGAGATCTTTCAGTGGTTATAATGTGAAGTTATGGGGTCCACCTCCTTCAAGTCCCAAAATGTGCATGCATCCTTCACAAAAGTAATCCATCCGGCTCCAGGGGGATAAACGAAGGCCTTTTGAGGGTAATCCGTGCGGTTTTGTCGTAAAAATATACATATTTAAAACTTTATAAATGAAAATATCTTGCTTCCGGCAACAGTCGACGTGCATTCACGGCAGATGGATGCCGGCGTATGACGTAGGACGTAGCGTTTGATTTAGCTATACTTCGTTCTACGTCACGACGCTTCCTACGCTACGTCCTACAGTACGTCATACACCGGGATCCATCTCCCGTGAACGCGCGTCGACCGTTGCCGGAAGCAAGATATTTTCATTTATAAAGTTTTAAATATGTATATTTTTACGACAAAACCGCACGGATTACCCTCAGAAGGCCTTCGTTTATCCCCCTGGAGCCGGATGGATTACTTTTGTGAAGGATGCATGCACATTTTGGGACTTAAAGGAGGTGGACCCCATAGCTTCACATTATAATAAGACATTTTCTAAAATAACTGAAAATGTGTTCGTCTGAAAAATGATTGACATATGCATTTTGAACGGCTTGAGGGTGAGTAAATCATGGGTTAAATATCATTTTTGGCCAAACTATCCCTTTAACTAATCAGTCTTTAGGAAGCTCTATATAATTGGTTGGTATTAGGTTTCAAGATTCGAGATTTGGATTGATTTGAGATTCACCTGATCGAACACATTTCCATAGGGGTTGTTGGAGTAGTAAATGAAGCGCAAGAGAACAAAATCCAAACATTTTTTTAGGGGAATAATTAAAAAGTGCAACTTTTCATAAATTACATTTAAAAAATGTACATTTACATTTAGCTGACAATTGCAACGCATCACTATATCCTCTATGTTGTCAGCACCTCGCTCTCAGACTTGAATGGGATGTGTGCAAACACAGCATGCTTTCACCTGAGGGATACAAATAGCTTGGAGAGAGAGCGAAAGAGAAAGGACTCGTATTGTGTTAGCATAATGTATTTTCATTGACCTTGTCATGAGGTCATAATTAGGTTTTGTTCCCACTGCAGATAGTAGTGAAATGGACTCTGCACTCAGCTTTTATATCAGAGAAACGTGCAGTGGCTTGCTTCACAAGCTCTTTGGTCGGGCTGTTGGGCTGTTCTGATGTGTCTGCAGTGTGGACGATCTCACTGCAGGGCCTGTTTAATTCTGCATATGAGCTTTTTCATTACCCTCTACTTTAACTGTCCGTTCTAATCGCCAGAGCAATTAGCAGCCCGATATGGTGCATGAGAGGGTGGAAGAAAAGATAATGTCAGGATCTCAAAGGATTCTTGCCTCCACAGTGTACTTATGATTATTTTGTCCTCTAAAATATAAAGACATCATGCCTGGGAACAAGAATAGCTGAAGACAGCTGCTCAGTTCTCCAGGTGACTACAGAGCTGTTTGCCTGTTGTGTATTTGTCCCCTTAATGAAGAACAGGGGGGAGGACATATATCAGGGCAGAGGGACGATCAAAGAGAAGTGATGAGTGAGTTGCCTTTGAGGTGCTTTTGTATCAGGTAGAAAAGGCACTGTATCGTATTACAGCATACTCAATAACTGTATCCAGTGTGCTGCATGTGTCCATGTTCCTATGTTGATTATTACTGGCCTACGCATTGTGATCTATCTATCTATCTATCTATCTATCTATCTATCTATCTATCTATCTATCTATCTATCTATCTATCTATCTATCTATCTATCTATCTATCTATCTATCTATCTATCTATCTATCTATCTATCTATCTATCTATCTATCTATCTATCTATCTATCTATCTATCTATCTATCTATCTATCTATCTATCTATCTATCTATCTATCTATCTATCTATCTATCTATCTATCTATCTATCTATCTATCTATCTATCTATCTATCTATCTATCTATCTATCTATCTATCTACCTACCTACCTATCTATCTATCTATCAGCATATATATTAGTATATTAAGCTTTGCTGCAGTATCGGAATTGCTATTGAGTATCATGATATTTTAATGGTAGTTGGAATTTTGTTCCTCTTTTGAGGATTTTTCACTGCATTACCAGGGCTTGTGTTTATCTGTAAATGGTTGCTATTATTTGACATTAAACATGTCAAACAACATAAACAACAGTATGGTGCCCTCAGGCTAACCTGACTCCATGAAATGATGTCCCAGAAGTTCGATGTACGACCTTCTGTTTTCCCATTCAGTTGCCTGTTTGAAACAAAATCTCAATGCAAAGGGACAAAGCTTTGTGTTTCCCCTCACAAACTCAGTTTGAATTTTAATTACCAATGGAAATTTAAGGAGAGTAAGTAAATCTGTGCTATCCCCCTTCATCTCCAAGCCAGGAAGCTCCATGGAATTCAAGCAGTTCACAGGGGCGCTAAACAAATAGGCTGAATCCCAATTTGCATAAAATATGTCCTATATAGTATGCAAGATTAGGATTAGCACATCCCAAAACACGTTTAAAAAAGACAATACTGGGATGATGTACTGTTTGATGGATTTTATACATCCGTGTATGGGTTTTTGGCTAATTTTACCCATAATTCCTTGCGCCCACACGTGATGTTTGTCCACGACTGTTCTGTTTTGGGGTATTAAGACAGATTTCTCTCAATACAGGCATTTTGGCTCACTTCTTATGTAAAAAAGTACATATTGCTGTCTGAATACTTAAAGTATTTAGTATAGCACTTCAGCTATAACCTTGTCTTGTTAGCTTGACACAGTTGGGCTTCATTTGGAACCAATACACCATTTTATTTTCCCCTCTTTACATATATCGTGCTGTTTCTCATCCTTGTGTTTAATATATAATACTCTGCTTATTAAAGTGTACTGTATTCATGCGCTGCCTCATTATATGGAATACTAACAGAATGTTGGCCCCTTGAGAGCTATGCTCATGAATGCTGGCTAAAGGGTGTCTTTTATTTATGGTAGAGGAGCACAAGGTGCTATGATTCACTGAGGCCAATGAGTGTGTTAATATCAGTGGCAGATAAATGCACGCTGTATGGTCACAATAGGACATAAGTGCTAACATGTACCAAAGATGCAGCTAATCCTGTTTCGAATGTAATGGGTGGAGAGAGATGTGGTGTAGACGGTCTTGTCTTGCAGACAAAGGGATGGGTCACGTGCTCAAAGGTTCATATAATGCAATAATGCATGAGAGAGATATAGGAAATTTAGACAGGTGGGGCTTGCCGTTTGTAATGGAGTTGCACGAGCTTAGACATGATTCAGTGATTATCCCGCTCCACCTGCATCCACCCCTCCAACTTAAAGTTGTGGAAGACAAAGGGATGATGGTGAATGGATGGCAGAAGACCTGTTTTAAGGTGTGTGATAAGCAGCTATCGGTATTGCGATTAGATGGAATCTTGAATACGCCCCTTTCGATTTTTGCACAGTTCTGGTTAGTCTAAGCACACCCGCAGACCATTCTCTTTCCGTCTGATGATAATATTAGACAAAAATAGCAAGAGCTTTCCATAATTTACAAGCTCCAATCTTGATTGGCTGAATATACACAGTTTCTTGTGTACAGTACGTGTTTTTAACAGTTTGCAGCTTAACAGTTAATTTATTATCATCAGTCATTTTTTTATATGTAATTGTGCATTCTTATATTTTTAGATGGTCTTGTCATCTAACACTCACTTAAAGTTAATCTTAAAACTAACTGTTGTAAAATGTAATCTTTTTGCAAATGTAAAAAAAGAGAAAAATCCATCTTCATACTGTACATGTGTCGTGGTGCCTTTAAAATTATTTGCAGAATTTAAAATTATTTTTAGTTTTTATTTGTTAAGACAAAATGGTAGAGGTCGACCAATAGTGGATTTTTTTCGATAACTATAACTAGGTTGGACCACACTGGCCGATAACCGATTAATCAATCGATAGTTTTTAAATTGGATACTGAATGAAAACAAACATAACACATAAAATAGTGCTGAACTTTATTGCAAAAATTGAAAAACAGTACTGAACCATGACAATGTACTGTACTGTACTAAAAAATATTAATATATGAATTATACCTTGATCATTCTTGTTAGGCTAGTTCATAATGCAATGCATTAACAAATTTTAGGAGATACAACTTCAAAATGTTAAAATGTCTTACTAAGTGTTGAAATTAACAATGAACAATACTTTTATAATCCTTAGTTAATGTTACAGCTTATTGTAAAGTGTTACCATTTCATATAGCCTAGATCCAAAGAGTCATGCTTAAAGATGGCCATTTTGAAATATCTACACAAAGGCTATAGCATTGAAAATATATACATATGTATATTTTATGTATACTCTCACATTGCTTTTATTTTAGAACACTTGATGATTATCTAATCAAAATAACAAAATATGTACTACAGTACAGTGACAATAAAAAAAGGACTGAAATTGGATGCATTTCTGATTGGTTTAAATGTTTCTGTCGACTTCATGATGATACAGTTTGCCCTCTCACGTTACTAGCTTTAAATATGCAACTTTGCTGCATAACGACTGCATACAAGTGACCAGCTGGATATAAACAAATGCAAATAGATGGTAACAATCGAGACATTAAACATTTGGGTAGGACTTGCGTGTGTTTTTTTTTCACATTGTTTTAATCGCTTGAGGTACTATTAATGTTAGCATCTTAGCATCCTCTCAGCCTCGACGGCAAATCGATACTGTTCTTTCTTCACTAATGCAGCATCTAGTCAACAAATAAATTACTTTATAATGGTATGAACACACGTACAGTAGTGTACTGTATAACATACCATTTCATTGCCTGTTTTAAATCCGTATCTTAAGTGTCCCGCTCTGTGCTCACGTGTCAAAACAAACTCCACGAGGCATCAGTGATAGTTCTTATTTCGCCTCTAGGGGCCTCTCTTGTACTGTGTAAGGACAGCGGACCCTTCCCAGGTTCCAGCAGTGGATGCAACCCGGAAAAACAATCGTATGGATTTTTGCCGATAACCGATTGTTCTAGCAATCGGTTATCGGTGCCGATTAATCGACGTGAACGTTTACGCAGATTGCGAAGACAAACAATACATCCTTGAAATGTTACGTAAGCTAATGATTTGTAAGTCCAGGAATATATCTTTAATGTTGACAAACTGTGTTTTAACCTGCAAAATGGACCAGACTTCTTTCAAATAGGCTACTTGCATGTATCTCAGATTTCTGATTCATAATGGTGCATATTTGTATTGTTCCACAGAAAATATTTGATGCACCCTCGTGCATTTTTAAAGATCCTATCGTAAGTGCCACGAGCTGAACTCGTGTCTCGAATTCGTGTCTCACTTGCCAGCTCCCATCTCATCTCTTTTCAAAAGAGGCTATGCAAATGCTGCATGATAAAAAGGTATACAGAAATGTGAAATCTAAAGGAATATTTAATAAGGATGTTGCGGAGGCATTAAGGTGATTTATTCAGGAATGTTCGGATCGCTGTCCACACAACGCAAAGCATTGAATCTCCCCAATTAAAGTGACTGAGCATTTACCTGTTATCAGTCCCCATAGCCACAGCTAGAGTTAATTTCCTTATCGCTGATCCCAAATCAGTGCTACAGGCAGGATTACAGATGCACTGATTTAATGACCGTCAAACCGGGGAAGAGAAAATCGCAGCGATGGAAATATGTGCAGTATTTACAATTTGATTTGATTTCTCCGTTGCCAGGGGAGAAAGGCTGTAATGAATTTGAGGCCGTCATGCGAACGGAGCCGCGTTGGATTAATTCACAGGGGGTTTGACTGGGGCTTGAGTTGATAAAAACGTGCATTGTTTGATGAGAAGCCAGATTTGGGTAAAACTATTCAGTGTTCTACTGTCAGTATAAGGCAGAAGTCTGCAAATACGTTATAAATAGCAAATTCAGGTTATGTCATCTGGCCACACAACAACATGTTCAACATGTTCAGTGCACAAAGGTGCGAGCGTTTTACTCGCATTTGTGCATTTTTCTCAACTTTTTGCTAAAATGCTGCTTGTGTTGATAAAAAAAGAATGCTCGGTTCTTTCTTTTAATATATTGCATGTTCAGATATTCTAACAACAAATATTCTGAGGGCCATGAAAATTTTGTGAATATGATCAAAAATGCTGGCGGTGGCTGGCAACTTTTTATAAAAATGCTGGCAGGGAAAGAGTCAAAAGGGGTTATGACATGACATGACAATTTGCATTAAAATAGGTGGATGGAAACTAACTACAATGTCATGAATAATAAGTAAGACTTAACTGAGGTCAGAATTCAAACTCAAAATCAGTGATTGTAATTGAAACATCAAAAGTTAAGTGCAATTTAATAAGTGCTTATTACTAGTGGAATCACAAAACATTTCTTTGCAATAAAAAAACTGGTGTTGCGCAGGATTCGATTACAGGTAACCGCCATCTGATACACAAATGTTCAAATCTACAGATTTACCTCAGGCAAAAGCACAGATGTTCACATTCAGAATGACTTCAGTCAAGCAATCTATCTTAACACACAAATATCCATTTAGATGAGTCATTAAGGGATAAAATACCTAAACAAACAATTCTATAGAATTCCGCATCACTGTAATCAATTACGACAGCTCCGTTATTACGTTTTACTCGTCGAAGCTGAGTAAGGCTAAGGCCGTCTGCACATCTGTGCGCCAGCTGCCGCCAGCCACGGTTTAGAGGTCACTGGGTTAGGACAGAACCTTCTGGAAAAAAGCCATCTAATCCCGGCTGTGAAGATTCCCTGGAAAATTAAACCGTATTGTTCTCTACAATGCGTTTCTGACTAAAAAAAGGCCACTCCTACCCACCCCCACCCCCTCAAAGGATTCCCAATGATTAGTGATGCTCTCCTATACAGTGGGGGTCGGTGGGAAGGATTGTAATTAAATTAGTCTCTAAGCTTAGCTCACCACCTAACAGCCATGAAAGGAATCGGATATGTCTGTCCACACATGGCCAAGTTACATTTAGCAAGTTAGGAGCATCAACTATCACTGATTTTGCATTTGCACTCTTGACATCTCAATGAACTCAATTAACTAAATTGTGAAGTCAGTTATTGTAATCAGTAACAGTCTCTGATCTTGAGTTTGAATACATCAATCACAAACTCTGCATGATTTAACTATATGAAAAGAAATATGATTGCCTTTCTTTATTTTTTTTAATGGAAAGTACCAGTTGTGAGGCCCATGATTTAAAGTGAGAGGACCTTGGTGAAATAGTATGGCCCTCGGTGTCTACTCTCAAACTAAAGCACATCATTTTATAATACATGAGATTAAAATATTGCATTATCGTTTTTGGCTGAAAGAGAAAAATGTGAAAATGTGATCTGTTGTGCATCATAACAGATGTATCATATATCGTTGAAAAGGTCTCAACTATCAGAATACAACAAGCATACTTGACCAAACAATACCAAATACATGTACTGTAAACAGTATACATGTGGCTTTTTGGGACACATTTTGGTTTGTAGCTTTACCAAACATTTGTAAACATATATTTATTTAGGGGGTGTTCTCGATTCAAACAAGCCTAAACACAACATAACACGATGCGTAGATCTTGAGATAATCCTCATAGAGTGGCATTACATGCTGCTTTGCTAAAGCTGTATGACATTCGAGATACGATTGCATAGCGATGATGATACGGTATTTTCTAATGTCATTTGACAACGTCAGGAAGGTCAACAAATAGAAACTGGTGGATCTCATGTAGGTGGGTGGGTATAGTGGGCATGGACGTCAAGTAAAGACCAATCGGGGACTGGTTTACAACTGGAGCGCACTTGGATTGGATTGATCACTCAGATTGAAAGTTCTTGCATTTACCAATCGCCATAGAATTGAAGCGCTCAACTAGAAGATCAGCGCTCATCCACCAGGATCTTATTAGTTCTTACTTATTCTTTACATCTTTACACATGCAAGTAGTTCTTATGTTCATGTATTTGAGCGATTATTGTCATGTATGCAGGATTTCGCACAAAAAACAATTTTGTGTCTCATTTGATTGGGTGGACCAGCCGTCAATCTGAGTGGGCCATTGCCACCCTGGCATTTATGTAGCTTCGCCACTTTGTGGCACAAAATTCGCAGAAACCTGGTATCTTTTGATAAGCAAAGTAAATTGGTGCAAAGAGTCACCAGAGTGCAAAGAAAGTCCTTCCTCTTTGTGTTGTTCCGTTCATAAATCAGATTCGAGTAACATCTGCAGCTGTGATGCTAATGTGGTCCAGTATGGATAGACAAAAAAGCGCATTGGTTTCATTTCCTGGCCCTCTTTGGACTAGATTATACGGGAATGTCATATCTAAGAGGAAGATTAGAAGAACCTGTGTCTATGGGGACTGAGACTATGTGCTCTGCCTCACAAGTAGAAGAGCTTTAGTTTAAGACGTCTGTTTTCCCTCCCTCACACTCTCACTTAAAACTCAACTAAAGCCCAAGAGAAAGACCTCATGCTTGTTCCATACTGACTTTTCATGTAATTGGTCATGCGTCTTTGTCTCTTTTGGCATATAGACAATGAAACATATCTGGTGCTGTCATCTCTGCCAGTGATCTTTCACTTTAATTAGAGAAGTTCTGTGTTTTCCTTTGTGTGGTTTGTCAGAAACATTTTGTGTGGATATCCTTTTTAGCCAATTTGGAATTTAAAACTAGACATGAAACAAGAAATAAAACTCACCCTGTTTACTTTCAGAATATGTGACAAAATATGTGTTATTGAATGATTCTTAAAGGTAGGGTAGGCAATTTTCAGAAAAGGCTAGCAAAAGCGAGCTAGCTTTCATTTCAGCCATTGAAACGCATAAATTCGTGACTAGTGTCATGATTCTGTTACTATTTACAATGCTAGCTGAACTTTACCGTAGATATAGTTATTCCTACTACTGTAAAACTATAATAAATTAATATGGAATCTCTTTCAAACAATGTAGGTTACCACAGATATATACAGTAGTAGTAGCAACATAAGGAAGTCAGTACACGGTAAAAAATGATTATGATTTTAACAGTAAAAGACGTCATTAGACATCATAAAATAGTCAAAAACTATTAATTTACAGAAAGTTTCCTTACTATATACGGTGAATAACTGTGATAGATCTAACCGTATATGTAATGTAAATTTACTGTAAAATACCGTTAAATTGAGTTTTTGGAAGTGAAAAAGAACAAGTCATTGTATAATTTATAGTGAAAAACCGTAAATTGACATTCCCACAATTCCCTGCGTGGCACTTCACATGTTGCTACCGTATTTTTTACGTTTCTGGCAACCACAGCTGACGGATTTTTACCGTAAATTTAACAGAATTTTTCATACAGTGAGTGTATGCTTACCATAGTACTTTTTTTGTAAGGGATTGTTCTATATAAATTCAACAATCCAATTCCTCTTTATTATTCTAAACTGGAATTATATTTATGCTCTCGCATTAGTGTCATTTGTCTCTGATGCACTAAGTAATGTTCAATTATTGTAATGCATAATAATGGAAAGAGATTTAGCTAAAGTCATCCCTTTTAACAGGAAAGTATGGGATGTTTTTGAGTAGGTGTGAGATATACCCCCTCAGCAGTACCACCTGTCTGTCCTTTATCCGATGGCATTTGTTCTGAGACGTGACTCTCGTCTTTATGTCTCCCTTGAGGGAAATATTCAAATTCAATAGCCATGAGACTTTCCGTGGCATAAGCAGTTCTTTTGATACTAAAACATAAAGCCGTGCATAAATAGCTTTCATTACATCGTTGTAGTACAATGAGCTTGAAAGCATTTTTGACTTGTATTAGATTACACTGTACAAGCTTTACTCATGTTGGTGTTAGGAAGAGATTTGATCTGAAACCTGAACAAATTAGTGAATGTCAAGTAGCAGCAAGTGCATTGAATTAGTTTAATTAGAATGTGAACATTAGCAAGCTATTTAGTGTTATTCTCTATAGCACACAATAACCTTATGAAAAGGCTAAAATACTATGGTTTTACTATAGTAACTCTAATGTAATTCTCAATCTGCTAATTTAACATTTTAAATTGAATTATTCAGGGCGATTGTGAACTAATCAAGTACTCAAAAATGATTTTTGCCGAGACTAGTTCCCAGCTGCTTTGCTTGGGACTTAATGAGGAGTGTAAACATGTTGAAATTAAATGTTATTTTGTGTGCTGAAAAGGGGGAGACTTGAGACTCGTGTTTAATGTTGAATTTGGAGTATTTGCTTAGGCTGTGGACTGGTATACAGCGCATTATACTGCTTTGCTCAAGGAGCATTAATGTTTAGCACTTAGCTTGCTATGTGCTGTTGCTAGCTAATAGATTGTTAGCTTGCTAGTAAAATCTTATAATTCAGTCATGTGACACAAAAATTACGTGAACAAATTATGTAACTTAATTGGTTCATGGGGGACCAATGTACATGATTAACTCTTGTAAATCCAAAACACTTTTTTTTTTATTCTCTATTTGAAGAAAATATATTGTTTTTATTACAGCTAAGACAGTTTCTTCAGTTAAACCCATAAACCCATAGCTATAGCTATTTTTCATAAAAAATACCATAATTTAATAAAATGCCTATGAACTTTTCTGGCTAAGGCTTTTTATGTGATTTGTTTGTAATTTTAAAGGAATATTGACGTGGCGTCAGTGGTTGGTTTATACAAAACCGAAATGTTCTTAAAAACTTATTTAGAGATGTCAAGTTTGTTCAGAGTCAGATTCTGATCTTTTCTGGTCCTACTCTTGAAGTCTGAATTCTTCATCCATAATGAGCACAGATGACTAGACAATAAAACTACCTTTGCCAGGAGACAGAGACGTTTAATGAGCCTGCAAAGTTATAAGCGACTGCTTATAATGATTTAACTTCCCTATCAGATCGGGTTCATTTAAGTTTTCCTGAAGCAATTCAGGCCTTTTTTCACAGTGTTGGTTTGCATCTATGTAGCCATGGAGCCTGCAAAATGTCTATAAAACGCTATAGAGCCAAGAATGCCTATTGCTTTTAGCTTGCACGTTAATTAGAGCCTAAGAGAGACTTCATATAAAGCACGCAGGCTTCGGTGTTTCATAGTAGCAGCTTAATTGTGGTGGTGTAATGAGGAGAACCAGCAGGATATGGTGATTTGAGGGTTAGAGATATCGCAGAGTTGGCAGGAGCTGGTCTCACAAGTTTTAACGCTTGATTCTGGATTCTGACTGGATGAAATGTTTGTGCCGATCATGACCGGATTGTAAATTTAAGACTGTATTTTAAGTTAAGTAATCAAAAGCAATCATATTACACCATCTCAATGTAAGCTTGTTTTATTGTTCTTCAATTAAAGGGATGGTTCACCCAATTGTCATAATTTTCTCATGTTGTTCCAAACCTGCATGATTATCTTTCTTCTGTGGAAGACAAAAGAAGATATTTTGTGAAATGTTGGGAACCAAGCGACACTGGAGCCCATTGACGTTCATTGTATGGACTGAGGGGGAAAAAAAGAAGACATTCCTCAAATGATCGTATTATTTTGTATGGTGTTGGTGAACTATCCCTTTACATCAAATTTAAAATAAGATGTCATTGTATGCAGTATTCAGTATTTTATTGCGATAAAACTGGGATAAGCTGTATGATATAAAAAGATAAAATACATTTTGATTAAAATATTTATTTGGATAAATTATTATTATTTGAATTGCAAATGCACATTGCATAGCTGTATAGATTTTAGTTTTTATAGATTTAAAATAAAAATAGTGTTTTTTCAGCAAGCAAATAAAGTTTAAGTTGTAAAATATCAAATACAATATTTAAGTACAGTAAATAAAATTGTGCTTTTTAAAGCGACAGATGAATCAAGTATCTGTACAACAGTGTTATTTACTTTAGTATTATTCATATATTATTATAGTACTTACTTATTCATATTTTGAATTGGCTTTTATTATATTTTCATAGTTTTTATTTTTATTTTAGTTATAGTAATTTTAGTCATTTAACTTATTTATGTAAAAGTTCAATTTCATTTTTTAATCTAAAATTTATATTTTATTTAATCTATTTTAATTGATGACAACGTTATTTTCGTAGTTTTAGACCAATAGGACAAATGCAAAATATTGGTAAATTAGACAAATGCACAATTGAAGCATGTTCACTGGTGGTCTCAGACTTTAGGACCCTAGTGTATTCCACGCCATGCTTCTAAATTCAGTGCATGTGATGTTCTGAATGCTCAGCTGTGGATTCTAAATGAACACTAATTAATGTAATGCCATAATACACACGTCGTCCCTGTCTGCTTAACAAAGACTTTAACCAGAAATAATTCTGTTACATCTCTTTTTTTCCCACTTGCAATCCACAGGTTTTAAAAACACAAAGTGGACATTTTTTTTTTATTTCTTTTGGTGTGATTTTTGAGTTTGTGACAGAAACTTGGCATATTTCGTGCTCTGTTACCCACAATTCCCTGTCCAGATATGCCATTCCGTCTGTTCTCAGTGAATCAGCTCACTCCAGACATCCATCATGTCCCTGAATAGCGATTCCTCAGGGGCCGAAACACAGTATCATGCTCTCTCCAAACAAGGGGCTTCTTCCACGCTAGCGACAGATTCTTGCAGTACCGACTGGATATGACGTCACCAAAGAGCAACTGTGCCACCAGCAGTGACCCCAGCACAGTGTCTCTTTTATTCGTCTAGTTCTTGAATTCTTGAAAGATGTGAATTGATTCTTGGTGTTCTGTAGCTCCTGTGTTTCCTGTCTTCAAATGGTTTTTGTTGCATCTTATCAATCTTCTGTGCTACATGGTAAAAGTCTGTTCAACACATGCCATCTTCATACAGATCTGCACTGTTCATTGACTGTAGTCACTCACAGGATAGTTTTATAATGGTGTGTTGCTTCTTTATTGTATAGACACAAGAAAATAAAGGACAGGAAGTGATAGGGAGAACAGGGGGGACAGGATAAGCAATGTTCAGAGCCGAATTACTAACTTCTAGGCAATAGTGATGTGCAAAACGTGCATTGGGATTTCTGAATGCATGATGCTTTTGGGAAACGCACCCCTGATTGGCTGTGTTGTATAATTGATTTTGTGGCACACCCCATTTTTTGCGTTCATTTTCGACAAGTATCTTGTCGCTGTATTGTTCTTGATTTCTGAACAAATAGTCAACTAATCAGTCTGAAAGAATGAAAAATGAAAATTCTGTCATAGTTACTCATCCTCATGTCATTTCAAACCTGTGTGACTTTCTTCTGTGGAATACCAATGAAGATATTTTGAAGAATGTTTCAACTGTTCATACAATGAAAGGCAATTGGGTCCAACACAAACAACTTGGATCCCACTGACTTTCAGTGAACGGACGAAAAAAATACTGAAACAATATGGTTTTCTTTTGTTCTGAAGAAGCATATAAATCATATACTACAGGTTTGGAAGGACATTAGAGACAATAATTGATGACAGAATTTACACTGTATCCAGACTGATGGGGAGACATATTTGCCATTAGGCTGAAATACCAACGCATTCTCATCCTAGGGCGTCATATACTGACGCTTTTGACATTTCGTCTACATCCAACGCACATGGCACCCTTTAGCATCAATATGACACACACGGAGCTTTGTTCGGTTATGGGTAGGTTTAGGTCTGGGGTAGGGTTAGGGTTAGACCACTAGGAGGCGCCTTCTGGCCCATATCTATCTGCGTCTCATATAGGGCTGTGTATTGGCAAGAATCTGGCGATACGATACGTATCACGATACATGGGTCACGATTCAATATATTGCAATATATTTCGATACTGTGCATAAGGCGATATATTGGGATTTTTTTAAAGTAGGACTATAATTTTAGAAAAAATAATATTTAAAAAAAGACATGATGTGCATAAAAGTCAAAGAAGTTTACTTTAGGTAAACAATTCAGTTCACAGAAAATCAGACTGCCAGTTTGGTATTGTGGTTCACAGGTTCTTAGTGAGCAAATTTTTATATTTCTCAAGTAGGCCATAATAAAAGAAAATACATAGCCCCTGTCACAATACAAAACAACAACGTGAACTGGACGAAAATGAATGAAAGTGAACAAAATGAATGTGTCATATAGGCCTATTGAAATCAAGTTTTTATGTGATAAAAGATTTTAAAAGAACTGGACGCGCGAATGAGGCGAATTAGCGTCTGCCGCGCTAAACGCCTCATTCGCGCCACAGGACCTCCAGACGCGCGTAAACGCGTCTTTGCATTAACTTAACATTGAAATCACTCGCGCCAGACGCTCTATTCGCGTTTGGTGTGAACGCAGCTTCACGGTGCGCCGTCCACTACAGCTAAGCGGCAAAACTACGCTCGGTGCCGCTGGCAACGCTGTAACGTCTCCGCTTTGGGGTGTGTCTGTTACGAGTGTGTTTGTTTTTTTCAACACACGGACAGTATAATCATCATGCACGCGATTACATTTAGAAATAGACAAGCTTTGTTTCCAAATGCACCAAGCAAAGATCCTTTTAATTTTATAAACCCAGCCAATATAATAACAATAAACACATCCAAAATAAAATATTTAACATATAAACAACTGCAAAGCGTCTAATTTGTAAACAAAATGACTAAATCCATCATAAACTGCCGACCGCGTTTTTCCGCTTGATATTTGCATAAAGTCGAGAACTGCCCAACCTTTTGACGCTCTCAGTCGCTCTCAACGCTTTCTCCGGTCCGCTGTCACGGTGCGTGTCCACTACAGCGGCAAAACTCCGCTCAGTGCCGCTGGCAACGCTGTAACGTCTCCGCTTTGGGGTGTGTCTGTTGCTGTTGTGTTTAATCTAAGTTTTTTCAACACACGGACATTATAATCACCAGCAATGCACGCGATTCCATTTAGAAATAGATAAGCTTTGTTTCCAAATGCACCAAGCAAAGATATCCTTTTAATTTTATAAACTTTTATAAATCCAGCCAATATAATCACAATGAACACATCCAAAATAAAATCTTTAACATATACAACAACTGCAAAGCGTCTAATTTGTAAACAAAATGATTTACGCACTAAATCCAGCATAAACTCCGGCACAATTTGCATATTTTTAAACTCTCAAAACAGACGTCACATCCCGAACCTCACAGCAATTGGCTGCCGACCGCGTTTTTCGCTTGATATTTGCATAAAGTCGAAAACTGCCCAACCTTTTGACGCTCTCGGTCGCTCTCAACGCTTTCTCCGGTCCGCTGTCAATCCCAAAATGCACTGCTGAGCGTGAAGCTCGACTTCCATAGGAATGAATTGAAAACGCTTGCTCCGCTCGCTCTGTGCCAGTGGACACGCACCGTTCGGCGAGCCTTTTAAACAACATAAACGTGAACCACCGTCTTACCATGAATATTTTTGGACGTAAAAAAAAAAAAAAAAAAAAATCGATATTGCGTTTTTGAAAATCGATACAGTATTGCAAAATAAAATATCGCGATACTCATGTGTATCGATTTTTTCTTACACCCCTAGGACGCTAAAGGGTGCCATGTGCGTTGGATGTAGACGAAATGTCAAAAGCGTCAGTATATGACGCCTTGGGCTGAGATCGGGCTGGAAATACACAACTTTTAAAAATCGAAACGTTGAGAGAGGTAGCTCTGGTCTGTTATTGTCGTGTTCTGGTAGTGTAATGGTCATATGATTGGGGCTTGACGAATCAGGGAAGGATACACAGTGATCCAGAAGACCTAATCAGGAAGCGAATTAGGGCAGCCAAGCCTTCGTTTTCAAAAGTCTCCGTTTTGGTCCGTTTACACTGAAAGGAGACCCCAGGAGTTTTCAAACTAAAACAGGGTCTGTAGTGTTTCCAAAAGTCTCCGGTTTCGAGGGTCGAAAACTCCGGAGTAGTGTGGATGCCAGGAGTAACCGTAGTAAAAGTTATGCGTTTTAAAACGTTTTAAAACGTTTTAAAACGAAAACGTGTAAACGGGGCCTAAATGACTGAGGATCACACATTACCAGATTTTCAAGTCATTCCGAACACAACAAATTTGCGTAGAAACACGTGCCTCGTTGCCTCGTTGCCAGGAGATGCATGACAAATGAAAACAATATGCATTTTAAAATTGGCTCAAAATATCAAACGAGTTTGATATCCTCCAATTACTGTAGATAGAATCATAATCTGTTGACTCATCCAGACTGTAATAAATTGGGGCAATTTAAAAAAAAACTTAAATGTAGTTTAAGGTACATTAACATTAAGGTACGTTATCTGAGAGTACGCAAACAGAGACTGTTCTGGGGTGCTTTTCCCAAAAGCAACTGGTCGCAAGTTCTGTCGTTACCAACAAAGTTCAACGGAATTTGCGACCATAGTTGGCTAACGATGCTTTTGGGAAAGGCACCCCTGATTGGCTGTTGTTTAATTGTTTTTGTGGTACACCCCATTTTTTGCGTTCATTTTCGACAAGTGTCTTGTCGCTGTATTGTTCTTGATTTTTTTTTTTTTACCCGGCCTGCTGTTTCACGGTTAAAAAAGAAACAGAAGAGCTGGAACAACAACAAAACTACTGGAGATGCAACAAAAAAAGACGCCCGCATTTTCGAGCGCTTGTTTGACGGGGTTAAGAGATACACGCAACTTTAGTTTAAACGAGTACAAACGCTCATAACTTCTGTAGAGAAATAGCGCAGACACTGAACAAGGATGAAACTTTCTAGCGCAGGAGTTGAACACCTGTGTTTGCGCACTCTATCAAATGGAATATTCCTTGAAAGGCTGAGCGTTCGCATCAAAACTGAAGTTTACTTTGGGATTTAGCTGACAGTTCAAACGTTAATGTTAGCATACTAAATCTCAGTATGTTAGTACGCTAAATTTAAAGAGGAGTTGTTTCTCCAAATTAGTTTTAGCATCCATGTTAAAAAATAAAAGATAGCTAACCAATTCTAGATCAGCTAACTAATCAACCTCGCTAGTTGGTTGTTGGGCAGCTAGTTAGCTCTTTGTAATATGTGCTTTAGTTAAAACTTAAATACTTTTCTGTGTTTCTGACATATGGATTACCTAAACTTGTTGAACGTGTGTCTTGGGATTTGAGGTTTCCTGCTTAATGGATGTCATCTGGCCATGAGCAGTGTTCTCATCCTGATCAGACTTTGACAGAGCTCCAGTTCTCTCGGACAGCCGCTGAGAGTCATAGGAGGATGTGATCTACGTTTCTCCTTAGGCTCTTGCCATCTCTTACCTCGACATCCGTACACCGCCCCATTTAGGAAGGGAATTGTATTGGGAATGTCTCTTGAGGGCCCCCAAGGGTGCAGCTGAGATTATAAATCATTATTATGTAATGTTATGGATTTGTCCTCTCTGGAAAGTGTAGGCGATTCAGGAAATAGAGGAGTTGCAATATGCAGGTAGTGGGCTCACAAAGAGCTCATTCCTCAGAAGTGTCAGCCATTGTCAGCCCTGACGTTTCCTCCTGCTGCTCTTAAAGAGTGCAGGGACTTGGACATGGAAGAGTGACAATTCATCCCTTCCTGTTCCCTTCAGCTGACAGCTCAGGTGCTAATTCCTGAAGGCCCCGATATACTCATGGTGAAGTTCTTTTTCGTCCACCGCTTAGGCGTAAAAATAACTTCTTCAGCGGTATACTGTTAGCGAACATCCCAACGCCACCCACGCTGCGTTTAGACGAATATGTAAATATAAGCTGCGTGCTTTACTCAATACTAAAATAAATGTGCAACAAAAATGATAGCGGTGAGAAAATAGCAGTTAAGAAAGCATCTGACCATAGCGATGTGGATTTGTACCTATTATGTAATCGCCACTGACCAATGGTAGTTTGAAGGCGTTTACTCGAACGCGTAGGCTTTCAAAGTATACTTCATTTGAAAGAGTGCATGAGCACAGGCGCATTTGCGCTAGAAAGTTTCACCCTTGTCCAGTGTCTGCGCTATTTCTCTTCCGAAGTTACGATAAAAATGTCTTTGTACTCATTTAAACTAGAGTTGCGTTGTGTAAATTTCTTACCGCCTAACACAAATGCTGTCAACATAGGCATATGTTGTTGCGTCTCCAGTAGTTTGTTGTTGTTACATCTCTGTCCTCTGTTTCTTTTTTCAGCCGTGAAACAACGAGGTGGGCCAGTGTTGCCACCTTGTGGACAAACTAATTAGTACAAATAATTCCATGTGTGAGCTGAGCATACTACTGTAAATATGCATATGCTGATTATAAAATCTACATCTTCGCTAACTGTACATTTAAAAACCGCAGAATACTTTGGGCTTTATAAGTTCAGATCCAGAAGCAAAGTTATGTTCTTGGAGGAGGCTGCCTGACATTGTGTTTTAGGGTGTGAGCTTGTAAAGGTCTCTTGTAATGAAATGAATACGACGCCTGGCATTTGAAACAGTTGTCAGGCACAAATGCCAAACTGATTTAGTCTACATCATTAAGATTTTTTTTAAACATCTATGGTATGTAGTGGATATACAGGGTTACTAATTCACTGTTGACATTGCATGATTTGCAGATTTAATGTTGTATGAAATGTGAAAATGGTTTCAATGAGAAACCGCATTGTAGTTGATTTCAATACAGTAAAATATATTTTATTTGCCAGATATGTATATGTTGCAAGAGATTTCTTGGTACTGCTTCGCATTAGACTTGCACGTATATTATCAGTGCCGGGGTTCGCCAGCCTCTGCAGAAAGACATGCTGTGATTTAAGACATTTTGATGCTTTGCATGGTGGCAGGGGTTTTGTAGGCATGTATCTGTTTCTTTCAAATTAGGTTTCGCAATCCTGTCACAACAACATGTAAATATTCACAGGGTGTTTGTATAAAGGCTGCTCTTTCTGTTTGCATATACTTCATATTATTTCCCATTTTTTGTTAACACTTTGAGTTTACCAGCACGTTCTCTCCCGTTTCTCCACAATACGATTTATTTATTTTTTACCCTTTGGGGTTTCCTGAACTGTGACTTTTCAATGTAACTGCTGTTAAGTCCTTGATGTGGTCCTTACAGTCCAGACAATTGCATTTGTAAAATTTAAATAAATGTATTATACAGATGACAGAATGTGATTTCTATAATAGGAAATGACCAAGTATATAGTTAGACATATAGTTTTATAAATAAATAAATATTGTTCCAAAGCAATTTTACAACAATTTATTTATTTGTTTATTTAATGTTATTGCGCTGCTTTGGGGGGGAAATGTATTATTTTATCTTATTTTATTTTTTATTTTTTTATTTTTTATTCAAGTAAAGATCTTTTAGAACAATATTTTTGTTATTATTTAAATGTTCTAAAGCTGCTTTTTTCATTGCTGTTAATGTTGTAAAGCTGTTTTGTAAATAAATATTTTTATTTTATGTTCTAAAGTTGCTTTATAAGTAAAATCTAAAGATGCTTGTAGCAATATTCTTTTTTGTTTACCTTAATTTATTTCTCGTTTTATTTTGTTAATTTGATTTTAATTTAAATGTGCTGAAGCTGCTTTATTTATTTAAAATGTACAGATGTTTGGAATAATATTTATTTTATATATAATATAATATAATATAATATAATATAATATAATATAATATAATATAATATAATATAATATAATATTATATAATATTTAATTTATTTATTTGTTCATTCATTCATTCATTTATAAAGCTAGTTTCTTACAATTAAAATACAATTCATGTTTTTTTCTCTCAAATTTTAAGTTGGACCCCTTTGGTGCAAGAAAAGTTAACTTGACTAACGGGGTCAAATGTGTCAGAAATACATAGAACGTGGGGCCCCTTTAAGATTTATTGTAGGAAAGGCTGGTCCCAGACTTGTTGAAATGGGCAGATTATCTCCAAGGGAGGTCTCTGTGTCCATGTGTCATGCTGGAAATTGGGAAGGTCTCTAAGCTCATTACGGGAATCAAGTTAAAGAGATATGTTTGGGCTTGACCAGGCCTTGGGCTGTAGCTCACCAGACTCAAACCTCCACTTCCCTTCCATCCTCTCCCCCGCTAATAACCAGTTTCAGTGTCCTCCTCTCCAGCAGTTCAATAACGCCCGTTTGCCCATATGCATGCTGGTATAATGACCAGCCCCTAATGGCAGGGTCCACTGGAATCAAACACCCCACCTCAAGAGCTCCTTTATTCTGTTAACAGTCCCCATTTAACCGAGTGACACATGGAGGAAGACAAGCATCACGACCTGTAATTAGACCTTAATGTGTTCAAAGACACATTAAGTTGTGAAAAGCCAGTCGACATTTAGATGCTGAGTGAATTTTGCCCCTATAAAATTAGACTGCATAACAGAAAAAAAAAAAAAAAAAGAATACTTCTACTACTACTTTGGTCATTAGCAGTGCACGTTTTTGAAAACGATACCGTTATTGTCTCTTTGTAAACTAAAAAAACACGAATTTGTGAAAACGGTGACGTCATGCGTATGCGTATTACGTGTTCAGTCTATAGGCACGTGGTGTTTCTTTACAAAGCGATATCGCCAACTACTGGCCTGGCATGAATAATACAGCGTTTTTAGTCGTTTGCGCGGATCCGTGTGAATGGGGATCATTTTGACAATGTTGTCATCTGTACAAAGAAAAAACGTTTCCAGTTTTAGTACACTGTCGTGAGAAATGCTTGAATTCAGTGAAGAACGCCGATGTCTCTGTGATTTAAACAGTTTAAAGCACTCTTAACATTATCAACAGCACTGACAAACACGAGAGACATTGTGCCATGAACGATCCTGTTAGAAAGCTTTTCAATCTACAAATCACCAACATTTACAATGGATTAGCACTACCATTTACTGTAGTAACACTAACTGCACCATGGTATTGTTGCAGTAATGTGAGATATTCATATAGAATTGTATTATATTATTAATGGAGACATGAATTAAATGAGTTATAGGATATTTTTATGGAGTATTTTTGTTATAAAGCTATAGCATTTGTGCATGTGTATTTATACTAAACATATTTAGGCTACTGTTTTTCATACAAATACTATAGAGACCATATATGTGTGGTTTTAGCTATGGTTATCATGATCTAAATGCATGATACTATGGATGACCAATGGTTAATTTTAATAAAAGTAGAGTCCTAACTCAAACAGTCAGAACATTTTCATTTTACCCTATAAAAATGAGGTATTTACATCTGAGCCCAACTCAAGCTACTGTCAAATCTGCATTTCTAAGAGAGAAAACATGTAATATTATTAATATTGCAGCCTGTACTGCAAACTGCCATACACATCATCAAAGGCAACACAATCTTGTTTCATTACTTGAAATAATATCACCCGTTAGAACATGCAGAAACTAAGAAATGAATTTTTCTAGTTAGAAATTCATTTTGTTAAGGGAAAAAACACTGAAAAGGGATTTTACTTAAGTTTACTCATGCATATTTTGATGTAGGAAAAGTATTTTAGCATTATAAATGTTTTGAATATTGTTCACCTGTTTGGCATGTTCTGAAAATAAAGAGTAGTTTAAAACCACAAATAACTGTCAGGTTTCTACAACTTTCACTCAGGAGCAAAAATAAAAGAAATAAAGATTGTATCCATATCGCCCAGCCCTATTTAACAAGCAAGTGCTCCCAACATGAAGTGCTTAGATCAGTGGCAGTGATTCAGCAAGATCATATAATGTCAGTTGTCTTCCTGTTTCTAATGGTGTGTCTGTTCCCTTTTCAGCTGTAGTGATTTGATTTCTGTGGCCAAGAAGGCAGGAATCTAATCATTGTTTCTGTTCTGATTTTATTTATTAATTTATGGATTATATATAGACATAAAAGAATACGTGCATTGAGGGGGATTGTTTGGCAGATGTCAGTTGAGGCACTCATGTGTTCGACCCATGGGCTACAGTAGCAGTTTGCGCACTTGCTCCGACACCTTGAGTAGTGGTGCTAGTTATTTCTTGACATAATAATAATAATAATAATAATAATAATATAAATATTTTTTATTATTATTATTATAATTTATAAAATATATTATTGTATTAGTATTATGCAATAATGATTGCATTGCAATGATTGATAAAAGCAGACTTCATTATTATTATGTTGATTACATACAGCTAGGTTGTGAAAGCATAAATAAAGAAATACAATTTTATGTGTGCTTTTCTAATCATTAGATTAACATAAAAATGCAATTATAATCTTATTATTATTATTGAATTTTTTTCTTCACTTTTTTATTGCTGTGTCAAAAGGCAGACAGAAATCATTAAAAAATATATATTAAAATAGTTTAACCCTTAAACGGATACCTCGGGTCTTTAGTGACCCGGGACATCATTCACTACCCTCCTCTTCTTCATTTTTTAAAGTTAGACATCGGCCTTCTTAGTATTCCTCAATCGATTCATTATAAAAAATATAACAAGAAAAAAATGATAAAATCATAAAAGAATGCCTGTTTTCCTATAAATTTTTTATAAAAATTGTACAGGGTCGCTAACCACCCGAGGTGTGTAACAGTGTAAGTATTATTTTTTTCTGCACAACAATAATTTAATCTTTGATGACTGAATAACTGCAAATTTCCCTTTATTCCACAAGTGATGTTTCACTCATAGTTACTGCAGGCAGAAAACAAAAGAATAGGAAGTATCATCAGCAAAACTTGAAATGGCTCTGCGATTTACTGGAGAGCAAGTACTGAACGCAGTTAAATATTACTGTCACTGTCACTTGGTGGTGGATCTGGTGAAGAAACTGTCAGTGATTAAAATATTGATTTTGTAGATGTTGAAAATTACATTTTTGAGAATATATTTGAGATCTTGAATATGAGGCAGATGCTGAATGTACAGGGTAATGAGCTCTGATGAGGACAGTGATGATGGTATTAAACATCTGCTCAAACTGAACCCTTCCAAGCTCCAATGTAACAAAATATGCTTTATTTTATTCTTCTGTAATTGTTACTCCAATAACAAGAGTAACAATCAGGAGAGTTTTATATTATCACGACAAGTAGAGATCCATCAGTGTTAGATATTGATCCGGATCGCTAAAGACCAGAATATGTAATAATGATTGACGAAATATTCATGCATTTAAGGGTTAAAAAAAAATTCTATATATTGGTTATTGGACATTTGAAAAACAATCGTTATTGGTTGTAAGAAAACAATATCGGTTATCATAATGCCACATCATTACACCTTGCAAATAGTAAAATCTTTGCAAGCCAGTCCTCTAGTCCAATGTGCTGTGGGTAATATCTGAAAAAGCAAACACGGATGCATACTTCGAGAAGACAGCAGAAACCGAATGCTAATGCTAGATTATATGAGCTGCACTAATCCTAACCTTGCTTATTATATATGGATCATATGCGAATTGCGATGTCATCTTTGTAGCAACCGTTGACCTCCTATTATTGCCCATCATTTCCTATCCCTTCTCCATCATCCGTCATCAAGTCTGGAAAAAAGGCAACAATAATATACACTGAAACTTTAATCTACAGGTCCAGGTGTTCTGACTCACACGGGGCTTCAATAAGGATTAGCTTTGACTCTTTCCAAAAGGTCCCTAATGAACGGTGGGGATCTTTTGTTGCTCCTGGTGGAGGCCCAGGGGGGGGGTCTGAATAGTAGCGCCTCGAAAAAGTGTCCTTATGCACCGTGACTGGGGCACAACAACAGCCACCGGCCTTGGGAACGGACCAAACTCCGGTTGCCATGGAAACCTGCGGATGTGGAGCATGAAAAAGCGGCGCCTGCGAGTTACTAACATAGCGTGGCAGCATCCCTCTTCACGTGTTAAAGCGATAATCCTCTCGCTTCTCCCAGCCTCCTCCTGTCCATCTCGCTCTTTAACCACCGGCGCTATCGGAGGACATCCAAAAAAGCCTTCACTTCTTTCTCTGAAAGTCGCCGCTTTTGGCTTTGGCATCATATACTGTGATGTAGATCCTGACATCGCTGTGCAGTTGAACAATATAGATGTGTTTAAATGCAGTCTGCCTGTGGAGAGGCTTAAGAGGTTGGCTGTTCAATAGCGCTCTTCTGCTTTTGAGTGGCGTGAAGCGAGAGCGAGAGCAGGAATGTGTTCGGAATACATTCCCCGCTCCGCACCAATCAATGTGACCTATTGAACCCCGCGCTATTAGTTTCTCATCAGAGGAACACATGACTGCGAGAAAGCCTTTGTGTTTAAACTCACTTCACCCTGACTTCAAGGTTAGATGGATTGGTCTTGTAATGTAACCGTTGTGCCCTTGCTTTACAGTAATTGTGTTATGCTGTTAGACACATGATATGGTTTTCAGTCACCTCTTCACAAATACATGGAAGCTGCACATTAACATTACTAATTATACTATTGTAATGACAAATTCAATTGTATTAATTATTATTATGCAAACTAAAAACGATATAATTTGAATAATAATACATTAGTTCAAACAATTATAAATAAATAAACAATTATATTGTAATAATAATAATAGTAATTGTTGTTATTGATAGTATTGTTATTATTTTTTATTGTTATTGCAATTAAAATTAAAATTTACTTTTTAAAACAATGTATTATCCAATTTATTATTATAATTATTTTGTATTATAACTTTTTTGTAAAAGTAACAAATTCATATATTATTAAATTATTGATTTATTTACTTTTTAAAATGTAGTAGTAGTAATAATACATTAGTTCAAAAAATATTAAAGGTATAGCGGAGGATTTTTTACTTCCGGGTGGATCACCTATACTCTTGGTCCTCCTAATTGTCAATCATTCTGGTTAATTAATCAAACTTTTCAAAAAGTGGAGAGAGCGGGTCTTATCTCAAATTCGGAAAGATCCTCCGCTATACCTTTAATAAATCAACAATAATAATGTAATATAATCTAATAATAATACCAATTGTTGTTACATACATATTATTGTTGTTATTTTTGCTATTGTTATTGCTATTGCTATTAATTTATTTAAATCATTTACTTTTTAAAATGTATTATATCAAAATGTATTAATACAATCATTATTATTATAATATAAATGTATTTATTTTAAATTATGTATTATATCAAGAAATGTAATATTGTGTTTGTTATTAATAATAATAATGATTTTTTAACAAATTCATGATTATTAAATTAAGAAATTGTCATTTGTATAATACTAATAATAATACATTATTTAAACAATAAATAGATTTATAGATTTATAATAATACTAATAATAAGTGTTGTTGTTGTTAATTTAAATATTTTATTAATATTATTATTATGATTATTAAATTAAGAAACTATTTAATTTGTATTAATAATAATAATAATAATACATTATTTAAACAATAAATAGATTCATAGATTAATAATAATAATAATAATAACAAGTGTTGTTGTTGTTGCTGTTGATTTAAATATTTGATTATTATTATTATTATTATTATTAATATTATTATTATTATTATGAAGATCATTATTATTATTTTTTTGGTTGTTTCTTTAATGTGACTTCATGTCTTTTTGTCTGGATATCGAAGCACTAGCAGTAGATATTACATGGCAGTTCAGATCACAATATTTGGCAAAATAATAATTATGATTTTTAGTTAGTCATTCAAATCATGCAGAACTATTTCTTAACTTATGATAACCTCAGCTTCACCAGCTCAAGTTAGCCTAAGTTTTTTTGGCTATGCCAGTGTGGCAATGCAGGAACATTATTCCTGTTAAATAAATCAACTCGGCATTTGCTCTGTTCACCAGAAACGCCCTTATTTGCCAGCTATCCCACATCACTGCACTTCCTTTGAACATTGTGAAGTGAATAATGTTTTGGAGGACAAGCCACTGCTTTTCGCTTCTTGAAGCCAATTTAAACTTCAATTTTTCACCCTTGTTCCAAAGCTTTTAGTCTGAACTGTGAAAGGAAACGTGTATGCTTTGAGTCCTCTTTCCTGCCTTCAGAAAATAATGGCTGTTTCTGGTTTGCTTTGGACTCCCAGCGTTTGCTTTTTTCATATTTAGCGCTGACTCTGGTTGTTGACCAACCATTAATCATTGCTGTGTCCATGCAGTGAGAAAACTGCCAGGCTAATAGAGAGTGGAGGGAAAGCCAGTCTTGCATGAGTGCTTTATCCGAGTGGCCTGCTCTGTTTTTCTCTTATTTAGGCCCTGGCTGCATGGAGAGGGAAGTTTGAACTTGTTTACAGGTCAAGTGAACACTTTCAACAGATAATCGGTAGAGGAAAACAACATTTTAGCTTGAATTTGCTGGAGATGGCTCACTTTAGCAAAGGCTTGATCCAAATTTGCAAACACACATGCACAAAACATTTCCTAGTTGGGGTTAAACAAAATGATTAAAAATGAATAAATTGTTATCGGGTGGTATGTATTCATTTATTTATTTTGTTGGCTGAAATTAGATATTTAATTTTTGCGGCTCATTTACCCTTTTTACATTTTCATTACCTTTGTTGTTAAATATAATTAGTAGATAATCTCAAAAGTTATCAAAAATCAAATTATTCCATTTTGTTATGGTCTTGTAATGCTTAAATTCACATGTATCGTTCAAAACAGCTGGTTTTAGTGTTTTATTTTTCAGTTATCTTGACAATATTGTATATAATTTTAATATCAGCCAATAATCAGTAATGGACCATAATATTACAAATATCTTATCCATTTTAGAGTGAATTTTGATATCAGTGAATCCCTAAAAAATGGTTACCATATCATTTATAGGCTAATATTATAGATCTGTGAACATCTATGTTTCTATGAAGAACCTTTTCCTTTTTTAGATCTTTCAAATGTTCTTTACACTAAGAAAAAAGGGTTATTTAAAAAAAAAAGGTTGAAAGGTTCATTGGGGAACCCTCAGCAAAAAAAGAAATTTCCCTTTTTCAGGATACTGTATTTTAAAGATAATATTGTAAAATCCAGGTCTTGATTGGAAAGTTGAATGTTAAATGTTTTTCATTCTTGTTCAATGAACCAATTTCTGCACATGCACCTGTGGAACAGTCCATAACACACTAACTGTTACTGGCGGTAGACAACGCCACAGTTCCAATAACCTCGGACACTGAAGAGACCTTTCCACTGGCTCTGAAAAGCACAGAGTAAGCCCAGGCTTTAGCATATCATTAACTGCGAAGCAGGGGAGTCTCAAGAGAAGCCAGGTTATCCCTGTCGTTTTTTCTGTTGATATGAAAAATCGTGTAGATTTAGCAATATAGTGGGTGTATGATGTATGTGATGATCAACTATATGCCTTTCTCCACTGATGCTCTGAGTTGTTCAAAGCATTCCTGATGGCCATGTCCACACTAAGGCTATGTTTACACGTGGCCGGTTATTTTCATAAACGGACATTTCACCCTCTCCGTTTTCCTGTATATGCCGTCAAGAGCATGCCAAACCTGTAGGTGGCAGTGTAACGAGAAGCTCAAGCCCATGTTAGCCAATCAGAATCCCGAAAATATAGGTCGCACCTTTGACGCAGTGCAAGTTCTGTCGCATACTGTGACGTCGACTGCCTAAAACTCAGTTTTTCTCAGTTTACATGCAAACGTGCAAACAGAGTTTTCCAAAATCTCCACTCTGGCCGGAGTTATTTTAGAAAGAATCGTTTTCAGAGGCGAATTCTCCTTTTGCGTGTAAACGAGGGGCACAACCGAAGGGAAATGTCTCCGTTTTTCAAAATAACCATGTACGTGTAAACGGGGCCTGAGATGGCAAATGGGAACATGGTTTGTGTAACATTAGCAACATTAGCTGTTTGATAACATCATCAAGTAAAAGGCTAATCATATCAATTACCGTCATGTGTCCGATGTTGTAAAGAGCGACACCATTGTGCAGCGTTTACCTCAGTAAATTGAGCGAGTGAATCTCTTAGATTGTGTGAGTGAGTGGAGGCGGGGCTAATTTGCATATTACCATTAAAGGGTGCAGAGTTACATTTAAGCTATTTTAAGGCATTAAGACATTTTTTTACAGGAAAAAAAATTTAAATATGTAATTTTGGTGGTCAAAGATGAGTTTTAAGGGATACAATTATTGACTTGACTTTAATCACACAACAAAAGACAGCTCTTGACTGAATCACTTTTGAAACATTTAATTTACACAGTGAAGAAGACTATGCAGTGTTTTTTGTACATTTAGTCACTTTGTCGAATGTAATTCGTCATACATATCGTTATCATGAAATACAATGACTCGTATCGTGATGTAAGACTTTGGTCATATCGCCCACCCCTTACGTAATACACTAAAACAATGCTACGAACAGCTACTTTTGATATCGACCCCCGCTCTGTTTAGGGACTCATTATTCCATTAATGTTTGGTAAATGTCTGTGAAACTTGTTGTTAATAGACATTTTTAGACATGTTAATAAATTTGCTGGAAATAAAGCAGTTGGAAGTGAGAACACATTTTATTGTGCATGCTCAATTGCAACTCTTTTCCATGTCCAGGTGTCTATGGGAATTTGCTTCTCTCAATCTGCTGTCCTATCAATGAAAACATAAAGAGAGAGAGAGAGCATCTCCCCATCAAGTCCTTTCTACAGTTCCGGCCATCTTCAATGGCTCTAGCTGACAGATGGCTTTCTCTTATTGCTCTTTCAATTTTTTACAAGCAGTCTGATGCGATCAGACTCATTTCACCTCCTCACCAGACTCTCCACAGTAGCTCTCTGCAGGGAGGCTAGTGCAGAGAACACATCTAGTGGACCGAGAAGTGTTAGTTAAGCCAAGTGTACACTGCAAAAAAGACTTTTTCTGAATGCTTGTGAAATATCAGTCTAAGTATTTCAACATTTTATCAATATTCTCTTTCTCAGATGCTCTAAAAAATATAGAACAAGTTTGTGCTTTGTTAGTTTGGAATAATCTTTTCAATTTATTTATAATTTATTTAAATTTATCATTATTTATTTAAATATAATATAATGTTATGTTACGTCACATTATGTTACACCAAGTTACATTACAGAACAAGTGTGTGCTATGTTTGGAATAATCTTTTCAATGTATTATTTATTTTGATTTATTATTATTTATTTAAATATAATGTTATGTTACGTCACATTATGTCCATTACATTACATTACAGAACAGGTGTGTGCTTTGTTATTTTGGAATAATCTTTTTAATTTATCAGTCACGTTACGTTACGTCACATTATGCCCATTACATCAAGTTACATTACCTTACATTACAGAACAAGTGTGTGTTAGTTTGGAATAATCTTTTTAATTTATCATTTATTTTAATTTATTATTATTTATTTAAATATAATATAATGTTATGTTACGTCACGTTACGTCACATTATTTCTGTTACGTTACATTACATTACAGAACAAGTGTATGCTATGTTAGTTTGGAATCACCTTTTCAATTTATTATTTATTTTAATTTATTATTATTTATATGAAAGTGAAAAAGTGTTTAAATGTAAAATAATGTTATGTTACGTGACGTTACGTCACATTATGTCCATTACCGTTAGTACTTTACTTTACAGAACAAGTGAGCGCTATGTTAGTTTAGAATCACCTTTTCAATTTATTATTTATTTTAATTTATTATTATTTATTTGAAAATTGAAAAAGTGTTTAAATGTAAAATAATTTTATGTTCCGTGACGTTACGTCACGCCACATTATGCACATTATACATAAGTGTATGCTATGTTAGTTTGGAATAATCTTTTCAATTTATTATACATTTTTTTAATATAATATTATATTATATTAATTATATATATGATAATAAATGGGATAATCTTTGTGCTACAATCTAGGGGTTTTGCCGTAGATTTAAAGCATGGTAAAGTGACAAGTTTAAAACACAATGTTTTAGTCTCCGAGTGAAAAGTAAGACAAAAATAGTTGGAATCTGAGTTTGTGTGTGTGTATAGGTTATGATATCATGTGAACCACTTGAGACGACCTTTGAGATAAAGTTAACACACTTGTGCTCAACAAGCTTAGTGTATGTAGACAGGTAGAGGTGCTGTCATGGCAACAGTGGCCGTCAGGTGCAAATATACATCCAGCAACATGTAACCGCAGTCACGTCCCACTCTCCTGGCTTTGATCAACAACACTCTATATTTCTCTTTCCCAGAGCCATGCAATACAGAACGTCACGGTGTAGACAATACACTCAGTCTCTGGCTGCCACAAGCTGTTTCTTTACTCTCGTTCGGACTTATACGATTGAAACCGTGGTATACACAATCTAGTTTATCTAAACCTGTCAGATCCATTGAGCCACACCATTTTTTAATGCTACCTTACATAAACTTCTCGCTTGAGCGGGTTGACGCAATCTCAAAGCGTCCCTCTCGCTGTTCATCTTGTTTAACCACGATCACGTTTCCAAACATCTCTCGTTCTTCGCTTTCAAGACCTACTCCATTACGTCAGTCGTTGTCAGTCTTGATCGCTGACTGACAAAAAAATGTCCTTGACATTACAATCAGCAGGGGATGACGACCCAGTTTCTCTCTCTCTCTCTCTCTCTCTCTCTCTCTCTCTCTCTCTCTCTCTCTCTCTCTCTCTCTCTCTCTCTCTCTCTCTCTCTCTCTCTCTCTCTCTCTCTCTCTCTCTCTCTCTCTCTCTCTCTCTCTCTCTCTCTCTCTCTCTCTCTCTCTCTCTCTCTCTCTCTCTCTCTCTCTGTCCATTGCCCAGGTGGATGGTGAGAATGATGTGAAGATTCTTTTTGAATACAGTAATTTATTAAAAAAATATTTGAAATTGACTGAAATTTCCAAATTTCAAATTATTAAAATGTTTTGGGTGAGGGGCATAAAATAAAAGCAAATGTTAGGGTTGCAATGGTACATCTGTTCTGATATCACAATGAAGAAAGAAGTCTGATTAAAATGTAAATTCTCCAAAAAAAGTACAGTTTGGTATAATCTTATGTTTTTATTATATCATATTATATAGATATTGTACTGTTTTATATTTTTTACCAACTTATGTTTTGTTAACTGTGTGTCAGGGTCAATAAGTCTTTCAGATAATTCGATAATTTTATGACAAGGCAATATTATTTTAGATTGTAATATGACGTGGTTTAACTTCTCGTCTGCCAGGACACTTTTTGTGAGAAATGTTGCAAGTGGAGTGATACAAACGGTGAAACGGTCCCAGTGCTGATACTTGGGGAATATCGCACAGCTGGAAAAGGCCCTCCGCCAATCTGATTTGAGATCCGGAAAGAACTGTTGTAAAAAAAAAAAAGATATATATATATATATATATATATGTATGTGTGTGTGTGTGTGTGTGTGTGTATAACTTTAAATAAATGATTAAAATGTGAAAAGCTTTTTTTGTTTTCTTTATCATGGACACTCTTATCTGTCACTGACCCTGGTTCCCTGGTTGGAAGATTGCAGTGTTGTGATTTACTGTCCTTGGCAAGCAGCGTGGGATTTATGTTGCACAGGGCCGCTCGCGTGCGACTCGTTGCTAATGGGTTAGAGGCTAGGCTAGCTGACTCGATTTAGTCAGCTCATGTTCTGCTGTATTTTATTGGCTCTTTCTTTCTAAACTGATCAGAGGCCTGTGATAAACTTGTAATATCCTGTCGCCCTGTGGTGTTTTTTTAGTACTCTCATGTATGATTGTGTTTAAAACCTGTGTTGCTCAGAAACACTCTTGAGGTCCATTTCAGTGGTTTTGACACCCGTCTTGCAGTCCTACGACCGCCTTTTGAAAATGTGAGATGTTCTCTGTGTCTCCTTTGAAGGTGCAGAACATTTCGCCGCTGTTATGAGCTGGCGAGTCGAGCATGTTAGATTTGTCTGGAAACTGTTATAGTGAAACAAGAGATGTGACATTCTTAGTGTCTTTTTTAAACACATGTACATGAACAGTTGAAAATATTTAGTTTTACTGTTAACTCTAAACCACCACCTGTGGCTGGTTCAAAACAGTGTTCTGCCCACAAAAGACAATACAAAAGAAATCCCTTTTACATTTAATATGTGTGTAAATAGCAATTCCCATACCTCATAAATCACAGAGTTGTATTCTAAGTTATATTCTATTGGACATTTGACCCTTAAACTCCTTAATGTGTTGACCAGCTGGATACAATGAGCACTTTCGAGGATGAATAATCAGTGGATTTGCCACATAATTGGCATCAAATCTTTGAGTTTCATTTGAAAGACATAGTGCCATGTAAACTATCTGTGTTTAGAATATTTTTATATCTGTAAAATACGCCACAAATATTTTTAAATGGTTACAGTTTCTACACAAGATTTCGAGTTTGTTTGTTTGCTGAGGTATTTACATTTTGTTTGCGAAGGTTTTGAGGTATTGAGTCATTTTTATGAGGTATTTGAGTTTTGATTGCTGAGGTTTTTGAGGTATTTGAGTAGAGATGCACCGATCGACAGGCCAGGGACCGGAATGGGCCAATTTTCTGCATGTTTGGCCCAGACCGGTGACCGGCCGGTCAGTCTCACGTCTTTCCGATTCCGAGCCGGTCGGCCGGTTTCTTACCTGAATATTCTGTTAGATCCACCTGAAAAACTTAAAGCCATGTTTATTTCATATCTCTCTTTATTCTATTGCATTTATTTGTTTGTTTGTTAAATTTGCCAAAAAAAATCTCTATATTTTAGTTTCGTGTGTTGCGGTTTTTGAGTTATTTTTATGAGGTTTGTGAGATACTTGCATTTTGTTTGAGGTTTTTGAGATACTTGTTTTGTTTGCTGATATTTTTTAGGTATTTGAGTTATCATTTGCTGAGGTTTTACTTGAGTTTTGTTTGAGATTTTTGAGGTATTTGATTCCTCTTTTTTTATGAGGTTTTGTTTTCACTTGAGATTTGTTTGATCAGGTTTTGAGTTATTTGAGTTATCTTTTTGCTGAATTTTTAAAACATGCAACATTGTTGTAGCTATTCAAATCATTCATAAAGTTGCCAACTCATTATGTGGCCACAGCTGGAAAAGAAACTTGAATTTTGATACTTTCGCATTGAGGTCAGACACAACTGTCATGTCTAAGTGGGCGGTTATTAGCTAGAATATGCTAGAGTAAGTGAACCAGAACTTATGGTGATAGTCAAAGTCTGGCTACGTACAGTAAGACTAGGTTATAATGCACTTCAGCACAAGTTGACTACTCTCAACAAGCTTTCCCTTTAATACTGTCACTGTACGCTTGCTTTCCATTGACATTTGCAGTTACTTTACAGTCTCAGGCACATTTACGTCTGTGATAGTGTATCTAAACGGTCGGGTCTAGAGGGAAAGGAGTGAGCAAGGGAGGGAAAGAGAGGGGCGGAGCGTTGGTAATTGAGTCTTTTGTTTTTTTTTCCTTCGTGAGTGAGAGAGGTCAGAAATAGCTTGGAACAACAGGCCAGTGTTTCTGCCTGATTTGATTACATTCCTGGCAGTGTGTTTTTATGTTTCGCTCTTGAGGAAGCCGCTGGAAGGTTACTGGAGATCAGCAAACCTGCTACCCCTCCTCTCTCCATCTTCCTGCTGACTGACATTCCCTCCGACAGCGGCCTGACGAGAAGTCTTCAGTTGTAGAAAAGCTTCCTGTGAGGTTAATTGATAATGCCAGCTGCCCATTCCACATCACAGAATGCAGTTCTCCACCACTGAGACTGGAGGTCTGGCTGTCTCCTTCACCACAAACCCTCAGTTTGGGTGGATTTAATCTAAAAAGAAAAGAAAAAAAGTTGAATATAAGTTGAGTAATTTTGCCTCAAATCATTTAATGATGTTTCTAAAACTCTCAATTCTAAATATCAGAGTTGATGAAAAGCCAATAATCAATTAAATCAAATCTAACACTAAAATAAATGGAGCTGCACAATTAATATCAAAATAAAACTGAAATTGCGATATAGCTTTGTGCAATTATCAAATCAATGGCTGCGATTTAATTGAGTATTTAGTTGGGGTGTCACGGTTCTTTGTAAAAAATCTAACTGAACCGTTCTCAACCCACGGTCCGGCACACACTTTTTCACCCTGAACATAGCCCATGCTGGACCGTACCGAAACTGTGACACTAAAACTGTGATAAAAACTGAACCGTGAGAAATTTGAACCGTTACACCCCTAGTATTTGGTCCATTAACCGACACCAGAGAACTGTGGACAAGTGAATGTGTTTGTTAAATATTAACATTTTAATTTAAAATCTCAGGGGGTACTTCAAGTACATATTTTACATCTAAGTAGTTGTTCAGCCTGACAAAAGTTTGGGAACCCCTGCTTTAGATACATTGTCATCCAATGAGCAGAAGCGATCATATCCAATCCCTCAATTCTCTTTGTATTCACAGACAGGTCTGAGACAGGTCACACAGCGTCCGGTAGAAAAGGCTCGCCACTGTACAAAAACACCTTTATTTTTGCAACTCACAAAAATAAGCTTGTTCGCAACATACACTGTTTGTCAAGAATTAACAGCAGTTAAGTAGTGATTGTTACCAATTAAAGGGGTGGTTGAATATGATTTCACTTTTCTAACTTTAGTTAGTGTGTAATGTTGCTGTTTGAGCATAAACAACATCTGCAAAGTAACAACGCTCAAAGTTCAAAGCAAAGGGAGATATTTTCTTTTAAAGAAATTGCTTTTTAAGGACTACAACAAACGGCTGGTAAGAACTACACAACATTCCTCCCAGGTTAGTGACATCACCAACCCCTGAATTTACATAAACCCCGCCCCCGGAACACGATTTATAGATTATCAAGATATGCTAAATATGCTAATCAACGACTAGAAGATAACTACACATAAGCTACATAAATTCACCAACTAACCATTCAGACATGTTGTCTACATGTTGTCACTTCTTCTTGAGTCTCTCCATTTTTCTGACTTCAGTTTGAACATAAAAGGCTAAAAGTTTTTGAAATTTCCAGTGTATGTTTGTGTGAGGTAAAAGAACAGAAGCTGTTGAAGCTCCGCCCCCTGTGCCGGGAGCAGCAGCTCATTTGCATTTAAAGGAACTAACACAAAAACGGTGGGTTTTTGCGCAACCTCAGAAAGTGACAACTTTAACATGCTATATAAAAAAATCTGTGGGGTATTTTGAGCTAAAACTTCACATACACACTCTGGGGACATCAAAGGCTTATTTTGCATCTTGTGAAAAGGGCATTATGATTATACTGTACCACCCCTTTAAGTAAACAACACATAGCCAGCCCAGTCTCACAATGGAAACATCAGAGAATTGTTGGTTATGTTTTATTTTATTTTTTTGTAGCCACTGAATCAGAATTGCTTTTTGTGTACTTGTAAACCATAGAGAGCAGTTTGACTACTGAATCCTGACTGTTAGGGAGTACTATTGGGGAGCTGATGTTTTTCTTTTTTTCTTTTTTTTTTTTTTTTTAAGTAGGACTCCTACCATGTGAGGTGTGGTTTAGCACTACAGACACTGTGGCCATGACAACCCAAGCGGGTGGGTGGGTGTATGAGTATATGCAGCTGTTAGGGTGGAGATGAGATATTCTCTTCCTCTCTCACACTCATTCTCTCTGAGTCTCGTTCCTGTCTCTGTAATAAGATAAGGAGGGATTCTGAATGTATTATGCATTATTATTCTAAATGAATCCTCTCATGGGCTCTCACTCAGTCTTCTCCCACAATATGTCCTGGGATCACAACCTAACGCTAATTAACTGGAAGTTTTACTTTGAAGGGCAGAAAGCTGCTTTTGGCATAAATGACATTTAAAAAGTGCTGCGAAGTGGACATACCGGTTGTGCACAAATAAATTAAAACATTATTTTACTGTTTTGACAGATAGATATTCTATGTGATGTATTCATATTTTGAAAAATGTATCAATGTTGTAAATGATGACTCCTTATGCAAGAACAATGAGACCATGTGCTCGTAGTGCACTATAATTCAGTGATAAAAGTGTCTGCTAAATGATAAACGTGTGTGTGTGCGCTTCTGTTTGTGCTGCAGATGAGAAGAGCTCTTGAAAATGTTGAAGACACATGATATTAACACATTAGATTAGTATGTGAGATCCAATGAGTTTAAAAGAGGCCAAATTGCCATATGGTTGAGGGCGAATTTCGGTGGGAATTGGAAAAGAGAGAGAGAGAGAGCTGATGGTGGATGTTCTACATTGTGGGGTATTTTTAGTGTCTGAAGAGCCTCTTTTTTGCTTTTTCCCAGAGACAAGGATTCATCATTTCTGTCAGCTAGCATGGCAGTAGTTTAGCAGTTATATATCTGCTCAACTCAGAGTGGTTCTTTATCACAGCAATGCCATTAACACTCTCTAATAATCTTTTCCTGTTTTTTTCTCTCTCACTCTTGCTTTCTTTGATATTCAGCTTTAATTAGCACTTTTAGCAACATCATTGTAAACTATTATGCCTTACTTAAATGGCAGTTTCTGATACAATAGTGAGGCTGACTAGCCTATCTAGACTTTTTTTTTGTTACGTATCTAGATTTTTAAAATATATTTTTAGATATTTATACAGTAGCAGTGGTGCTGCAATTAGACAACCAGATGCATTTAGAGAGACAATTTTTTTTGGTTTGTAACCTCTTTATGAACTTAAGAATGCCTTTTATGCAAATGACTTGCACATCTGATTAGGATCAGGTAAACCTGAAACCAGCATAATTATATGGGTCCAGTTAAGTCCAGTTAAGACCAGTAGTTCTGTAGTTTAAGCATGTTTGGCACATCCCTGGCTATTACAGCAACAACAGTACATTTTATAGATGGATCAAGTTTCACAATTTATGATAATTGATTGGAAAAAGTTGGTCCAAGCTGGTTTGGATGATTGACTTTAAACCAGTGGTGCATATACCTGGTAGACCATCTTCCCTGCATTTCCATTCTGGTCAATGTTGGTTTTGTGCTGATTTAAGTGTTACCAGCTTAGCAGTGATGCTGTGTAGTTGAGCTGGAATGATGCATTGATGTAATTTATGTCGATTACGTCGATTACGCACTGTTTATGTTCATCCCTAATCCCCTGTCATGTTTTACACAAAACAAAACTCTAGAACAGATGCTAAAGGCTAGTATGGCTGCATTTTGTTTTCAACAAGCATGACAACCCCGTTCTATAACCAAACTGACACCTGCACATTTTCAGAACTCACAACCGCATTCTCGACAAACCCGTGCTGAATGAATGGAACCGCACTGGACAACTTATTGTCTGCTACGTCATATAATGTGAGAGCCACAGTGAACTGCATAATCATGACGGATTTAGTTTACTCACGGAGATTGAGAAATTATTTGATCCACCGGAGCTGCAGTGGGTGCGAGCTACGCCCTTTATGGGGAAGCTTGTTCACCAAGGAAGTCTTGCTGTTTCAACTAGCTAAGAAGCCTCATAGTGATACCAGCACACCAGCATTCAAAACACTCCTATTTTTCATCAAAGTAGGTCAACCTGTTAAGGGCACCTTGACTAAAATGGTGGGAACACTTTCAATCAGCTGCCATGTTTATTGATCACCTCAGTCTAGTCTGACCACGTATTTTTAGCCAGGTTGTAAAGTGATCTGAGACAATTTGCTGGTAGGCAGCAGGACACCGAAGAGAGTCGATTTAATGAGAATCTCATCTTGTGTCGACTTCACGTGCTTCGTCTGCGATATTCTTTAAACATCCGACAAGGCCACCAACCTCTCCTAAAATACGGCTGACCCAATTACAGCACAACGGTGTCTGCCGTTTTATCAGACGACCGAAAAATCCGCTCAGGGTCCCAGTGCACTCTGATGTAACTAAGAAGCCAATGTCTTGAACAGATTTGACAATTATCTTCGTCTCCGGGTCAACGTGCCATTGTCATTTGCATTCAGAACTAGAGCAGGGATTTTCCACACTATCTACTCAGCCATATGTCCTTTCCATACAAATTAAAGGGTTAGTTCACCCCAAAATGAAAATTCTGTCAGTAATTGCTCACCCTCATGTAGTTCCAACCCCGTAAGACTTTTGTTCATCTTCAGAACACAAATTAAGATATATTTGATGAGAGCTGGCTCACTCCTTCATAGGCTGCTAGGTAATTGAATTCTGCCAACCCAGAAAAGTTAGTAAAGACATTGTTAAAGTAGTCCAAGTGACTACAGTGGCTCAACCATAAGTTTATCAAGCGATGGGAATACTTTTTGTGCGCAAAAACAAAACAAAAATAACGACTTTATTCAACTATTCATTTTCTTCTGTGTGGGACTTTGAGTGAGTTCACGTAGTGTGACAACGCAGCGCTTCTGGGTTGTACGTCAGAACGTAGGCTCACTATTGGCAGACGCTGGTCATGTGTGTGATGCGTGTGATGCTGGCCAATAGTGAGACTACATTCTGACGTACAACCCAGAAGCGCTGCGCTGTTACACTACGTGAACTCACTCAAAGTCCCACACAGAAGAAAATGAATAGTTGATTAAAGTCGTTATTTTTATTTAATTTTTTACTGTGCACAAACAGTATTCTCGTCACATGATAAACTTAAGGTTGAGCCACTGTAGTCACTTGGACTATTTTAACGATGTCTTTACTAACTTTTCTGGGATGGCAGATATTGATTACCTAGCAGCCTATGGAGGAGTGAGACGGCTCTCAGATTTGATCAAAATATCTTAATTTGTGTTCCGAAGATGAACGAAAGTCTTAAGGGGTTGGAACAACATGAGGGTTTAATGGCTTTAAAACTAAATTAAATGTGTTTATTTGATCAAAAAGCCTGACTGATCAAACAATCAATCATGTTTGGGATCATCAGGCTTTGCCACTCTGTCCTGGTTTAGCTGGAGCGTGTATTAATTTGGTACATCTGTATAAGTCCTTGAGGACTCCGGGCTGTAGGGAGAGGCCAGATGTGCCAAAATATCTTAAAATAACCTGACTAACCTTCCTCTTCTTTTACTGAAAGACTACAGTTACCAGGCAAGAAGTCTAGCTATTTATTGATGATTGGTTGGTTAAGTTGGTTATTTTTTGTGTCAAAAAGATTAAGGTTAGGGTTAATGTAATGTAGCCAAGTTGGACATGGACTCTATCAACCCTATCCCACACTAACCGTAACCTTAATATCAACCTACCATTGCCCTCTGATTTTAGGTGTAGGTTGGACAGAATTGGTAGGTTGATGAGAATGGAGATTGCTAGTCATTGTGAGGGGGGAAAAAGGGTGTGAAGATGCTTAAATCTTTATTGCAGTGTAGCAGTGAAGACCCAAGCTAGACTAAAGACCCACACTTAACTTTCTTTGGTAATAAAGCTCAGGCCTTACACTGTCCGAGATGGCTCTTGATGCCCTGCTCCCATTCTCACAGTATTGTAAATTGATGAACCTTATCCAAATGGCAATAGCGATTTTTTTTTTTTTTTTTTTTTTTTTGGACAGTTGTCCATTGCTGTGATACCCTTTGGGGTGATCCTGTTATTCTAAATGCAGTTGAGTGGGATTCATATCAAGTCAGCCTGTAATTTCTTACAGCATGTTGTTCCTGTACCAGCAATGTCCTACTAGGGTAAACTGCATTAAGCATGATACACTTGTGAATATATTATATGATGGTACTCATTCACAAGTCATTCTACTCATTGTTGGATAAGGATGATAAAGTAATCACCAAATTTTTGCAAATTAGATTTTTTATTTTTTTTTGCTTTATAGATTACGAACAGGAATCCTATACAGATTCCTTGATAATATCGATCCACAAAAGAAGCTCTTTGTTTTCCAGTGATGGAAGGCAGAGTATTGTGTGCATATGGTACATCCTGTCTCATATTTCTGCTCTAATCACAATGCACTTAAATTTCATGCTTAATGCATACAAAACATGCACCCTTAAGATAGACTGGACTCCCTTCTGTCCCTGCAGCAACCCACAATACAGGAATCGCAATGAAGCAATGGCAATGATTCAAACAAGCCTCTTTATGGCTCCTGTATTTATGAAGGCTGATTAATGTGTGTATGGAGAGGCAAGCTGTTTTTAAAGCTATCTGATTTATGTTTTTTTCAATTACTCCCAGTCTTATGACTCTGAGATTGTTAATATGGATGTCATCATTTGCAGTTTGGCGTTGTGGGTGGCTGTGGATCTAAATGCACCGTTAACATCAGTAATTGCTTACCATAAGAATGCTGAACAGCGGTAGTGTCCAATGAGTTCAGTTTTGAGTGGTTGCCAGAGACATTGCTTTGCAGTTAGGTGGTTGCTAGGGTGTTCTGGATGGATGCTAACCTATTGCTGTGATGTTCTTTAAAGGGCACCTATTATGCAAAATTCACTTTTACATGGTGTTTGAACATAAATGTGTGTTGGCAGTGTGTGAGCAAAACCACCCTAGAATGATAAAAATCCACCCAGTAGTTTTTTTACTATCTCAATAAATCATAAGCACTGTCTCAGAACACCCTGTTCTAGATTTCCCTCACTGTGACATAGAAATGCGCTAAGCCCCACCGACGTGATTTGATTGACATCTGGTTTTGGCATAGACCCCGCCCTCGGTGATCTGCATCCTCCATTGTTTCAACGACAGCTGGTAATGTCTCCTAAGAAGTGTAGGTGTTCTGTTGTGGGATGTAAGAATGGACATACTAGTCTTCACTGACATCAGAGCCACTGAAAACGCAGCGGATGGATTTTATTTATGAAGAAAAGGCACCACTTAAACTTCCTAAATACGAGATTCATTTTCTGACTGACTGTTTAGTGAACGAGGGTCAAAGTTAATCCTCAAGTGTGGATCATTGCCTACAGTTCGCGATCCAACGTCACCTCCAGAAAAAGTAAGTGTATTGTATGATTTTTGAGCAAATAGTCATTTCAATCGATGTCAGCCAGTTCAACAACAAATGCGTCTAAAGCTATTTATTGTCGTCGTCATAGGATGTCTCAACAAACAACGTCAGACAGTTTTATGTCACGTAGGCATTTTTTTTGCAGCATTTACAAATGTAAATAAATTAAGGTCTGCTCTATCTCCATAGACAGTAGGCTATATAAACGTCTATCTCCCTCCCCTTAAGAAATAAATAAATAAGTCGTTTGTACTTAGCAAACGTTATCACAGTAGTGTGTGTGTGTGTAGTTTCAAAATATTGCGCGAACATTATCACAGTTCGTGTGTGTGTGTGTGTGTGTGTGTGTGTGGCACATCCATAATGGCAAAGGGGACGCGATTAAAACTTTGTAAGTACATAAATGTATCAAATAACCATTCCGAGACGTTTAGTCCATTCTCATTCGTGTTTATTCTGTGCCGGACTCTCTTCATCATCTAGGTCCAGCAGCAGGGCGGGGATATGCAGCTCATTTACATTTAAAGTGGTACACGACAAAACAGCTCTTTTTAAAATAGGCCCCAAAAATGACATTTTTAAATGGTTATAATAAATTAACTGTGGGGTATTTTGTGCTGAAACTTCACAAATGCATTCTGGGGACACCCAAGACCAATATTACATCTTCTAAAAAGGGGCATAATAGGTGCCCTTTAAGACATTGCTATTCGTTTACTGGAGTGTTTTAGCATGGCACTCCATTACTAGAGTGTTCTGGATGTTGCTAAGGAGTTGCTACTGTACGTGGCTGCTAGGGGGTTACTTAAGTGTTATGGGTGGTTGCTAGGGTGTTTTTAGGCAGTTGCTAAGATGTGATTGGTGTTTTCTAGGCGGTTTGCTAGGGTGTTTTCTAGGGCCTTTGCTCAGCAGTTGTGAGGGTATTATAGTTGGTGGTTACAGTGTTGCTTGGCATTTGCTTGAATGTTGTGGGTGGTATTTCAAGGCAATTACTAGGGGATTGATTGGTTGTTGCTAGGGTGTTATGGGTAGTTGCTTACTGGCCCAGGTCTAAATAACCCAGCCCTTAGATTTCTATGAAATTACAGATGTTAAACTATGATTGCTGGTGTCTGGTGTAAGTTTGAGTATGGCTTCCACGATTCCACGGTACATTTCTTCCGATCATTTTCCTGCTATTTCTTTCCAATCACTGTAAATAGAAATGGAGGGGAAAAAGGCTACAACATGAAGCAAATCAAAAGTATGTACTGATATGTCTTGATCGAAAAAAGGTATGTAAGTGAACCAAGACAGCAGGTGAAAAAATAAGTGAAGAGAGATAGAGCAGGAAATTACAGGGATACAGTCCAATAATGAGCCGCTTTGGTTCGGTTTCTTCAGATGATTCCAGTGATCTGAATGTGTGTGAGAAGTTGAATTGGGTTTGTGGAGATTTAAAGTTAAGTTCTCCTGTGAGGGGAAAAATCTGTTTCTTCTCAAACGTCTCATTTATTTTGTGTGTTTAGGTTGGGCAGAAAGGGTACCTAAGGAATAGTTCGCTAAAACATGAAAGTTCTATCGTCATTTACTCACCTTCATGTCATTCCAAACCTGTATCTGTATGACTTTCTTTCTTCTGTTGCTCACACAAAAAATATATTTTGGAAAATGTCTCAATGTGCTCAATGGTCAAAAACAGTTCTTAAACATCTCTTATGTGTTGGAACAACATCAGGGTGAGTTAATGACATAATTTTGTTGGATTAACTTTCCCTTTAATCGTAGAGTATTTATTTACATGCTTAAATAATGCCTCATCAGATTGTAAAACTGGACATGAGCTCATAATGAAACTTTCAGTCAGAAATTCACGTGTGATCTAGTGATGTCTAGTGCATACCAGAGCAGCTAGGTAAAGCAGATGATCGCCGTGATACGGGGCTCTTTTGTTTGTGTCTGTTTGAGAGGGAGCGTGCTGTTGATCGCCCTCATGTCTCTCCATATCTCAATCTCCCTCAAAATATCCTGTTTGTCTTTCCAGACTAAAGTTCGCTCAGACCAACCCTAAATGGATGGAGTGTTTTCACTTGACCAAAATATGATGTAAAGAAGAGCAAGACCTATGATCATCCCTCCATTTATTAAACCTTCGTCAATATTACCTTTGAGATCGCCCTTCCTTTGTTGCGGAGCCAATGTTTATAATAAAATTAAGTCTCACAAAGATAGGCCTTGTTTAACGCAACCAATCCCGGTCTCTCATTGCTAGCAGCTGGCTGGTGATGTTTACAAATCACAGCTGGAGGTTCTTGGGTCCGTCTCCCAAAGCCGTTCGGGATTCTTGCTCCGGTTCCGAGTACAAACGCTTCCAGATTGTTTCTCTATGGGGCCTGACTCTCATACCAACTGGGGCATGAGAAAATGGTTTGGGAGTGCACATAGACGCACATTCGCACACAGTGTGGTCATTACCGTAAGAATTTGTGACTCACTGCTTTTAGATGTTCAGAGAGGGAGGGTTATTTACATCTGGCAATACTGCCATTAAACGTATTAGGGAAGTTCTTAACAATTAAAAAACGGTAATGTCTGTCAGTAATGTGTGTAAACAGAATGCTCATAGCAACACATATTGAATGGTTTAGACTTAACAGAAGACAAATTTGTACGTGCTGACATCACCGAATGGTTCTAGATGAACCGTAGCTTTAGATGTCATATGCCCAGACCAGCCATGGACTAGTCAATCACTTTAATGCATATTGTACACAAAAATGGCGAGAGCTGATTGATTTTGCCAGACATAACCTGGCTTTTAGCAGTTAAAATCTGATTAGCTGCGTTCCTATTCAGAGGCTGCATCCATTAAAGGCTGCATTTGAAGGCCGACAAAGAATAGAACAAGTGGATTCTTTGCAGCATAGATTCATTGTGCACCTGTGTTGACTGGATTTTTTTTTGAGAGAGAGAGAAAATGCCAAATCGCACGTTTAAAGTATTGGGTTTCAACTTACTTGAATATCTAACGATACAAATGCTAAAAAAAAAGAAAACAGTTCAAATGTTGGCTTATATCTTGCTAAGATGGGTTTTTATTGATGGTTTATACTCTTTATTATGTACGTAAGTGGACCATGGTGAACATATTTAGACAGGTTGTGAACAGCTGTCTCAATCATCCGTAGGCTAGACCATCCCATTTAACAACTCTCAGTTCGACCTTTGTGGATTTAGAAGGCGTGGCCTTTGAAGCCTGCGTTAGTGATCGACCGATATATCGGTCGGCCGATAAATCGGGCCGATATTTGCGGGTTTGACGTGTATCGGCATCGGTTTGTCCAGGCGCTTCTATGCCGTGGTGAGATGAAAACAAATACATTTTTTAGGGCCTGTTTACATATCGCGTCTTTTGCGCGCTCAAGTTCGTTATTTCAAATGTAGGCGCGCGGTATGCGCGCTCATAATAGAAGCGACGCTTGTTTTTTCCAAGCGCGTCCGCGCCGCATCGAGATAAAAACATCTCAACTTCAGAATGCCGCATCTGTGGTGGAATAATACGACAGCATCGAAAACTCGGCCGAACAGCTGATCATAGCTGGACAGGGTGGGTTTTTATTTCTCATGTTTTTTTCAAGCGCGTCCGCGCCGCATCGAGATAAAAACATCTCAACTTTTCAGAATGCCGCATCTGTGGTGGAATAATACGACAGCATCGAAAACTCGGCCATACAGCTGATCATAGCTGGACAGGGTGGGTTTTTATTTCTCATCTCCATAAATGTAGTCGTAAAGGGCAGGAAATAAATTAATCCTTCCTCCATGTCATCATGGAGAGCGCAGTTCATGGCTGCATAGCAAAGACAGACGTTTATTATGCTGCTTGCTTGTTGCTACTGTGTGCAATAGTGTAATTATTTTATTCATGCTTAAATATTTATTTTCAGAATTTACTTAAAGAATTTGAATTATGCTTAAATATTTATTTTCAGTAATTTTAGCACTGAACTTTTTTTTACTTGTTCTAGCCTACCTCACATGTTTTTAATATTTGTCAAATATTGTTTTTTTTTTAAGTTCAATAAATGTTCCTTTTTTAAATTGAGACTTGTAACATTTGTTATCATCATTGTGTCATTTTTATGATTTAAATTGAGTGAGCAAAAGCAGTATCGGCTCCAAATATCGGCCCAAGAAAATCGGCAGCCCGTATCGGTCATCGGCTAAGGCTGATGAAAAAAAAATCTGTATCGGCATCGGCACTAAAAAATCCATATCGGTCGATCCCTAGTCTGCGTCCTTCGAAGGATGCAACCTCTGAATTGGGACACAGCTCTTTACTGTCTTTGTGCAATTTCCTGGAGTCGAGGTGAACAGGTTTTTGACATTGCTGGAAAAAAAGTCGTTTTTACAAGTTCTAAGGCTGCTACAACAAGGACTTCTGAATAACACTTAAGAAAACTGTATTAATTGTACAAAGTATTATGTATATATGATATTAGCTAATATAATATTAGCTTATTGCAATGCTTGTTTTGTCTTATTTAAAAAAAAAATTATGTCATCTTGAGCTTGGAAGTTTTTTGAGGCCCTCTAGTGGGTCCCAATCCCCTGGTGGAGAACCACTGACATAAATTTTTTTAACATTTAAAATGTGTATATGTTACTGTAAACCTAACAATATAAACAACACTTAAAAAAAAAAAAAAACAGTATTAATTGTAAAAAAAAAATATAAGTTATTCATAAAAATTGTAATGTATATGGCACAGTCATGGTGAAAATAAGCTGCAGTGTAAACCAAACTTTATTCTGATGGTCAAAAGTCTAGATAAGCAAAATATGATGAACAAATGCACCTCAATTCAAGACTTATAGTTTGTTTCCTGTTCTGTAATACCTATTCAGGTGCGAAGAACCAGATAACTCAGAGTAGGGCTGTGCAATATGGACAATAACAATTATTTCATACATTTTTTTTTATTTTATTTTTTTATCAATATTGCATTTTAAAATAAATTTAGATTTTAATCACGGTTTTGAAACAGTATTTCCTTACACACATACGTTTCCTACTGACGATATTTGCGGGCACCATATCTTTGCATAAATGATATGTAATTGGCGTCGGCTATTTCTTTATGCTTTTTTGAACCTTTTTATATGTTGTTCAGTTCGCAAATTCCCTTTTTTATATATTTTTGTTCACGTGGTTTGGCATGTGCCATTGTATTTTATGTAAACATGCCCTAGACGGATGTCTTTAACAAGTGTGGTTCCGTCTTTTGCAGCAGCTCATGCATGCCATTGCGTTTATACGCAGCACTCAAGGTACAAACTTTTTAAAAATGCATCTATAAATTTGAGTCTTGTGTTTTCAACCGCAAAAATGCGCTCTGTGGGAATGTGTTGCCGCAACGATAGTTTGACATTCTTGAAAACTACCTGGCTCTATGATCTATCATCTCTCCTGTATCCAAAATATTCCCTAACCACGGATGTTTATTTATTTATCCTGTCCTGAATTCACCTTTCCTGTTTCTTTGCCTTCTTACATGTCTTCACGATAAAAATCTTTGCCGGAAAAATCGTGCTTTCTGCAGTTTGGAAATCGCGCATGCTCACTTCGCGATTTTATTACGATTTTGATAACACGCACAGCCCTAACTCAGAGTGCACTCCCCTTCCAATCACACACTCTTTAATGAATTCAGGACTAGTGGCCTCTGGGGCTCTGCTCTTTGCTATTGTTATTACTGCAAATCACCACACCACAATCCCTTCCAGATGGCCTCATCTTCTCCCTCGGCCCAATTGAATTGCCAGTTTTTACGACTGCATCCCAAAGCATGTTTTCGTGCATCTTTTTGTCTACATCCGGAAACTTCTTGCTTTTTTTTTTTGTAAATTCAACAGCATAACTTAATATGACCACTGTTGTGGAGAGGCTCTGGCTTTGTTTAGGGAGTATGCCCTTGAGAGGCACTTTAAAGTCCAACGTTAAAAGCAGATGATGCACTGAAAAGCATCATGTCAGATTTCATGTCTGTTGCAGAGGCGGGACTGGCTAATTGGCTGATCTTGTTGAACTTTCTGCTAGGGTCACAGACAAGATACGTTTTTATAAATTCACTGAGGCAACAAAACTAGAATAGAAAAGATAAAATTGAAATGAATATCAAGGGAAATTATCAGCAAATAGGATTTGTCATCTTGTAGTCCTTGTAGAAGTTATGTCAAAACTAGAGATTTCCAAATGAAAGATTTGGATGGAACGAGTGTAGTATTAAAGTTATATAAACAGCTGCTTACCTCATCCTTTTTACAATTCCTCTGGCAAACCTCCACCACCCCAGCTCCACCTTTTAGTCTCTATGATTAAATCAATCCCAGGGGGTGGTGTTTAAGGAAAGAGTTTGGGATTCTTTTAGTTTTTAAATGTAGACAGCAAATCAAATCTCTTTACCGTTTATAATTCTTAAAGTTCTGAACATCTACACTTATTGTTAGACTTAGATATTTATAGAATCTGTGTCCACAGAATTGTACAATGAATTTCGTCTGATAGGGCACTCATGCCATATCTGCGGTCCAGAATATCATAGTGACACTGGGATAGTCCACTAAGTACCTGTAATCACCTAGATCACACCCTAGAATCCAACTAGCAATAGCCTAGCAGCCAACCACATAGCATTGCGGTGGTGAGCTTTGGAAAGCCGAACTCTATTGACATTTAGCTTAAAATTACATTTGGTGCGTTCAAGTCCTACTGGGAAGTTCGTATTCTACTTTTGTCAGAGTAAGATGGCGGTGTACCGTCTCTTAACAAACTACACAAAAATACCTTTAAGTTTTTCTCACTGACACTCAACTTCCAGATTTTCCCACTTGTATTTGCGACTTTCTGGTGCGGTTCATGTGCGTTGAACTCGATATGCGATCTTTCCGACATGACTTGAATGCACCAATTTTACCTAATTTAAATCCATTCCCTAAATTTCCCATCACAATCATTCAAAAGTGTGAAAAAGTGCATAGAGTTTTGGTTAATTTTTATATTACTGTTGTGATTCCTGCTTTTCCGGTGTCCCCCAGGAGTCAATTATAAGTGCATGTAGAGAGTCACATGCTGTTTAGGGGTTGAGCAGTGTGAGAGGTGGAATGCTTTGAGCCTGGCTGGAGGTTCAGGAAGAAATGAGAGGTATTTTGCAGTGTCTGTCACGCAGGGCTAGAAGGAGAAATGGGAGTGCTCAGTGTGGATTTACTTAAAGGTTGTAGACAAGAGATTAAGGGGGCAGGTGGTACCTTGCTTTGTTTGCCCTCTCACAGTCTTTCTTGTTCTCCATCTCTCGGACTCAATGTCATATATGAGCCATTGTTGCCGTCATTTGCATTGTGCACACCAATACATCAGGAAAGTTAGACGATTGTTATACAGTTCAGCTCAAGGTTCAATAATGTATGAGAAGTGTCTGTGATTAAAAAAAAAGAGGAAAAATCAACTTGGCTCGTTTGTTTCATATGTTTTTTTTTAATATCATTTCAAATAGATTTATTCAAGGTTAAAGTTAAAAACTAAATATTACGTTTTTGGGGAGTTACACCATATGACATTTTACAACCTGAACTAAATATTTTCTATTTTCATAGAAAGGTCAAATTATATGATATTTTAAAAGACTTACTGACCTCATTAAAGCTAGTTATTACTCACATGCATTTGGCAAGTTTTAATTCTGTTCTCATGTGTATATGTGTGTGTGGTCTCAGTGGGACTTCTCATCTGGTACACAAAACCTCTGCATGTCCCCTGTGTGCCCTACTAGGAATGAAAGGACTATACAGGGCTATTTTCCCTACTTATTATTGAGTGTGTATGTGTGAGTGTACGCGCACGCAAGCTTGGTGACTGAGTGAGAACTGAGAAGACAGTGTGGAGCTCGTTCACAAGTCCATTATCAGAAAAAGATTAGTCCTCTCTGTCTTCTGTTGAAGTATTCCTGGCCCTGGCGAGATACTATCAGACACATCTTACTTTATACTCTACTTTCAATCGCTTCAGCTGGACTGTCTGATTGAGAATCCTGGCTGTTCAGAATGGTCGCTTTGATGGTCTTTTTAGTATTTACTTAACATTTAGGCTACAGTACAATCTAGTTTTATTTGATTCTATCATAATGTTTGATCTTGCTTGCGACTCTGATCTTTATTATTATCCTAATCTCTTTTGCAAGTCACATCTCTGGAATTAATCTGATCTCAGTTACGTGCCTGATCACTGCTCTGAATCTGGCTTCTCATCTGAGACTGATCTGTTGCGATCTCTAGTATGAATCTGATTTCTATTGTGAGCCTGACCTCTGCTACAAGTCAAATCTCTTATACAATTCTGATCTCAGTTACGAATCAAACCTCGGGTTTTAATCGGACCACAGTTACAAGTCAAATCTCTCTTCTGTATCTGATCTCTTACAGATCTGATATTTGCTTTGAGTGTGATCTGTTACAATCATCAAATCTCTGGTATGAATCTGATCTTTGTTGCGATTCAAATCTCTTATACACAGCTGATCTAGCTATGAGTCGAATCTCTAATCCGATTCTGATCTCAATAACAGTTTTGATCTCTGTTAGGGAACATTTGTTCTGTGTTATAAATGTGATCTTAGTTAAAAGTCTGATCTTTGCTTTGAATCTGATATCTTGTAGATCTGATATCTGCTCTGAGTCAGATCTGTTACAAGTCAAATCTCTGTTATGAGTCTGATCTCTATTGCGAGTCTGATCTCTTTATGAGTCAAATCTCTTATACAAATCTGATCTCAGTTGCAAATCTGATCTCAGTTACAAGTCTGATCTTAGTCGCAAGTCAAATCTCTGATACGATTCTGATCTCAGGTACGAATTAAATCTCTGGTACAAATCTCCTGTCAGTTGCAAGTCAGACCTCTGTTCTGAATTTGATCTCTGTTGCAGATGTGATCTCTGCCCTAAGTCTGATTTCTTATGAGTCAGATCCCTGGTATGAATCTGATCTCGGTTGCAAATCTGATTTCTGGTCTGAGCCTGATGTTGGTTATGAGTCTGATCTCTAGACTTGTTGCTGGTCTCAATTGACATCTTTGAACTGTACTGTAGGAGCAAATCAACCATACTACCATAATTCACAAAAGTTATACTTGGTCTCAGTCTCTCTGTAACCACTTTTCCTGCTTTTTTTAAACTTGAAGGTTTCTCTCTTGTGCAAAGATTACATTTCATAGATGTGATATTTGGTAGAGTTTGAGTGAGCTTAGGCTAAACACCCAGTTGGCAGTAGAATCTTTTCCTCTGCTCAGTATTTAAAGGGCAGTGCTGTTCTACTAATCTATTAACTACATTACAGACGCCTCTTGACAGTAAGGAGCTCATATTGTAAGCCTACACAAAGCTCTGATCTCTCTCTCTTATCTTCAGTGGCAGGCATATTTCATTAATCAGTGCTAGAGCTGAACTGAATTGCAAAAACTTGCATTCACATTTACTTATATTCCAGTTAATCCAGATAAAGCATGTTTTGACGTAGTAGTGTGGACCTCAAAGAATGAATGGGTATTGGGGTGGGCGATCTGACGATTTTGGGAAGGTCGCCCACCCCTAGATGGGTGCTGATAGTTTCAGAGAAATTGACAGATTTTTTTCTTTACAGGTGTGCTAGTGGGTGCTCCCATTCGAGCAGCAGTCACGATGGTGGCCCTGTCGCTGAAGATTTGCGTGCGACAGTGCAATGTGGTCAAGACGATGCAGTTTGAGCCCTCAACTCCGGTTTACGACGCCTGCCGGATTATCAGAGAGAGAGTTCCAGAGGCCCAAAGTGGACAAGGTAAGAGTTACAAAACATTCCTCCATGTTTCCCGCCATTTTATACTCTTCCACGAGAAATACAACCCCCTCCTTTGAAGTCAACGTTAAACAACATTTGCAATGCTGTGGCTCTGTGACACTATCAAAACATTTCTCTGTTTGTTTGAGCATCACAACCAGCCAGACACAACAACACAACTATCTAGACACAACAACACAACCATCCAGACAACAACACAACCAGTGGTGTGAGTTTAGAGATAGTACTATCTTTCTTTTTGGTGAAGTAGCTGTTCAAATTGCATGTAAGCTGAATTGTTAAAAATAACACCAGGAATGTTTATTTATCCATATTGACTAGAGACGCACCGGTCAACCGGCCATAAATCAGAACATATTTATTTTGGCCGATCTCTATTCCGGACTTGCGCACAAACTGCATTGCAATCATTTCCCAAAATGTCATTTTTGTGAAAATATTACAAAGTCTTTAAATAGCACATTAACACAGGCCAGAGACGGGACACACTGAAGACGAGACATAAAGACGAAAGAAGATGTGCCAGCAGAGTCACAACAAAGCTCACTGTTCGCAATGCTCAAAATATTGGAAGAAAAAAAGGTAACACTTTAATTTAGAATCCAATTCTCACTATTAACCAGTTGCTTATTAGCATGCATATTACTAGGATATTAGCTGTTTATTAGTACGTATAAAGCACATATTATTGCATTTTTCTACATGACCATATGCTACATGGCCATAGCCCTTAATCCTACCCTACCCTTTACCTAAACTTAACAACTACATTACTAACTATTAATAAGCAGTAATTAGTTATATTAGTAATTAGGCAAAACTTGTAGAAAATAGTTAGTTAATAGTGAGAATTGGACCCTAATCTAAAGTGTGACCAAATATGAATATAGAATTTATGGTGGGCATTTATATTAATGTTACTCTGAAGGTAACTGACTGTCTTCATGTAATATAATGCCGTATAATGCCTATTAAAGTAGTGTTTATAAGGGCAGCGCTGCTTTGCGTACAGTGGTAATTTAGGAAACGAAATTACTGCTGTTCCATAAGCTCCACCTACTGTCAGAGAGTGAATTTGCATTTTCATTCGGTCCGTCTGCTGTTTTTGTTTTGGGCAGGTGTGTCTTATGTAGCATAATTTCACAAAGCTAAAGTCAGACCATTCTGTTTTTGCTTTAAATCTTGAAATTAAAAAACAACTGTTCATGCTACATGTGTGTAGCATCTTTGTTTGAATTGTGATTACAATGCAGTGGTTGCCTCTAATTTCAAATGGTTAGAGATCATTTTGTTTAAGGCCGGTTTGGCCTGGTGTAGAGCAAATAAACAACAAGTAAGCTTAAACAAACAAAAAAGAAACCGGCAACTGGTATTTGCCATGAAAAATGATGATCGGTGCATCCCTAATACATCACTTTTTACACATATTCTAAGGAAAAATCTTTGGAATTACTGGGAATGGGTTTAAATACAGTACTAAATGTTAGAGTTTTTTATGTTGCTTAAACACACTAGGGGCAGGGGGTACAGTCTAAATTTCACAAAAATCTGCAGAGCTTGAAGAAGTTTGGATTTCAGACTAAATGTTTATACCAGCTGCTTCACATCAGCAGATTGTTTCTTTATCCATCATGTCAAAACTTGGGCGGTAAAGTGTTACACTATGTGCAACCTCAGCTGATCACCAGTTCTGCTTCAGACCGAGTCGGATAGATAAGTGCACTCTCTCTCTCTTTCCATCGACACTCAAGTCATCAAACCGCCACAAACTCAAACATTTATGCTCTCTGCTCGTGGGAGCTTGCAAAATGGACTTGTGTGCGCTATCAGCTCAATAGGAGTCATCACTTCAGGATGAGTCTACAGCTCTGCCACTCATTGTACATTCATTATACGCACAGCTACAGTTATATGACTGTCGTGGCCGCAATGAATTGGATTCATCTTATAAATGTCAATTGTTTCCTTTTGGAAATTGACGAATTGGTTTGTGGTTTAATGAAGAGTTTGAAATTTATCATGACCATATTTGTAGACCTAACAGGATCTCTTTGATTAGGTATCTAGTTTCATGGGGCAAGGAATTGTTTTAATTATGTAAAAAAATGATTGCAGCATCAGATTACGGGCTCTTCCTGTCCGATGATGACCCCAGGAAAGGAATCTGGTTGGAATCAGGGCGCACCCTTGATTACTACATGCTGCGGAATGGGGTAAAGCACGTTATTAGACGTATCTGCATTCTTTTCAGACTTTTGTAAAAGTTTTTATTTCCACTCTGATTTTAAGCTTCATTTCAGTGGTTATTCTTGTCATGTACAGGATGTTCTGGAGTACAAGAAAAAACAAAGACCTCAGAAGATCAAAATGCTGGATGGAACCATCAAAACCATAATGGTGGATGACTCCAAAACAGTGGGGGAGCTGTTGGTCACCATCTGCAGCAGGATAGGTGGGTCCTTCCTTTATCTAAATTTGACAGAAATGTTGGGCTTAGAAGGTACCAGGCATAGAATAACATACCAGAATCCATCCATCCATCCATCATATAAGTGTGTCCACCCATCCATCTATCTATCTATCTATCTATCTATCTATCTATCTATCTATCTATCTATCTATCTATCTATCTATCTATCTATCTATCTATCTATCTATCTATCTATCTATCTATCTATCTATCTATCTATCTATCTATCTATCTATCTATCTATCTATCTATCTATCTATCTATCTATCTATCTAAGTGTGTCCATCCATCCATCCATCTTCCATCTATCATCTATCTATAATATACGTTTGTCTGTTCATCCCTCCATCTATCCATCCATCCATTCCATGCCATCCATCCATCTTCCATCTATCATCTATCTATCATATAAATTTGTCTGTTCATCCATCCATTCCATCCAACTATCATCTATCTATCATATATGTTTGTCCGTTCATCCATCCATCCATCCCCTGTCTGTCTGTCTGTCTGTATTTGTATTGGATGTTTAATTGTGCATACTAATTTTCTTTTTTACATTTAGATTAATGTTTTTATCTAATGCTCTAAACTTAATCTTTAAAAACACTAATAATTTAATAACAGTTTAATGCAATCTTTAGCTAATCTCAAAGTAAATATTCATTTTTAATACTGTACTGTACATTATAATATTGTGAAGCCTAAATTCACTTGTAGCATATAAAATTATTGATTTTAGTTTTTAATGTTTTATTTGTAATTTACTTAAACTAAATAGTATACATTTCTAATATCTGCCATTTTATCGGTATCTGTCAGAATTGTAATATCTTTGCATCACTAGTAACAAGTAAACAAAATATATTTTATTTGTTCTCATCATTTCTCATTATGTGTATTAGATTTATTTCCCTTAAAAATCACATTTAAAAAAAGGAGGTTTTTTTCAGAGTTCAGATTTTTACAACCAGGAACAAAGAGTAACTGTGTTTTCAGAATTTCCTTTAGGCTTAATGATATTTGTTTTACTAAAGTTTCCCACAAAAACTGCTCAAAATAGACTGGAAGATTGACAGATAGAGAGTGCTGATGATCTCGTGCTCCACAGGAATCACTAATTATGAGGAGTACTCACTGATCCAAGAGCAGGTGGAGGAGAAGCGAGAGGATGGAATGGGAACGCTGAAGAAAGACAGAACCCTCCTGCGAGACGAGAGGAAGATGGAGAAGCTGAAAGCCAAACTTCACACAGATGATGATTGTGAGGCTCCTGGCAACTGTGAAAAAAACATTAGCAAACAGAAACAAACCTTCCTGCCAGATTTACACACACAGTCCAAATATTTTACTGATATAATAATTGGTATCATAGCCCCCCCCCCCCCCCCCCCCCACACACACACACACCCCACCCCACGTTGGTAATACACATAATTGAAAAAAGAATTATGTTGCTAATGGTAACAAGGCCAAATGTTTAATTTGCAGTGAACTGGCTAGACCACAGTCGGACGTTTCGGGAGCAGGGTGTAGAGGAGAGCGAGATACTACTTCTACGAAGGAAATTCTTCTATTCTGATCAGAACGTAGACTCTCGTGATCCAGTCCAGCTCAACCTCCTCTACGTACAGGTAAAAGATCATTTCTGTCCATCTCTGTCGCTTTTTTTGCTCTTTTTCTATTTTTCTTTGTCCATCATATCCTGTGTCAGGTTCTCACCAAAAAAACAAACAAAAAAATCAGCCAATCAGATCATATTTGATGTGAAATTTAGGCAAGGCAAGTTTTAATTTTTTTATTTTTACACCAATGTTTTTAACCAATGAGATTTCACTGTGGGTGGAGCTAGAATTTTTTTCATTTGATCTTAATGTCCTTCATGGCAGGTTATGAATAATATAATATAATATAATATAATATAATATAATATAATATAATATAATATAATATAATATAATATAATATAATATAATATAATATAATATAATATAATATAATTGGCCAGTGAGTTTTAGTTACAGTTCTTCACCCTGACACCTTTTATAATTATTGATAATTATAATAATCTTTTTTTTATTTACTTGTTGTTATTCTCTTTTACTGACAATCTGTCTGTCCTCTATCTGTCTTTTTATGGCTGGTTTAACTGTATTGCACCAGTTTGCCAAAACCTCTTCATCGCCACCTGCTCTAACAATTAATTAATTTCTCAGAGCCAGTATTGCACAGACATTTAAGTGTTTAAATGTTGTCATTTTAGTTTTATGAAAGCAGTGAAATAGTCCTTTGCATTTGTGAATGAATTATTTGTCAGCCTAGAAGGCAATGCGCTTATCTTCATAGCTGCTGATTTGTCGATTTGTCTTTTCCTCCCCATAGGCAGTATGAATAACATTTCTCTCACATCTCTTCCTAATTAGGCACTTTTTTTTTTTTTCAGATTGCAATGCAATGCAGAATCCACAAATAATCAAAACATAAATCGTTTTTTTTTTTTTTGTCTGTATGGGAATTTGAACCAGTGAGATTTCATTGTAGGCGGCACTTTGTTTACTACTTTACTGACTATAAGTAAAGGCCTGTTCACACCGGGCCTACGTTTAACGCCTCGTGACTAAACAAAGGGCGCCAATGTGAGTGTGCACACCGACGCGAAAAACGGCACGCGTAAAAGCGTGATTTTTTTAAAAAACGCGTCGGGTTCGTTTTTTTGGGCCTTAACTTTGCAACCATATGTCAACTTGTTCTACTTACCCAAACTCTAACACCTAAAGGCCCGTACACACCGGGACGAATATCAGCGCGCGTTATTCGCCAGCGTTTCTCAACGCGTTTTTTGTGTTCACACCCAAGCGATTTTCGCTGACGATGAGCAGAGTGAACATGCAAATTCATTCCCTGACATTAGATGGCGCTTAATACCACTCCATAACAGTTCTCTTTTATCAAGATTTTTGTAGTCGCTGTCGCGTTTGTCACAGTTCTTTATGTTTCGACACCAACGAGACCAGCAGCTCTACATTCATCTTGCCTTGCATCTTCCTCGTCTTATTTCTTCCCGGCAGTGTTTAGACGCTACTCGGCATATATCTTCTTCGGCGTTACGTTTGTGTGCTCGGCAAGACCGTTTTGTGTTTGAGCGCCCCCAAGTTGTGTTTTACTGTAACTTCAGAAGCTCCAGACACGTGAGCAAAAGCGCCAGTCTCATTGGTCGGATAGTTTTTGACGCGGCGCGTCAAACCAAAAAAACGAACCCGAGGCGTTTTCTAAAAAATGTCGCTTTTACGCGTGTGGTTTTGCGCGTCGCTGTGCACACTCACATTGGCGCCCTTTGTTTAGTTACGAGGCGTTAAACGTCGGCGAATATCGCGCACGAAATTCGTCCCGGTGTGAACAGGCCTTAACAGTCTACTAGTACACTAATAAGAGTTATTTGGCATGTTGCAAAGTTACTTATAGTAAGTAGAGTGTCTAAAGTGGACCATCGAATAAAATATAACCTTATTTTTTTGCATCATGCTTAGTTTACACATGCTTTGACGCCTTGTCCTAATTAGGCACTTTTTGAGTGTTGCTTTTGTTTTTTGTTTTTCTATAGCAATGCGTGTGAAATTCCAAAAGTCATGGAACATATTTTAGGTTTATTATGTATCTATGTGGGAATGCAGCAAAATTAATTATCACAAAACAAAACGGATAAAATATTCTTTACCAGGAAACTGAAATTTATTGTGTGATGTTTTATTGCGTCATGCTTCGTTCACACATGGTCTTACATGTGATGTTGTCACACATTCCAAACCAAACATATTTCGTTTTCTCTCTGGTTTGAGTCATAAGGACTAGTGTCACAAAATGGCCAGCGGGTTTTCATGCATACATGTTTATGTATGTAAATGTGTGTGGGAGTAGTCTAGTGCGAATGTGTGTGTCCACTCAAGGAGCTCTGCACTAGTGCGTGTTTTCCCTCAAGGCCGTGAGGCTGTTGTAGAAGGCGGGCCTCTGGAGCACATGGTTCGCTGCAGATGCATTAGTGTGTCTGCCTGAGGAGTCCAGAGCAACTGCCCGCTGACAAACACGCACATTCTCAGTCACCTGCACTTGTTAGCTTATATAAAATAATGTATAAGCACTTATTTCCTTGTATTTGGTCAGTGTATCTGGGTTTGAATGGAAAACATGGAAAAGAAATGGCTGTATCCTTGTAATTAAATGTTTGTTTACAATATGTCCAATTTTCACATACATACATCTCTTTAAAAATACTGTGGCAGTATCATGTACACTGGTATTATGATTACGTGTGCTTAAAACCTAACCTATGTAACCTACATGCTACATTGTATTACCATGTATGTTTGTTTAACCTTGGTACATGTACAGAAAATATGATATTATTACAACAGTACCATGTTCAGAAACATGATAATACTGTGGTTATCATATTCATTTTAGCATATTATAGTATGTAAATAGTACAAGACCAGTATGGAGTACCTCAAGGCTCAGTACTAGGACCGTTACTTTTCACCCTGTACATGCTACCCTTGGGAGATATCATAAGGAAGCATGGCGTTAGCTTTCACTGTTACGCTGATGAAACTTAGCTCTATATTTCTTTGCGCTCTGACGAAACTTACCAATGCAAAAAATTAACAAAATGCATAGTTGGTTTTAATTATTGGACCAAAAACCTCAGCACGTAATAACCCAAAATACGGTCTAACATTTGATGGCTGCTATAATTAAAAGTCACATTTGATTAGCATCTAGCATCTGTAAAACCACATTTTTCTGTCTTAAAAATATAGCTAAATATGCTCTCATGGCAAAACCATGGTAACACATTCCCAAATACACAGCATCAATACAGCACCTTGTCAAAAAACATAGTATTAACATGGTATTTTTCTAAAATCATGTAATGTCATGAAACTTTGATATTTGTTTACCATGCATCTAAAACATGGTATTTGCATGGTTCTTTGAAGAGTTCCATGGTACCTTATACATAGTCAAAATACCATTACCATGGTACTTTGATTATCATATTCATGAAATGTGGTTCTACCATGTCCAGAAACATGGTATTGACATGCAAGAAGAATTGCATGGTATTACCATGATACAGTACATGTCCAAAAATTGGTATTGGTATTGGTACCTTGGTATTTACATTGTATTCTACAGTGCTTTGGCAAATAATACCGTGGTACCTTTTGTAAGTGATGGATACAGTTCTTTTTTTGTATGTTCGTGCTGTTGAATTGGTGCACATGAGTCAGGACACACACATATAGAGTAACACTTCTCCTCCCTTTCCTCAATCTCCCTCTGTCTCTCTCTTCCTCTGTAGTAAACACACACGCCCCCGTGAAATTCTCTGACATGGTGCCACACACACCCACATACTTTGAGAAACAGAAGAGCGGCGCTCACACACACACATACACACACAGACCATTACACATGTATGCGCTCAGGAGTGTTTGGCAAGCTGAAGGGGATTTCTCTGCTCCGTACTGGGGGTGTAACCACGTCGTATCTGAGTTTGTCACGATGTGTTCCCATAAACCCTCACTGGCTGTATCTGCTACTGTTACCATGTTGATGTCATCTGAGAGCGATGCGAGATGATTGGTGGGTGTCCTGAGGGCGTCATCATAAACATGAACTTGTTTATGATGATGTAAAACTTCCATGACCTCATTCCTCATTCACACTCAGATGTCTGCATCTGTCCTTTTAATTAGTTTATCCAGATTGTTTGAGAAACTAGACTAATAGACGCCACTTATTTTGTAGATACTCACTTGGCTGGTGTGTAGATATTGTACTAAAATTTGGTAACACTTTAGTATAGGGTTCAATTTTCACTATTAACTAGTTGCTTAGTAGCATGCTTATTACTAGGATATTGGCTGTTTATTAGTACAGTAATTAGTACAGTAAATAGTTTATTGAGGCATCATAGTTAATAGTTAGTTAATAGAAAGTATTGGACCCAAAACTAATGTGTGACCTAAAATTTTTCTCCAAACTATTCTCCGGTGTATATCAGGAGACACTCGAACAGATGGGCTGCCGCAGGCCGTCTGTAATATTAGACTGCACTCAGTGTCACCACACTGTTTTATTGAGACATTACATTGTTCCAAACTCGTATGCTGTAATTTTATTGTCGAGCTCAAAAGGAGAGTTCTTTAATGAATCTTCACGAAACAGTTTTCCAAATAACAGGGTTTCCTTGTCAAAATTCTCAGTTAAACCCCTTAAACTAAAAATGTTCATGAAACGGAAGTTGTGATCATCTTTTGTTCCCTATCACGAGGTACGTCTGAGTGAAATGCCTTTCTGTAGCAAGAACAAATGTTGGGCGGGACCACACACCTTCTGTAACATCTTTGTTAGCACTCTTATTACATTCTGTAACATCTGCTCTTGTTTCCTGTTTCTGATTCAGGCCAGGGATGACATTCTGAACGGATCCCACCCCGTGTCCTTTGAAAAGGCCTGCGAGTTTTCTGGAATTCAGGCACAGATCCAATTCGGTCCCCACGTGGAGCACAAACACAAGCCAGGATTTTTAGAGTAAGACCAAATGCCCTGTGGCTGCGGTATCATATGCAGCCCATTCAACACTGTCACTGTAACACGCACACAAAACACACTCTCTCGGTTGTTATCTGATTACATTTTAGACAATTATTTGTAAGAATTCTGTGATGTCTGGAAGCCTTAAGAATCGGTGTGGGCGTACGTTATGAAGATGTAATTCCCGCCAGGATGACCTCATGTGTTTTGTTTTGCTCTGAGGGAAAATGTTTGTGTAGTATGAGCGTAAACATGTGAAATGTATTTGCAGCCTAAAGGAGTTCCTACCAAAAGAATACATCAAGCAGAGGGGGGCGGAGAAGAGAATTTTTCAGGTACGTGACCCTCTGTCGACTTTACTCCAGGAAAACATAATATTAGGCCCCCTCCATGATAAGATACTGAATACAGCCTGCAACCATTACATTTTCAAAACCTAGTCAGTAAAATGAGCTGCTTAACCTTCAAGAGAATGTGGATTCCAGGAGGTCAAGCTAAATATTAGATGAATGGTTTAATTTTACGTGCATGATATGCGACCCTGTTACTAATATTTATAACAAATCTAAATACAATCTAAATACTATTGTTGTAGTTGTTGTTTTTACACTGATTTGTGTTTCCCCCCTAATTTTACTATCAAGTTAATATCAACATTTGATTTTCTACAAAATGTAAAACAATTCTACAACCAAATGCGTAACAGGGTTGAAATTAAAGCTTAAATTTCGATCTGGGATCAAAGCTTGGTTTGTAGTTATTGATCCATTTTCTATCAATAAAAAGACAACAAATTTTGTTTGATTGATTTATTTGTTTAAATAACTTGGGTAACAGGGTTGAATGTTTGAGTTGACAATAGCTGTAAACATTACAATAGTTGTAAAGAGATCCAAATTATGTAATTTCTCGAGTGTCACAATTTTAAGGAATGTTCCATTTTTTAATAGGGGGAGAAGTCACGTGTTATAAGGCAACATATAGGATACATCTAAATATTATGTTTTTGGTAATTAAAAAGAGATAATGATAACACTTTAAAAATAAGGTCTCATCTGTTAACAAAACTAACAATGAGCAATATATTTTTACAGCATTTATTAACCTTCGTTCATGCTAGTTAATGAAAATGTTTATATATATATATATATTTATTTATATATATTATAACATTTAGATAAATGATGTTCAAGTATTGTTAGTATTGTCATTGTTAGTTCATGTAAACTAATATAGGTAACCAATGTTAACAAATGAAACTTTATTGTAAAGTTGCCAAGATAATTAATTACTTTGTTTAATTAAAATGGTTTTACTTAAATGTACAGAATACCAATTCTGTATATATTGTTAAGATAATAACTTTAAATTATTTTAATTTTAGAGTATAGCTTGTGTATATATACAATATATGATTATTCTCTTTATTCAGCTTGAGAAAAGCCTTCTGCTTTCTGACATTAAATTTGTTTTACCTTGAAAACAGAAACGGGAATTATTTAGAGCACACAAATGTAAATTAAAACCTGATTAACCTGATAATGTAAAATACTAAGTTGGATTGTAACCAAAAGGTGCCTGGTTCAAACTCCATAATGGCCTGGAAATGTTCTTGATCTAATCTCCTCACCAGGATCACAAAATCTGCGGTGAGATGACGGAGATCGAGGCGAAAGTCAAGTATGTGAAGCTTGCCAGGTCCCTACGCACATACGGAGTGTCGTTTTTCCTGGTGAAGGTGAGTATTAAAAAGTACAAACTCTAAATTATGATTGGACGAGTCATGTTTGAAGCCTTAAAATGCAGATAGACTGTGTGTGCATGTAGCCAGTTAATATTACACAACAGGAAGATGTTAAGATTTATTATCCTTGTATTATTCTGTGCCACACAATTTTTTTCTCTCTCATCACATTCAATTCAGACTGCAAGCACACAAGTCGAGCAAAATGTAATTTCTTTTGTTGTGGCGCAGCTCTGAATAGCGATGCAGGAAACACTGGAATGTACAATAAACCAGCAAACAGAGTGATCGGAAAGATGATTAAATAAACCATATTATCAGTGCTCTCAGAGAATACAATCGCAGACACAAAAAATATGCAAAACACATGGGTGTTTTCTTCAACTACACATCAACTAAGGGTTTATATCTTTTTGAAACTAACTAAACCCTTCTCCCACACCCCCTATTTTGGCTAATGGGGCATAAATGACATACCCAAAATCAAAAGGTTGATGCTCTTAAGTAATTTTGAATAGACGCATAACCAACATATATTTAGAAAGCCAACACTTGAGACTTTACAGTTCAAAGGGCCCTATTTTAACATTCTAAGCGCATGGTCTAAATCTCAGGGCGCAAGCACTCTTAGGGCGTGTCCGAATCCACTTTTGCTAGTTTAACGGGGAAAAATGGTTGGCGGTCTAAAAGGGTTGTCCCTATTCTCTATTCCTATGAGTAATGGGTGTGTTTTGGGCGTAACGTGCAATAAACCAATCAGTCTCATCTCCCATTCCCTTTAAATGCCAGTTGCGCTCGCGCCATGGCGGATTCGCTATTTACATAGTGGAATTTGCAAGCGGAAAAACTGAACGCTTCTTTAGAGAGCAATTGCGCATTGTGGACCCACCTATTGGCGCATTTTACTAACGTGCTCCAATAACCAAAAAAAAAAGGTCTGCGCAATTGATTTTAGACAGGTTTCTGTCGTCTCAAAATAGCTACGCGCCGACAATGCGCCTGAACACACCGTGTTTTCAGAACCAGCACGTCCATGGGCGCACAAATGGGAGCAAATGCATTTGCTATTTAAACAATGTGGCGCAAGACGTGAAAATGATAACTGCGTCAGGCTGAAACTAGCAGAAAACATGTGTCGCGCCTGGCGCCGCATTGCGCCGGGTGTAAGGTAGAGCCCCATGACTCAGAATTACTCAGACTCTTATTAATATGGAGATATATAAGCTCAAACATAAAAACAAAAATATAAATATTAACAAAATATATTTTAAATGTATAGAAATATGATGTGGCTGTAGTGTAGCTACTTAGAAACACAATGATGCTGAAGCCACAAGTGTGGTCATGCTTGAGGAAGATCATGTCATGTGCGTTTTTAGAGAAGGCTGATAAGATGCTATTAAAATATTGTATTGCCCTGTAAACACCCACTTGTAGTATATTGTCTAGGTCTGGTGTGGCGAATGGGGGCATTCATGTTTCTATTGTTCTCACTCGAAAAACCTTTCACACCTCTGACCTGATCTTGATTATTCTTATGCTTGTATTCAGCCATATTAGCCCTTATTCTGGCATTATATGGCTTGCCCATCGATCCCACTATACATTAATAATACTAATATATTATATAAATTAATAATATAGATAAGTGCTGCCAAATCGATTAATCGTGATTAGTCTCATCTAACATAAACGTTTTTGTTTATATAATACATATATATTTAGTTTATATTATATATATATATATATATATATATATATATAATATAAACTAAATATATATATATATATATATATATAAATTGACTACAGAATGCTGCAATTGACCAATCATAATCAAGTATTCAAGAGAGCCTTGTAATTAATTGTTGGAAAGTAAGCCTGTGTATGTTTATCCATATACAGGGTTCTTAGAAAGTGTTTTCATTTATTCCAGTTCTGTTTGTGTTTTTTAAGACTATTAAGCAGTTTTAATCTGTATGGCACACAGAGGAAGATTTACAAGCCGCTCACTCAAGGATCAGTTTCAGGTCATTAGTGAAGTGTTGCTAAGTGCCCGGTTTCAAATTAATAGGGCCTAACAATAGATTGCACTGCTTTGAATTAGCAAAAGCACCGCACCGTTCCTGACTGACGCAGACGATTAGACAATGAACATTTACCAAAAAAAAATCTATATTTACTCACGTTGCATAAACCTCACCCTTGAAAAGCGATGTCAATTGTGCATGAGGGCCCTAAACAATATCAGCGGGTCTTGCTGTTATTTATAATTCCCTCTTATCAGAGGTTGTGAAAACAATAGTCCTGAGATGTTCGACACAAGAGGTCACTTAAACGTTTAGTGTTGTTATTATGTATTTGTGTGGCGGTCCGAGCCATCTGGCAGGATGCCATTTGCAGGCAATTGTTTTGGGCCGTGTGTGTGTGTGTGTGTGTGTGTGTGTGTGTGTGTGTGTGTGTGTGTGTGTGTGTGTGTGTGTGTGTGTGTGTGTGTGTGTGAGAGAGAGAGATAGTCAAAGGGAAATGGCAGAAAGCACCATGGTCAAGTGGCACATTAGCTATAGCTTTCAAATGAGATGTCAGTATGCAAGATTAGGATTGCTCTAGATCATAGAATGTTGAATTAGTATGCCAAAAGTGCCTGGATAATGTTGTGAAAATATATGTATGCAAGTTTTTTGGGGGCTACTATTATCTACTATTCTATGTGAGCCTCTTTCTGATCCTCTAATTCGGTATCAAGGTAATACTGTATGATTTCGTATATCAGATTTCACACATAAGTCGCCATGACAGGTATTAAGGAACAAAGAATCTGGAAACTATCTAATTTGAAGTGTCTTTTTTTTAAAGACTCTTGAATGCAAATGAGTCAATTCACATGCATCCCGAATCATAAATGTCACTTAAACGTCAGTTAAATGCTGTTCTAACATATCATCAACATCAAATAGACATTTGGCTGAAGTACTGTATGTGAGCTAACAGAGTATTTCAATAATTGCATGCTGGATTACTTCAAAACTACTTAAAGGGATAGTTCACTTTGAAATAAAATTTTGGTATGTTTTAGCTTACCTCAAGGGCATCCAAGATGTAGGTGTCTTTTTTTCCACAGTAGTTTCAATTTTGATATTTTTAGGTCAAGCCGTTCTTGTCTGACAGTCATATCACGCAGGTCTATGGTCACCCCCTCAAAGAGCATGCACAGAGTCCAAATTAAAACAATTCCCCATCGTCAAAATGAAACAATTCCCCATCGTAAGTACACATTGATGGCCTAAGACACGAAACGAGCGGTTTGTGTGAGAAAACGAACAGTATTTATATCGTTTTTACCTCTTATAACACAGCCACGTCCAAGTGATCTGAGGGCGCGGGCGCTTCCTGCTGTGTGACGTGTACGCAGACTGGTGCATAGATATATATACACTAGATGTCGCATTAAAGACATTCGTTCCAATGAACTGCCGTAGCCAAGGCGACATCTAGTGTACATATATCTATGCACCAGTCTGCGCACACGTCACACACCAGGATACGCTCGCGCCCTCAGATCACTTGGACGTGGCTGTGTATAAGAGGTAAAAACGATATAAATACTGTTCGTTTTCTCACTCAAACCGCTCGTTTCGTGTCTTAGGCCATCAATGTGTACTTACGATGGGGAATTGTTTCATTTGGACGATGGGGAATTGTTTTAATTTGGACTCTGTGCATGCTCTTTGAGGGGGTGACCATAGACCTGCATGATATGACTGTCAGACAAGAACGGTTTGACCTAAAAATATCAAAATTGAAACTACTGCGGAAAAAAAGACACTTACATCTTGGATGCCCTTGAGGTAAGCTAAAACATACCAAAATTTAATTTCAAAGTGAACTATCCCTTTAAAAACCCAGTGAGATTACATGACAAGCACAGTTTTCTTTACCGTGTTGATGTATTTCCTGTTGAAACAGGAAGTTTAGACAGAGTATATCGAAGAGCTCCATTTTTTTAAACAACCAATGTGTTTTAGAGTGGTCACAACTGTTGAAATTTTTGAAACATGCAAATTGGAGACAGGGGGCGGGGCATTCTCATTGTAAAGAGCATTTGATTGGGCGAAAAGCGCTGTAGTGCAGGATGAGTCATCAGTAATTTTCACCTGTTTACCTTGAGCAGAAAGACGAAATGACTAGACTTTTAAAAGAACATTTGCTAAAAGTACTTTTTTGATTTTTTTTATAGTATAATATAATATTCCAGAGGGCCAGTGCAGTGTTTATTTTTCAAACATGGAAGCGAATAAACAATCCGTTATTCTGCTGAGGGAGGGAGTTGCAATAAGGACATTAAACCACACACAGGGTGACACTTCTTTCAAAATGATTAATGAGAAAAAAAAAATTAGTAATTATATAAATAGAGAAATAAAAAGTCCGCAATCAGCATCCCATTGTATATTTCAGTCCTCGCCACACAATACACAAACGCCATGTGTTATTTTTCAACAGGAGAAGATGAAAAGCAAGAACAAGTTGGTCCCGCGTCTGCTGGGCATTACCAAAGAGTCAGTGATGAGGGTGGATGAGAAGACCAAAGAGGTGGTGCAGGAGTGGCCCCTCACCACAGTGAAGAGGTGGGCGGCTTCACCCAAGAGCTTCACACTGGTACGTTATTCACTCCATTTAACATGAGTCACAGTGTAACTGGATTGTTCCTTTGACTCTTCAGTCACTTTATCTGCCTATATGTTCACTATGTTTATTTATTTGCATATACAGTGGCTCCTATAATGTATTTGGTTTGTACGCTTAGGGCCAGATTTATTAAACATGGCAAATTAGCTTGAGAGCACAATCCCATAAAAGCTCCGATGGGAGTGGAAAGTTCTGCGTGTGATCGACTGACGCACATGAAATAACACTGATCAGATAATTTCTATAATGACCAACGCAATCTACCAGTGCAAATTGTCTGGTTTAAAACATGCTTTTTTGGGGCGGTAAATAATGGTGCAAATACCAGTAAACTGACTAGCGCAAACCTTAGTAAATCACCTTGCATGATTCATTTAAATACTCTCCTCCCATAAATTTTGTGTCTGAAAGAGAAACTCCTACAAATGCATATGCAATAAGGTCAGCCGCAAAAATAACTGTTCACGCCTTTTCATTGCTAATTTTTCATTGCGTGTCTTTAGTAAATCCTGACTATAGTTTTTTAAAGCCAAAAGAGGGTTTGCACCGACGCAAGCTGTTAGTAAATCTGGCCTTTAATATTGTCTGAATGCCATTGTCAGTATCTGCAAACTAATGTTTGTTAGTGTGACTAAAGTGTCCAAATACTTTTTGGGCCCATTGTATGTTATTTTGTACTTTGTATTTAAATCATTAAACACAAAATTTAAATAAAATGTAATATAATATAACTTATAATAATAATAATATTATACATGTATATATTAATATATGTTGTTTCTATATATATATATATATATATATATATATATATATATATATATATATATATACAGCGGGGGAAATAAGTATTGAACACGTCATCATTTTTCTCAGTAAATATATTTCCAAAGGTGCTATTGACATGAAATTGTCACCAGATGTTGGTAACAACCCAAGTAAGCCATACATACAAAGAAACAAACAAAAATAAGTTCAGAAATTAAGTTATGTGTAATAATGTGAAATGACACAGGGAAAAAGTATTGAACACATGAAGAAAGGGAGGCGCAAAAAGGCATGGAAAGCCAAGACAACTGCTGAAAACTTACAGTAATTAAAAAGCAATCCAGCCCCCTGTCAGTGGAAATTAATAACAGCTGGTTCAGTCCCAAATGATGGCCTACAAAAAGGTCTCATTGCCAAGGTGTCACACAAGACACATCTCATGATGGGTAAAAGCAAAGAGCTGTCTCAAGACCTTCGCAATCTAATTGTTGCAAAACATAATGATGGCATTGGTTATAGGCGCCATTCTAAGCTTCTGAATGGTCCAGTGAGCACTTTTGGGGCCATAATACGGAAGTGGAAAGACAATAATTTCACCATAAATTTGCCTCGACCAGTGCTCCTCGCACGATTTCTGATAGAGGAGTGAAAAGAATAATCTGAAGAGTTGTCCAAGAGCCAAGGATCACTTGTGGAGTGCTTCAAAAAGACCTGCAGATAGCAGGTACTGTTGTCTCAAAGAAAACAGTAAGTAATGCACTCCACCGCCATGGCCTGTATGCACGCTCACCACGCAAGACTCCATTACTGAAAAAAAAAGCATGTTGAAGCTCATTTAAAGTTTGCTGCACAACATTTGGAAAAGCCAGTGAAATACTGGGAGAATATAGTGTGGTCACATGAGAGCAAAATTGAACTGTTTGGATGCCATAATACACACCATATTTGGAGGAGAAATGGCAGTGCACATTACCCTAAAAACACCATACAACTTGGTGTTGGCTCTTGGACAACTCTTCTGATTATTCTTTTCACTCCTCTATCAGAAATCTTGCGAGGAGCACTGATCGAGGCCTATTTATGGTGAAATTATTGTCTTTCCACTCCGTATTATGGCCCCAAAAGTGCTCACTGGACCATTCAGAAGCTTAGAATGGCGCCTATAACCAATGCCATCATTATGTTTTGCAACAATTAGATTGCGAAGGTCTTGAGACAGCTCTTCGCTTTTACCCATCATGAGATGTGTCTTGTGTGACACCTTGGCAATGAGACCTTTTTGTAGGCCATCATTTGGGACTGAACCAGCTGTTATTAATTTCCACTGACAGGGGGCTGGATTGCTTTTTAATTACTGTAAGTTTTCAGCAGTTGTCTTGGCTTTCCATGCCTTTTTGCGCCTCCCTTTCTTCATGTGTTCAATACTTTTTCCCTGTGTCATTTCACATTATTACACATAACTTAATTTCTGAACTTATTTTTGTTTGATTCTTTGTATATATGGCTTACTTGGGTTGTTACCAACATCTGGTGACAATTTCATGTCAATAGCACCTTTGGAAATATATTTACTGAGAAAAATGATGACGTGTTCAATACTTATTTCCCCCGCTGTATATATACATATATACATATATATATATATATATATATATATATATATATATATATATATATATATATATATATATATATATATATATATAATCTATATATATATCACTTATACTCCATTTATGTGTTATTAATGTAATTACTAAGCATTGATGCATTAATAGCATTTACTTTTTTTTTTTATGAAATATAAGTGTGAAGTAATTTCTAATTATATAAACCAGCATGAATCCAACTTAATCACTTTAAAGACTTAGAAAATAGAATAAAAAATATAACAATGGGGGGCAAAGATGAAAGAAATTAAAGTTTGCTGCCTTGGAGTGTGTTGTTCATTTATCATTCTGATATTGAATGGAATTTTGACATGGCTATGCTTAAAGGGTTAGTTCACCCAAAAAATGAGAATTCTGTCATTAATTACTCACCCTCGTGTCATTTCCAAACCCGTAAGACTTTCGTTCATCTTCGGAACACAAATTAAGATATTTTTGATGAAATCTGAGCTCTTTCTGTCCCTCCATAGACTGCAACGTTATTACCACTTTTAAGGCTCAGAAAGGTGGTAAAGACATCATGAAAAAAGTCCATGCGACTACAGTAATTAAAATGTAAATTTATGAAGTAACGAGAATACTTTTTGTGCAAAAAAAAAAAAACAGAAATAATGACTTCATTCAACAATTTTCTCAAACAATGTTGGAGACTGACACGGAAGAAGCTGTATCGGTAAACATTTGCCGCAAAGAAACCCTTGGATGGAAACCTGGCTATATTGAGCTGTATTGCCAGTAACAGCTAATGTCATTGTAAAAATATTGTTGTTCCTTTAACGTAATAATAGTTTTTTTTTCTTGATAAAATGCCCTAGTCCTCTTTTACATGAGTGTTTTAACCTTGCTTTGAGATGTGCAGTTCTGCTTCACCATTAAGAGCCACTTTTAGCATCTCATGTACGGCACTTGTGCTCCAAGGACAGTTGGCTGACTTCCTGTCAGCTAAAATAGAAAGCACACATCTACACCTTACAAGAAGACAGCCTTGATGTGTGCTTTTCATATCTGATATATGTGTGTGTGTGTGTGTGTGTGTGTGTGTGTGTGTGTGTGTGTGTGTGTGTGTGTGTGTGTGTGGCCTTGTGCAGGATTTCGGCGAGTACCAGGAGAGCTATTATTCCGTCCAGACCACAGAAGGGGAGCAGATCTCACAACTCATCGCTGGATACATTGACATCATCCTTAAGAAAGCAAGTCACTGGCTCTGCAACACATGAGAATTAAAGGGACAGTTCACACAAAAATGTTGTGATTTTTTGGATGAACGATTCTAAATCGTCCCGAAGATATTCCATAATTTTTCCATTAATTCACTCAGATGTTTTCCTTGATGTTCTTATTTTACAGAAACAGAGTAAAGATCGGTTTGGTTTGGACGGTGATGAGGAATCCACCATGCTGGAAGAATCCGTATCCCCCAAAAAGTCAGTGGAGATGTCTTGTTCTTGTCCCATGATGCTCTGTTTTCATTTGTTCTCATTCAGAATTCATTCAAGTCACGCTTGTGATTGCGTTGTGAATGCACATCTATAAATGTTGTTTTGAATCAGTGCGTTTCATTTGTATTCGAGTGATAGTGCGTAACTGAGGTTTCTAATGATGTTGGAGGAGATGCTCGGGTTGCACGCTGCCGTTTTTAATCACAAGATGGAGACGTATTTTTCTCTTCACTGAGAACACGAGAGAGAGATTATTATTTCCACAAAAAGTGCTGCATCATCAGCAAGGCGTCATTTAAGATATCAGGTTCCTGGAAGAGAGAAATAGTGAATGTGCGAATATTTCCCTTTCTACATTTCACTATTTCTCAGCCGCTCACGAAATTTATCTTGGTTTATGTATTTAAGAAAACGGCTGCCTTATAGTTTGAGTTTAAGTTGCTTTTTTTATAGTACATTTCTAACAATCTACCAAACAAGTAATATGTTTAAGTGTTAATAAATTACATTATACCACATCAAGCTACAGTAATTAAATTTGGGATATAATTATGGCTTCAGAAAAGTACGGTAACAGGGTTGACCATTTTACAGTTTAATTGACTCTTTGAAATGTACTCTTTTAGTCAGTCAAGATCATTTAAATGCTGATATTTCTACAAATATCCAGTTGTGAGTGATCACTTGTTTACCATAGAAAATCATTGCAACAGGGTTGATTGGTTAATTTGATTTCACAAGCCTTGTGCTCAAAGTCGAAGTCAAACACCAAAGTTAGAAAGAGCAATTAATTCTGATATTTCTTGATATCCACATTTCAGTTTTCTGAAGCTTACTAAAGAAATCATGATAACAGGGTTGATCGTTTTATTTTTACTTCCAAGCCTTTTGCTCAAGGTCATGATACTATAAAGAGAATATTTCTACAGATTATTTCTATATCCTGTTTTCAATAATCAGTTGCTTACTATACACAATCTTGGTAACAGGGTTGACAGTTTGCCGTGTAATTTAACATTACAAGCCTTGCACTCAAGGTCGTGAAACTACAACACGCTTCTTTAAAGAATAATTGCATTTCAAAAGATATTCTCTTGTCGAGTTAGTAGATTATTTCTACACGAAATCAATAAGATTGATATTTTACGATTGTCTCATACTGACAAATGTAACACAGGAATGAAGGCATATTTCCTCTGTTTTTCACGAAATGAAGACCAAAAATCTGTATTTTAATACACTATAATCAATAGCAGTAATACATTTAAGGTAAAAAGTAAACCAAAAAATGCTATGATGACCAATGAATATTCACTTTTTCTTGGTGATTTCTCAAATGTAATTAAGAAGAAAATGAATTAATTGTAATAAATAAATCCATTGTAATTAAATCAGTTTAACTGTAAAGGTCCTTGCATCTGAAATTTTCGTATGCGTTTTTTCGTCATTCGGTGGCTCTGTATTGTCGAAACACTACGGATGCGAAATACGGCGAAAATCAAATCCGATCCGGATTTTTTTTTTTATGACGGACGAAAGTTTCTGAGGCAGTGTGTAAAAATGATTTACACAACGTGACGTCGTATTTATTTTTTAACCTGTGAAAATTTGGGACGAGAATTTCGGACTCAGTGTGCAAGGACCTTTATAGTTAGTTAAATCTGAAAAGTAAAAAAAAAATTAGAGAACTTTTTCATCAAATCTGAGCTACTGGTTTGACCAGGCTAGCAGAAAAAAAAATCGTATTCAAAGTTACTTCGCCTAGCACTTCTTCCCAGCAGCTCTTTTATCCAGCCTGGGCTCTGGTTCTATCAGAATCGGATATACAGATGGGTCACGTCCTCTTGAGCACTGCCTGGAAAGTGGTTGTTATGGGCGACGGCATCCCACTTCTCTCTGTGGGAGGAGGGGAGACGTCGGGCATCGGTGCCTGCGTCTGTCCTCGTGCCAATTTACTCATGTTACTTTTAGCACTATAATCCAAAAATTGAGGCCTCTCACAATAAGCTCTAATTAAGCAACAGGGCCTGAAGCGTCTGTATTCCTGGTGCGAATAGGGAAGAGCCACTCAGCTGATTTTAAAGGCTGTCAGTAATTACCGTAGCAACAACAGCCATCATTCACAGATATGAATGAAAGCAGCTTGACAGCGTCTAATAATGAGACGTTTCTTGTTTCGTAGGTCCACTATCCTCCAGCAGCAGTTTAATCGGGTCGGTCGAGTCGAGCACGGGTCGGTGGCACTGCCTGGCATCATGCGGTCGGGGTCAGTAGGAGGCCCCGACACGTTCAACATGGGCACAATGCCCTCGGCTCAACAGCAGATCACCATGGGACAGATGCACAGAGGACACATGCCCCCTCTGGTGAGAACACACAACTGCGCTGATGTTTATATCTCGATTGCGTTTGTGAGACCGCTGGACCTGATTTAAACCAGGTTGGATTTCTATGGTTTTGTCAACTCTAAACCTACTCTGAAACTCAGAGCTTGTTCAACTAGCTTAATGGAGCAGGCCACAGGGCTCCATCTGTTACTTAAATCTTCTTTGTGATTTATTTGTGGGTAATTAGACTGTCACATTTGATAACTGGGATAATTGGGAGCTCGAAGGTTTATGATGGTTATAGTGACCAGGTGAATTATCAAAATTGATTGTTAAAAGACATTTATCCAATCTTCTGCAGTTTTTTGTTGTGTATATTGTGATTTTTTTCACGTTTAAGTTTTAGTAATTTTAATTTGGATAAGTTTTTATGTAGTTATACAGTTATAGTCATTTATTTTGAGTAACAAACATTTTTTTATGGTTTTAGTTTCATTTAACTATAATAATCCTGTTCCTCCGTGGTGTTTGTTAAACCTATGCAGTGTGATCAGGGCTTGACATTAACATTTTTGCTCACCAGTTACTGTGGCTAGTGGTTTTCCAAAGTTACTAGCCACTCATTTTCACTGGCCACAGTTTTGACATTGATACCATGGCAAAAAAACTGCAATATAGATATTTTTAATGTGATCTCATAATTTTGCAGGAGGTTTATTAGGCTGCTGTCACTTTAAGACCTGACGCACAGATCCAATATACTGTTACACATGCGTTTTCTTTCTCAACTGTTTGTTACTTAAAACATAACTGATTGTGTTTATGTGAATACTTGCCGTCATTCTGACATTATATTGTGCATATTTGACTGTTTAAGCGCAATAAGCAAAGAAAAATAATTCAATTTGGTACTGAGAGGCAGCTTTATATGCGCGCGCTTTGGGTGTAAATACAAAATCTGCGCGAATCAGTAAAATGATGCGCAATAAGCGCAATCCCACGCTGAAATTCAAACCCTGTAAAACCAACAATATTCATCTGAAGCATCTGAAGAGTGAGTGGTGGGAGGCAGGTTTGTGTGTCACTCACTGTCGGAGAGATCATGAGAGAGAGAGAAAGCGCAGCTGGTATCGTGCATCTATTCTGCAGAAAATGAGTATTGGAAGCATTTCAGATATCGATATGTATCGGAAAAACGATATTTTTGACAACACTACATTGCACTTTGTTTATTATTTTAGAAGACTACAATTGAAAAAATTATATATATTATACAAAATTTAACGGGTTGGTGGGTGTTAATGTCAAGCCCTGAGTGTGACTTATTGGTTAATGATTGGTAACCGTGAGGTTGTGGGTTCAAATCCCGCCAGGGTTGCTTCTGGGTAACAGAAACATACTCTACACAAATACGCAAAGCAGGCACAAATCACTTACCAATACATTGCAAACACAGTCCCTAAGTACATACTGAATGGAAACAACCCTCCAAACCCAAGGAGGCTTGAAATTTATTAATGTTTACTCAAAATGTATGAATGATTATGATTTCAAACTGGATGTGTTAAGGTGGCCTCACGTTTACGTTTGTCTGATGAATTTTCACAGTCAAAATCTAGTAATTTCAATAGGAATCCATAGGTGAAAGATTTCCCCCCGCAGATTTCGCAACAATTTAAAGTTGGTCAAACTGGAAAGCTGATTGGTTGGCAAGTGACTTCTGTGTGAGCTGTGCTTCATACATCACTACTGTATTGACAATGGACTTTTTCGTTAAAAAAAAATTTGTTAAGATTTCACTAATGTGAAATAGCAGTGAAATAACAGTAGATGTGATTTTGCGGGACAAATGCAGTACAGGTGGTCACCCTACTCTCTTTAAACTGTTGCTCATTAGCTTCCCGTGTGGTGGCTGGCGCACTTCATAACACAACAATGCACTAAAATGATGCATATCTGGTTCTTCTATAGAGTGTCTTTAAGGTTTTTTTCTACATATCGTCTTCTAAATGACTACTTCCTGTTCCTTCAGAATCTGGCCCAGCAAGCATTGATGGGAACCATCAACACCAGTATGCAGGCTGTCCAGCAGGCGCAAGCTGACCTGGGAGAGGTTGATAATCTTCCACCACTGGGACACGACATGGTGAGAAATTTTTATACAGAGACAAAAAAAAAACTGTTTTTTTAAAAGGTAAAGTATATTTGTGGCACTGGTGCAAAAATAATGTTTGTTTGTACTGCTGTAAACCACATATTGTCTGATTTTATGCGGGTAATGGTGTAAGATCCTCGTACAGTATGTCCCTGTGTGTGATTTGTTATGCAGTGGAAGGTTGCTAGTTCAAATCCCATGAGGGACATTGAGCCAGAATATGCGCCACAAACTAGAGTAAAAGCTTCATAATGTGTTTTTTTTTTTTTTTCATATTAAGGCTTTTGTTATTGTGACATTACAGTGATGTATTGTGGCATTGCCTTACAATTATTGTTCATTTATTGAATTTAATTGCAGAGATGGTCATTGATCATTTACCTGTGCTTACATAACCTTGAATTTTCGTAGTGGGTAAAAATCCCTAAAAATGAATACACTAGTATTAACTTTCCTCTCTTTTCTCCCAAAAAGGCGTCCAGAATGTGGGTTCAGAACAAGGTGGATGAATCCAAACATGAGATTCACTCCCAAGTGGATGCCATCACGGCTGGTACCGCATCAGTGGTCAACCTCACTGCCGGTATGTGATCAAATAAGGAATTGCCCATAAACCATCACACCAAAAATGCCTTACTTAGCCTCTTTTCAAATGCTTAAATTCATTGAAAGTCTTTGGGGTGTTCTGAAGTAGACTTTACAAGATAACCAAAAATTGTTGCAACTCTTGATTGAAATAAATGTTGTGATGTTTTTCCATCAAGAGGTGCATACATTTTTTGATTAAGATCTTATATTGACAATGCAAGAGTCCTGCACTCTGTAAAGTCTCCTCCAGCACACCCCAAAGACTTTCACTGAATTTAAGGTCTGGACTCAGAGGTGCCAATTCATGTGTGAAAATGATTCTTCATGCTCCTCCCAACCATTCTTTCAAAGTGTAATCCTGATGAATCTTGACATCGTCATCCTGGAATATGACCATTATGTGTCTTCCTACATGGTTATTTAAGCCAGGGCTTCCCAAACTTTTTTGTTCTAGGACCCACCTAGACAAGTATAATCATTCTCAAGACCCACTTGCACTGGTGCTACCAACTTTCTCAGTTGGTCGCACCAACATGATTTGGTCACACTTTTTTTTTTTTTTTGCTACATGCCATGGGATTAATCAATGCATGCGGATGGTCTTAATCTGCATACTATGGAAGCTTGTTTCCGCCACAAAAAAAAAAAAAAAAAAAAAAAAAAAAAAAAGATAATTGCGACTTTTTATCTCACAATTGCAAGTTTACATCTTTATATCTCGCAATTCTGAGAAATAAAGTCATAATTGCGAGATATAAAGTCAGAATTGCGTGCAATAAAGTCAGAATTCTGAGATATAAAGTCAGAATTCTGACTTTTTTTCTTGCAATTGCGACTTTATATCACGCAATTCTATCTCAGAATTCTGACTTTATATCACGCAATTCTATCTCAGAATTCTGACTTTATATCACGCAATTCTGACTTTATAACACATAATTGCGAGTTTATATCTCGCAATTCTGACATATTTTCTCAGAATTGTGAGATATAAAGTCCAATTCTAAGGGAAAAAAAAGATGGACTTTTTTTTTTTTACCTTAGAATAGTTTATAGCTCACAATTCTGACTTTATAACACGCAATTGCGACTTTATATCATGCAATTCTGACTTTATATCTCCCAATTGCGTGATATAAAGTCGCAATTGCGAGAAAAAAAGTCAGAATTCTGACTTTATATCTCAGAATTCTGACTTTATTTCACGCAATTCTGACTTTATATCTCGCAATTCTGAGAAATAAAGTCAGAATTGCGAGATGTAAACTCGCAATTGTGAGATAAAAAGTCGCAATTATCTTTTTCTTTGTTTTATTTTGTGGCGGAAACAAGCTTCCATAGCATATAGTTTTGCACTGATGTAAAAGACAGTGACAAGACCTCATGTTAGCAAAATATTTTAAACTTTTTAAAAAACTTTTAAAAACATGTATGTTCTTTAATGTTTGATTATAATTTTACCGTCTTCACATAAGGATGGGAAATGATAAGATTTGATCAATAATAATAATGCCACTGACGATTCTGATTATCAATCCGATTCTTTAACGATTCTCTTATCGATTCTTAGCACTGTGTGGAAAAATGTAGTTATGCCTTTAAAAAAAACAAGGGGTTTTATTTATTTTAAAGCTTGAGTAAGCAAACTGTACTTTTTATGTAATTTATGTAAAAAATAGAACTTTATTGTAAAGTGTTACTGATTCAAACGTCTCCTGAGTTCACTGTTGGAAAGATCAGTTGTCCATTCATTAAAATGAATCGTTCAAAGGAGTCATTAGTTCGCGAATTGGACGTGTCGTGCGCGTTGTGTGATTATCCCAGCAGTTAGGACATGGACATCCAAGATTTGTCAACACAGAAAACATTTCATCACTGGACAGTTTTTTTCGTTTAATTAAAGTGTTGTTTTATGTCAGCTGAATGTCTGGGACGCTTTTCAGAGAAGATAAAGCAACGACTTATTTAGCACAATTCACACCCAGTGGTAATTAAGGAAGAAAAAAAATATCCGAATGCTCCACATGAAACTTCTTCCGACCTTTTACCACCGTGTCGATTTATTTTGATTAATATGTGCGAGGGAGAGAGAGCAAGACAGCGCCTAGTTTGGAGACGGTGAAGTCTTGTTTACACTTTCGCCTGGCTCCGAAGAGAGAAAGAGAAAGAGCGCGCGCGCGCGACCGAACCTCTCTCTCTCTGCGCGTTCTTTCAGTTAAACATGCACTGTGACTCTGTCACAAGCGCAGCAGTTCATCTGCATTACTCAGCGATCAAATAACACTTTGGCGGGCGCTAAAACTCACTTAAGAGTCGTTTGGTCATTAATCGGACTGGTTTTGTTTCACTCATCATAACATAAATTTAGCTGCAGCTAAGTTCCTTTCTGCGACCCACCTTTGCTCACTGTGTGACCCACAAGTGGGTCGCGACCCACAGTTTGAAAACCACTGATTTAAGCAATGAAAAGCTACACACTCCATCAATTAGGGTTAGAAGAACTGTTGCCAAACATATAACATGCTAGAAACACAATAATCCCTGCAATAATGATCCAATCATAGACTCTTAAGCATCTGTCTGTTTAAATCCAATTTGGCCAGGCAGTGTAGTTGCATAGGTACTTAGTAGAGTGTCTAAACTGGACCATCGAAATAAATTAGAGTGTATTTAGAAAGTATAACATGCTATGAAATTAGCCTTAGTAAGACAAACGATGTGGTGAAAATCAAATTAATGTTGGAAATGATCATGACTTTTACCCAAAAATTACATTCTGTAATTTTCCTGTGATGTGTATATGCACTGTTAAACATAATTGAAGACACATCCTTTAGTCCAACACCACAAGTGTATGAAAACGATGATGATTCAGAAGAAATTTACGCATGCAATCTTGCAATTGCTAGTTTTATTACTTCATACCAGTGAAAATAAGTTTCATCTCACTGTTAAATAATAAGTCACTCACCAATTCCACTAATAAATTTTTCCATTAATGAATGTGAAGTTTGTTGTCCCGAAGCTGAACTGCTTGGCTGGATTTGTGTATTCCTTCCCGCGTTCTGGAGAGATTCCATGCGGACCAGACCAGGTTTTTGCTGGATTTAATCTCCTCGTGCCATCTGTTTGATAGTGCGGAGATTTGCCTGCTAGCCAGGAACCCAGCTCAAACTTTACTGGGGTTTTTTTTTTTTTTTTTCAGCCTGTGCTTTACATCTGTTCTCATGCCCTGAAGAGCTTGTTAGGATATAATGTGATGTGTGGATGTCCGCACTATAGATGGAATGCATATGGGTAATATGGATATCATTTTGAATGAGCTCACAAATAATGATTACGTTATTGCACGTGTTGCACATTTGAGTGGAGCGTGTTAAAGACATGAAAGTAAAACTGGCCATGTATGTTCCTGGTTTTATAGTGAACAATTCATCAGTTTATTTTAAAGTTTACATCAAAGTATTAAAATCAAAGTATTTTAAGAACAGTTTACATCAAAGTATTAAAATCAGTAATATATATATATATATATATATATATATATATATATATATATATATATATATATATATATATATATATATATATATATATATATATATAAAATATGAATTATTACATGCTTACAACTATAATAGTCTGAACAAAGTTTAATATTTATTATGTAAAAATTGATTATTATGCAAATTAAGTCATTTCCATCACACCAAACCGTTTTACCATTAATAAAGTTTATTTTTAATTAATTAGGTTGCCAAAGAATGTGACACGTGTCAGCGAAGAGCTGAAGGTGAAATATGAGTCATGTGATGTTTAAAAAACAACTGATGTTTAAGAAAAATCATTTTTTTCTGTGCATCATTTCCAAGCTGTAATTGTGTCAAGTTCAGTGTTATTTTAGTATTATTTATATACTATTATAGTTTTAATTAATAGTTTTAGCTCAGTTTTCATTTTCATTTTAGTTTGTTTTATTCATTTTGTCATGCGTTTTTGTAATTTTTATTAGTTTTTGTTATTTAACTTCAATATATTAAAATTTGTATTTCAGTATTAGTTTTAGTCATTTTAGTACTTACTTATTTCAGTTAGTTGGTTAGTTGCCAAGATATTATTTTCTCATTTGTTTGTTTAAATTTTTCGTCTAATATTAATATTCTATTTTAGCTTTATTTTAATCATCGACCCCAGTTTTAGTTAACAATAACAGCTCCTGTCAAATTATGCCGAAAGCGAGAAAATAGGATTTAATTACGTATTTAGGATACATAAAAGAGAAAAATTCCCCCAAAAAATGTCATTTATAATAAATGACAGAATTAGCATTTTTAGGTGAACTATCCCTTTAAATCGCTCACTCTTTCACACTTTTAATCAGCCATTGTTCCGATTCGCTCCAGGTGACCCTTCGGACACGGATTATACCGCCGTGGGCTGCGCCATCACCACCATCTCCTCAAACCTGACGGAGATGTCCAAGGGAGTGAAGCTCCTGGCGGCTCTGATGGAAGACGAAGTGGGCAGCGGGCAGAACCTAATGGGGGCCGCCCGGACCCTCACAGGGGCCGTGTCCGACCTGCTCAGAGCCGTGGAGCCGGCTTCTGGAGAGGTGACGAATGCAAACACGCAAACCCCTCGGCCCCTTCACATCTAATACGCTAGTAACGCACTGCTGTTTACAGGCGGATTTGATAATGAACTCGTTAAGCTCTGTTTTTTCCTTCCTGGTTTACAGAGCACAGTCACAATCTGTTTATTTGTTTGGCTTGTGCTAGACAGGGTAATTGTAGTGGGGTGCAGATCTGATAGGCAGGATGTGATTAGCCGCGCATTGTGTTCTGAGACGTCGCGGTTGGCCGTACGTGGGTCATTTCTTAAGTGTCGATATCACCCCACAGCCCAGACAGACTGTTCTGACGGCGGCGGGCAGCATCGGACAGGCCAGCGGAGATCTTCTGAAGCAAATGGGAGAAGGAGAAACCGACGAGAGATTCCAGGTGTGTCTTTCTTTCTGGAGCAGAGCGTAATAGTGAATACTCACTCCGGTTCTGGTATTTTTTCCCATTCATAGCATTGCAAACTCTGATTCAAAGCAAAAATGTATCTAGAAATTAGGAAAAAAGTCAATCAAGTGATTTGGAACGACAGAACTATTTCTTCACAAAAAGGGAAGTTTTGAGGAATGTTCACACTGCTCTTTTCCATACTGTGAAAGTGGTGTTGAACAGTTGTCAAAATGGCATTATAAAGTTGTTAATATGTCCAAATGCACTATAATTCAAGTATTTTGAAGTCATTCAACATATCAATAGCTTTAAGTGAGGAACAGACTGAAATTTAAGTCATTATTCACTTAAAATCTTGCTTCATAGCTGTGGTCACTTTCAATGTACTGTATGGATAATTGTGCTACAAGTTTTTCCTTGTATAAATATGTGTTGCATACTAAGTCAGGGCAAAGGTGAGAAAATGATGAGAGAATTTTCATTTTTACGTTCCTCAAAAAAACTACTCGATACTAAATTTCTCCTCCGATACTGATCTTTGATTTTCTTAAGGAAAAAAAAAATCTCTCCCAAATATTAAAACTATACAGGGAACCCTCTCATTTGGAACATTACTATAATATTAGAGGTTAAAATTAAACAGAGCCCAATTCTATTCAACTGCTATTTATTTTCATATGTAATAATTACACTCCATTAAATACTGAAATATTTGTATGCAACTCAGTTGCACAAAAGGTAGTTTTCATAAACAAATTTATTGAAACATACATAAATAATTCACAGTAAATAAGCTCCTCTCTAGTGTTTTATAACTAACTAACGAATTGTGAACACTGGAAAACTTTCCTGAGATAAATGCAACATTAAGCTGTTTAATCGACGTCTTTCTGCGGTTGACACTGATTATGTGATTACATGAGACATGATTCATTTCGATAAGTTGTATTGTATTTTTCAGCATACCTTTTGATGTTCATGCACGTTTTCTTGTGTGTTATTGTCGCGCTAACTTGCCCTAAATTTAACACAAGAGAGATTTTCTTCACATACAGTATGAGTTGCAATCTGAACATGTTTTTCCACCCCCTTTTGATTTAATTTATAAAATATACAGGTATATACAAATGTATAAGATGTTGTTGACAGGTGTAGGAAAAACAACTTTATCCCTTAATCTCAAAGTTTATGGTAGGTCTGTCTTGATGGTTTATATGTTATTGTTAAAAAATGTCTTTATGAATGAGATGGGAATGGGATTTTCTACCTCTTGAACTCAACTGTTGCGCTCTGCCTGAATTTTCTGATTGGTTAATGCCAAATCCCTCAGCCAATCACATGCTCCATGTCTCATTATTTCTTGGCAAGGCAGTTTTTGCTTGTGGTAAACACTTTAGTGCCCATTTTCAACACGTTAAATTTGATTTAGTGTGGTTTATGTGATGTTGTCACAGTCAGTTAGCCTCAGAGAGCGTTTTATTGCCCTCTATTTTATTCTGTTACACTCTATCCTTGCGTTTATTTCATTCATTAGTCTGGGCCAGGTTGTTTCACAGTGTGTTGCTTGAATGACGAATATGTTTCAGGACATCATGATGAACCTGGCTAAAGCCGTTGCTAATGCCGCCGCCATGCTGGTGCTGAAAGCTAAGAACGTGGCACAGGTGGCGGAGGACACGGTGCTCCAGAACCGAGTCATTACCGCCGCCACGCAGTGCGCGCTCTCCACCTCACAGCTGGTGGCCTGCACTAAGGTACGTTTCATATTCGTTACACATAATCAAAGTTAACTAGAAGACATCTGTCTAGATATATATATATACAGATCAAGGTAAATATTTACTAAATTAAATGGTTAACAGAAAGCAGAGTGGCTGATGCATATGTAAGGAAATATAATGTCACATGTTTTAATGAAAGTAATTATCTCTACTTTGCTTAAAGTAATAAAATGACAATTTATTTTAAAGGGTTCATGACTTGGATTTTATTTTTATTTTTTTCTCATTTTAATATGTTTTTATTTTTTGGTTATTTGTCATTTTGACCTGAAATTTTCTTTTTATTTTAAAAAATTTAGTGTTCATCGGAACTTGGAGTACACAAAAATATTCAGTGGATTCGGTGGTTTGTCAAAAAAAAAAAAAAAAAAAATCTGGCACAATCCAGAACAAACACACACACAAAGGAAGGCATTAGACTATATAACATCCCCAATGCATAATTAATTAAAATAAGTATCATACCTTATTGGTTTAGTATTCTTTTTTATTCTAAATCGGGAATCATTAAATCTTTGGGATGCCAGCAGCATAACCTAAAAAAAGCTATAGGTAATTTGCTCCATAACTTTAAAAAGAGTAAAAACAACACAGCCAAATTTGATTTGGACAGGATTTAAAAAGTAAGAAGTACATTTGTGAAGCATGAATTTCAGTGAGTTTTTTTTTTTAAAGATAACCATACTTAAGAAACCAAATGTTGATGGTTGATCATCTAGAGTAAGGAACTTTATACCATCAAAAATCTGGCTTGCGACAACAATATTAACTGATTTATCAGCGATACATAAGTTGACCACTACCATACCATGATAATAAAGATTTCTGGTGGGTGTGTCTGGAAAAAAACCTCAGATGACGCCAAAATCGTCATTTTGCGTCATCGGAGGCTTTTTTGGCCAGAGGCTTGAGACTACAGCCAGTGGTAGGAGCTAGTTCACGTTTTCAACCCGCCCATAGGGGGTGTGATCTCACGATAAAATGGCGTCTTTTCAGTTTCGAGTCAACTAGTAGCCTAGTTGTATCATTTCTTCCGATACTGCCCTCTGTAACTGGTAGGCGTGGCTTTGGGAGTGGCCTCGTAGGGCAGCGAAGCAAGTACATTCTGGGAGTTGTTGTCTTTCATCCACATGAGCCAAAAATACATTTCCTGGCTTTTCTCAGTCTAGAAGGCACCAACTTCTAAAATAATTTCACATTTCTACTACATAAATGACCCAATTTAAATACACATTCATCTTTCCAGCGGTGAGATATCCCTTTAAGAAAAGCACACTTTCTGTATGGTATTCTGAATCTGAACGCAGTCTCTATTTTGGGTGCACGTGTGATTGTTGTAGGTGGTGAGCCCCACCATCTCCTCGCCGGTGTGTCAGGAGCAGCTGGTGGAGGCGGGCCGTCTGGTGGAGCGGTCCGTGGAGGGGTGTGTGAAGGCGTGCCACGGCGCCTCAGAGGAGGGCGAGCTGCTCCGACAGGTGAACATGGCGGCCGGGGCGGTCAGCCAGGCCCTCAGTGATCTGCTGCAGCACGTGCGCCACTACGCCAGCTGCGGAGAGCCAATCGGACGCTACGACCAGGCCACTGACACCATCATGACTGTAACGGAGAGTATTTTCACCTCAATGGGGGACGCAGGTGAGACAGTCCTATAGAATTATAACATTATGTATATAAAAAAATGACATTATGTATATAATTAAAAACAAGTCTAAGATATGACCTTAAATGTATTAATAGGCATAATATGTAAGTGATAATCCATGCTTAGCTGTGCATTAAACGGATTTAATGCATGAAGTGGAGGTAAAGAACCGGGTAAAATCATTTAATGCATAGCTAGCCGTGGATTATACCGCTTATACCATGGTCATTTGCCAGCATTGACAACTTAAAGCTGTTATTGATGTTTCCAGCACAATATTTTGACGGTTATTTTCATCAGTTAGATCTAGCATTCTGCCTGCTTTTAATCAGACGAAGAGATAAAGTAGTGCGTAAGATTCAAATAAGACATTTATTTGATTGAGAGAGAGATTTGTACCTGTGTCTGTTCAGCGTTTATCTCTATAAGCCATGAGTTTAATTACTTAAACAGTGCGATGTAACTCCCTCCTTGCAAGAAAATATAATGTGTGTGTGTGTACGGGTGTGCTCTGAAATGAAAACGGCACGTTAAAATAGAGCGGTGATTAAACTGACTTGAAACTACCTGTTCATTAAATGGTTTTATTGCCCACCTTCCAGCCAATCAGAATCGAGCATTCAGACAGACCATGGTATAATGTCATGTAATAGTGTCTTTGCCCTCTTTCTCCACCAAAAACATATAAGGATGAACTCTAATAGTATATAAGTAATAGCACACTTCTCCTCAACAAGCTGCACAATGTAAGGTATCATGCACGGTGCAGAATGAGTTTTGTGCCCGTGTTTATTACTTGCGGTTAAAGGATTGTTTGAATTCCCCAACCACAAATATGAGCATTAGAAATGCTGATTTTTGCCTTAGAAAGTACCTCTAAATGCGATAGATGGGCCTGTGCCACAGGATGTAGAACAGTTCCAGGATATAGAGAATTTATTTAATAAATGGAAATCAAAGTCAAATAAGCATACAGTAATACACAAGAGAGCTTTAATATCTTTTAGGCTCATCGTCCAAACAAAGCATATTTGTGCTGTGACACAATAGGATTAGCTTTTCCATATTCAGAATTGCACAGTTTTGATGGTGTTCCTGGCCTCATTTTGGAGCTGTCTTTGTGCGCTAACCGGCTGGCAGCCCTACTTCTAGTGACCCACAAGCAACTTTAATTCTCTTTTATAATGCACTGACAAATACTTAGCTTGCTAGCTTTGCTCAGCTTTTGTATCTTGTCTCCAGTGCTGTTGTTTTTCTGGAAAAATTTGACCCCCAGTTTATTTTGTCTCAGTGAGGTCCCTAAAAGTTGTTTTGTCTGCGGTCTGTGTTGTGTTTTCAAGCCGTTTTCAAAACTGAAGATGTTTGTTATGCTATGGCTGTAAGTCTAAAGAATCCTCAAAAGATTCTAGGCCCGCGAGGTTGTTGAAAACATGTCATATAAAACCGCTACACAGCATCAAATCTGGTCTCAATCACACACACACACACTGTCTTTGAACTTTTTAAAGAAAAACACATGCCGAAAGGTGCCAGTGGGGTTGTCTGCAAATGTTCAAGTAAAACATGGAACGTGATAAACGACCTGGACCCACAAATCATCGTCATCATCATCATCAAAGATTTCTCTAACTTTAAAGTCAACAGGAACTCAAAATTAAATTTCTTAATACAGGTTACGTACGGTTCGTACTGTGCATGATTCATCAGTGCATGTTATTCAGAATAAAAAAAATGTTACTTTTTGCATTCTTTCATGTAATAATTTGCTCAGCGTCTGTAACAATGTCTGACATCACTCAAGCCACACGACCTTAACATTAGTTAATATTTAATACTAGTGAATATTACTTAATGATGGATTTTTTTTTGTTTAACTGATATTCAGAACCAAATTAAATTGTTTTATGTTTTTGAAACAATAACTAAATGACCAGTAGACTACAATAAAAACAAAATACTATTTTAATCATTAATTATTACTGATGTGGTTGTCTTTTTAAAGTTGTTTTGCAGTTAAAATGGTCACAAATTTATTTTCATCCTTTAAAAAAAAAAAAAAAATCCAGCTTTCATTCTCAAATTAGAAATGTTTAACTTAACCATATAAAATAAAATAGTAATTATTAAAACATAATAACTATGTTGCTTTTCCTATGAATACCATTTGTTGAGTGCTTTTTTGAGACCAACCAAATTGTGCCAATTATCATTAGACGCAATATTAAAAAACTAATAACCGTTTAAGATCAAATGTGTGAATATCAGCAGACAACAGCCAAACAGCTATTTAAGTCTTGTTTTAGGCTAGTGTTGTTGATGCACTAATTTAATGCAAATAACTGTAATAACGATGTTTATAAAAGATACATTACCATTTAAATACATCAAGATATTCTCAAAAGAGAACTTGACCTCCAGTCTGCACATCCAAGTCTACGAACATCCTTAAGCATGGCGGTACTTCAAAAGTCGCCCACATTCAGCTGCAAACTTGCATTCAGGTCTGTTATGAAAAGCCCACTTTTCATTTCCTGGTGAATCGAATCCAATCCTACTTTTTTTTTCTTTTTCTCATTTAACTAAAGTAAAAGGGGTGAATTCTGTTGATTTAACAAGCTTACTATTTTCTCTCTGAATCCATCCTACGTTTGGAGAGGTGAAACACCCCTTGCGCACACCTCTCTCCCTTGATAATCTTGTCAGCGCTTGTATTTCTGGATCTGTGTAGGTGTTCGGGAAATACAGAGTCCATTTATGGAAAACGAGTAGGCACACTTTTTGAAAGGGCCCTTGATCAATGATGTACTTCGGGTCACACGGGTGCACAACCATTTGAGCGCTTCAGTTCCTGAAGTGATATGCAGAGAGAATGCAGAAAGATTGATTTTCAAAGAGAACAGCTTCAGCTGTGCCAGATTCACACACATCAAAGAAACGTGGAATGGCTGTCAGGGTTTTTTTTCCAGAGTGAAGTCAAGGACGGAGAACATACTATAGAAGGAGCCAAGAATATGCCGGTAGATTTTTCTGAAGAAATATAAGAATCTGCCCACACAACATGCTTATATTGTGGTGTTTAAATAACACTTATTTTCATATTTACAGGTGAAATGGTACGACAGGCGCGGGTTTTGGCCCAGGCCACCTCAGACTTGGTGAATGCTATGCGTTCTGACGCTGAGGCTGAAATCGATGTGGATAATTCCAAGAAACTTCTCGCGGCTGCCAAGCTGTTGGCCGATGCCACTGCCAGAATGGTGGAAGCTGCGAAGGTATGAAAACTATAGCAAGATACACCCTCGACATTTACAGTATAAAAAATACAATGATGTTTAGACATGTACCATGGTTTGTTACCGGGTTTTTGTTTTTATAGGTAAAATGAAATTTCCACCAAATGATAATTTTGTATTTTGTAAATGTGTGTTGGTTTTGCTTTTTTGTGTGTTGTGTTCTGTTTTTTTTGTTGTTGTTTTTTTTTTGGGGGGGGGGGGGTTGATTTGTTTTGGTTTTTGTTTGTTTTTATTGTTTTGTTTTGGGCATTTTGTGTTTTGTCTTGTTTTGTGATTTTGGTTTTGTTTTGCATTTTGTGTTTTTGTTTTGCATTTGGTTTTGTTTTTGGTTATGTTTGGTTTGGTTTGTTTGTTTTGTGTTTGGATTTCCTGTTTGGTTTGGTTGTTTTGGGATTTTGTATTTTGTTTGGTTTTGTTTTACAGTTAGTTTGGCTTGGTTTGGTTTGGGTTTTTTTTTGGGGGGGGGGGGTTGTTTGGTTTGTGTTGCTTTTGTTTTGTTTTGTTTTGTTTTGTTTTGTTTTGTTTTGTTTTGGTTTGGTTTGGTTAGATTTGATCCAGTAATATGAACACTTTCTCTTCTATTCTATTCTATTATAAAAAAAATAAATTAAAAAAAACATGTTTTAACATGTACTGCGTTGAATTAAACTGAGAAGGGTCATAGCACTTTTGCATATCATTGTCCTTGCTTCTATTGTTCTCATTTTAGATAAAAGCGTCTGCTTAATGAATAAATGTAATGTAATGTAAATAGATTTTTTTTTTTTTTTTTTTTTTGCCATGGTTATAACCTGTTTTTTGAACATGTGTTGTGCAAAAGCGTGTTGTTTCAGCCATGGTTTTGTATGTGTGGCGTACTAAGAACATGGGGATTTTTTTTGAACATCTATCATGGCTACACCATGCTTATACCTATACCATGGCAATACCATGTTATTTTTACCATGTTATTTTTTGGACTACCTTGGCATATCACTGTAATACCATGATACGTGTTAATTCAGTACTATATCAAATTTTAACCTGATCTTTAAGGAAGAAAAAGAATGCTCTGGCTAGATGTAGGTAGTTTTATCCCCATTTACATTTTTTTTTTAATCCATTACCCAGAATCAGCAGCCACACTGTAAAATGTGCTTCCTCTCCTCATCAGTGTTTCATCTCTGATACCTGAAAGAGCCCCGAGCCATGATTTAGATTTGACTCATGATGAGATGGACCACTGAAATGATTGTCGATCTTCATCAGCAACGTAGAGATGTATAAATAGCCAGGATGTGATTAATATGCAGACACATGAAATGCTGGTTTATGGCTTGTTAGGCACATTTGATCCATGATACATTAATCACAACATCAATGCCATTATCAAATGTAAAGAAGACTGTGGCTTCCACACATTGGCCCTTACCAATCATGGCCTCCTAATAATCCCCTTACATTGAATTGGCTCTATCACTCTCTCTCCTCTCTCCACCTATAGCTGGTGTGTGGTGAGCGCACTGGCGCCGTTGTTCTGTGGCTGCCGTCGCATCATCCAAGTGGATGCTGCACACTGGTGGTGGTTGAGGAGAGACCCCTGATATGATTGTAAAGCGCTTTGGGTGAACAGTAGTACATATGAAAGCGCTATATAAATGCCTCATTCATTCATTCATTCAGAAGAGGAATGCGCCACAGACGGTTTCCTTGGTAACAGGGATGGAGCAGACGGCCCCCAATTCCTCTTTGCATTGAATGTTTAGTAATGCACTGTAAGTGTGCGGATGGCGTAGCCGAGAGTTCTGCTGTCGCTGACAAATTTCCCTTCACAGGGCTGACCGAGTCTGGGATTTATCTGTGACAACTTTGTCCTCTGAGAATTGCCTTTCACTTTCTGTTTAACCATTAAGCAAGAAGATAAAATGAAACGATGCGAAACACCAAGGCTTCAAAATGGCATATTAGCTACTAGTTTTGAAAGGAGGTAATATGCAGTATATGTATGTGACTGCGGTATATACTGTATGACTAAATTATCAAAAATAATAATATAATGCTAAAACATCTTGATTATTAGTTGATTGGACAGTCAGGGATAATATATGTTTACACAAAATTGGATTAATTAACAGCTGGGAAGGGATTTGATTAATTAACTGGATAACACTTGCTGAATAAGCATGCAATTTAGGTCATGCAGCAACAATATGGCATATTACTTTATAAAAAATGTATTCCACATCACAGTAAAAAAATGATTGTGACATTCTGTCATAACTTATATTATATTTCACATTTGAGACTATTTTTCATAGTTGCGGCATTATCATCTCAAATGTCACTTTATTTCACATAATTGTGATTTTACATCTCGCAATAGTAACTATTACTCGTAATAAAGAGTTTATATCTCATATTTTTAATTTTTTTCTCATAATTATGATAATTCATAACTGCGACTTATCTGACAAAAAATATTTGTTTTTAAGTTTTTAAACCTTATTTTAATTTAAACCAATTTTAAAGGTCGAGATTGGCTTTCATAAATACCTCATATGTTACATTAAAATATTAGTCAGTATACAGCATATAATGAAAAGTTTGCAGTGAGGAAAATGACCCAACACAAGCTAATGTTGCATGTTAACTGTATATATACAGTAATGTAGCCTGCTTTAAAACCAATTGACAGAAGTGGGTAAAGTACATGAAAGTAATGCAGTAATTGTACCTGAATTGTATCTGTGCAGGGGGCAGCCGCATACCCAGAAAATGAAGACCAGCAGCAGAGGCTGCGAGAGGCTGCTGAAGGGTTACGGGTCGCCACCAACGCAGCCGCTCAGAACGCTATCAAAAAGAAACTCATTCACCGACTGGAGGTGAGGACATGCATTATCATCCCACCTCCCGTTTAGCGGTCCTCTCTGCGTTTGCTCCTGCCTTCTAACACGCGATTTGATCTTAGTCAATTATAGTGGAAGACACTAATGAAATGTAAAAATGGACCATTCTCCAAAATGAAAATATGTAATAATTTGCTTATCCTCGTGTAGATTTTCAGTTGGTATCATTTGGGCTACTTATTTATATATTTATTATTTATTTCTGGGCCATCTGACCAATCACAACATACTGGCCATCTGACCAATCAGAGCAGAGTAGGCTCTCGCAAGACTGAATCATTTTTCTAAACGTTTCAGACACTGTGAGAAAAGAGGTGATGCTGAAATGTATATTATGAGACAATTAAATTGTTTGTTTTGTTTTGTTTTTTACCTTGGATGCATGTAAACCTGTTGTAGGAGACCTTTGAAACTAATTTAGGAAACTTTAAAATTGCATAATAGGGGCACATTAAATAGTTTTTCTTTCATCCATCATGGATCTCAGTATGGTTACACAATGTTCTTTTGCTCTTGCGTCAGTTTAGACCAAGACTCACATTAGCATGGAAGCAGTAGCTTTTTATCAGCTTGTATGTGTTGTAAGACGTGTCTAAAAGCAGTCTAGTTTCCATAGCGGGTATTTTTCCAGTTTCCAACCGTTTCGGCCAGTGGAATTCAGCGTTCTGGTTCTGTTTGGTCTCTTCACATCAACAAAGATGGCTTTGTTCTTGAGGATCTTGCTTGCATCTATCATCCGTCCTTACACATGGAATATTATTTCTTTATACATACTTGAATTCTTGAAAAGAGTAGCATGTTGGCAATCTTTGTACAATGGACATATATTGCGAGTGCGACTATGTACGTTTCAGTCCCAGAAACATCCCGATATGCTCCACAATCTTTGCTGGACTTGTAATGAAATACGATCACTCACTACAGTCATATCTTTGTACGACTAATGCAACATCTAACCCTGTGCAGTGTAATACCAGATAATAGGGCTGCATGAATCGTGAAATGGCTTAGTGCGATTTGTCAAGTCGTAAAGGCTGCCATTTAACTAAATAAATATATACCTAGTTCTGGCATTAAACTCTAGATGGCGCTGGCTGATAAGTCCCTAACTCATTTGGTGGCGATCGTCATCTACATTGCGCAGCTGATCGGTTGCTGTTGCATCAGCGGCCAATGAGCTGCGGCTCAACATTCACATACTGGTAGTGTTGCTGTTAGCAGTCTACAACGCGCTTTCAGAAACCCTCCTCCTTCCCCAGCTCCACCTGTATAGATTTGCTGCGAAGGTTCAATCATGAATGTACATGTACAGCAACAGCAGCATGTCTTACATGCTCACAGCAATGTCTGTGAATGTATTGGCAGTAGCAAGTCTCTATACTTGCTCTTGCGCCTAGACCAAATACACTAAACTCGCGTTTCCACCGCAGGAACTTTCCCGAGGAACTAGGAACTTTGGGGTGATACTCAGTATGTTTACACCACAGGAACCAGGGTCTAAATGAAGTTCCGGGTAAATATATCCCCCTCCTCGCGAGGTAGTACTTTTTCAAAGTTCAGGAACTTTCAGGGGTGGGATTTGGGCGCTGAACATGCTGATTGGTTGAGTTCATGACGCATTTTGATTGGTTGACTCCACGCAGCATTTTATTCAACCACCATCTGTTGCGGTGCGTGCAGTAACAGTCGTCTGTTATTCGAATCAACAATGGAGTTTAAAAAATACGACCGATGGACCGACGACGAGGTTCAGGCTTTATTAAAGCTACACTGTGTAATTTTTTAAGTTGATTCTTAGCAAAAAACACTTTGTTCTTTCAGAATGATATGTGCTCATTAATGTGTAATTACTTCTACCAACTAATCAAGTATTCTCTTAAGCGTAGAATCTGCCATTTAGAATACATACGAGCGAGTCGCTCGAATGGCGGCAGCCATGTTGCGCCTCCATCTTGAAAATACATTAGCCAAAGAGGGACATACCTGGAAATTCAAGCTTCGCCTTTCGTGTTTTTACACTCAGTGGCACCGTGACGAATGCGAGGGGGAGGTTACTCACGACTGCCGGCAGATTTGAAATAATACGGCCACCGTAGGAGTTAAAACGCCTTCGGAATGGGAGGGGCTAGAAAGTAATATTCAGTTGGTAGTCATAAACAATTTCACCGCTAGATGGGAGAAAATCCTACACAGTGTAGCTTTAAGCTTAAATTCAGAGCATGAAATCCAGTGGGAATTATAAAGTCCCGCGCAGTCCTACGTCACCGGACTATTTGCCCAATCTTCACGGTACTTTAGACCACGGTGTAAACAGGTCTAGGGGGAAAAAAAAAGCTCCTGGGACAAATTGTTCCGGGTAATTTTGGTGGAAACGCGGCTTAACATTGCCATGCCAGTCTCTATTAGCATACCAATCTCTACTTTTTTTTCTCGTGTAGCCCTTCCTGATGTAATAGTCCACCCCTGTGTCCACATTCGCTATTTCCTGTGTTAGTAATTATCGATGCTATAATTCATCATGTTATTTGTCTGGAACAGAATGCAGCGAAGCAAGCCGCGGCGGCAGCGACGCAGACCATTGCCGCCGCCCAGAATGCAGCTGCATCCAATAAGAACACCATGTCACATCAGCAACTCGTGTTCAGCTGCAAGGTATTGTGGGTACAACTATTTACAAGAGAATGCAAATTTGAAATAAACTATCCTGACTTTGGTTTTGTGGATGCTCTCCAGGCCGTGGCAGACCATATCCCACAGCTAGTGCAGGGAATGAGAGGCAGTCAGGCCCACCCGGAAGATCTCGGTGCCCAGCTAGCCCTTATCATCGCCAGCCAGAGTTTCCTGCAGGTAAAACACACAATTCTGTGCTTGCTTAGCACTCCCGATTTGGCATTAAATGATCCTCACGTTCCTTTTTTTGTCGTCGTTTGTGTTTTGTTTGTCTCCAAACAGCCAGGAAGTAAAATGGTGTCGTCTGCTAAAGCGGCCGTTCCGACGGTAACCGACCAGGCAGCGGCGATGCAACTTGGTCAGTGTGCCAAGAACCTGGCCACCTGCCTGGCAGAGCTGCGCACCGCTGCACAGAAGGTACCCACAGTTCACTGCCTTATTGTAGACCTTAAAACACATTTAAACACTTGGGGTGTGTTCACACGTGGCAGGTTTGGTTAGATTAAAACAAACGCTGATGCGGTTTGACCGAAATATGAACGCAACATGAGACAGGACGTGATGTCCCAAGATGCGACCCTAAAAAGGACAGAATGCTCAAGCATGCCTGTTTTTTGGCATCATAGGAGCTACGTTGCACATTACGGTTCTGGACGGAAAATCGTCTCCTTGCACCTGTATGACTTTCTTTCTTCTGCTTAACACAAAAGAAGATATTTTGAAGAAAGATATTTTGAAAAACTATTTTGAAGATATTTTGAACATGTTTTGGATGTTCAATAAGTTCTGGCACAAATTATATGTCATAAAAGCTGATTTTTTTATGTTTTGTTCAGTGGTAAAAATGATAGCGTGAATGCTGAGCGACCCAGGACTAAATGGGTAATTTTTTGGTCTGGACCAAAAGAACCAAGAGAACCGAACTACAAGTGTGAACACAGCCTTAGGCATATTGTAATAACCTTACTGCAGTGCACAAGGTTTAAAAATGAATATTTCCATTACTCACATTTTAAAGGGATAATAAACAGAGTTAAAAGTTTTCCCATTGTTTAAGGTCCAGCCACATTTACAGTTGTTCGTCAAATCTTTGCAGTCAAAATTCACTAGGAAACTGCTCGATCTGAAACTATGCGAGAGAGAGAAAGATTTCTTAACACAGATTTTGCAAATTGATCATGCGAGGGTATAAGGGTATACATTTTTCATCTTTCTGTGTTGTGACGTAGGCTCATGAGGCATGTGGTCCTCTGGAGATTGACTCTGCACTCAATGCTGTCCAGACTCTGAAGAGTGAACTACAGGATGCCAAAATGGCCACTCTGGAAGGACAACTCAAACCACTACCAGGACAATCGGTAGGTGAAGAGTACCACATTAAAAATAGATAATCAAACTTATTTACAATTCCATTTTTACCATAACTTCTTCACAATGCTTGTGTCTGTAGTTGGAGAAATGTGCTCAGGATTTGGGGAGTACGTCTAAAGCTGTGGGCTCCTCCATGGCTCAGCTACTGACATGTGCCGCCCAAGGCAATGAACATTATACTGGTGAGATGACTTGTGTGGCTTTACAACATATAAAACAAAATACTTCAGGAGAATCTATAGGTGCTGAATACAAAATGCACAGTATTACGAACAGAATAACAACAGGATTTACTCATGTAGAACATGTTCCTGGATTAACATCCTATTAACCAATAATTATTTTGAGGTTAAGGCCTTTGTTGCTTAGTAGTAGAACACGAACAGCAAATGTTGATCCATGAATATGTCTTGCTTTGTAAATCAAGCCGAATGATGTACTGTTTGAATAAAAATTTAAATAAAAACTTGCTTCATCTTAAGCAATTTACAATTGGTTCAATTTGGAATCGAATTGGGAATTGGGAATCAAATCCTAGATCTTGGAGCGTCTAGTGCAATTCTCTACCAGTTGATCTTAACGATTTAGTTATTTGTCCAGGCTTTTTGTTATCAAGTGTGTCATAGTTTTTTTGTGATTTTTTTTTTTAAGAAAGAGACATTTGCAGAAGTGTTTAAATTCTTTTTCTAAAAATGCATCCACAAGATGCCAGTATCTCAAAAACTGGCTGAGTTTTTCCTTCAGCGCTGCTCGTTCCGGATTGAAAGGCATGAAAACAGAGAAGAGAGAGCGATGCTGAAACTTACCTGCACCTCCCATCAATTTTTTACTCTGTCTGGCTGGATTGCTGCTCCCAGGAGAGCTTCTGAAGACAGATTTTAATGGCACGCTCAAACAAATCCCCCCTCTTCCACTTCGGCTCCTGCAGCTTCTCAAGCCAAGGGTATAACTAACCCCGTCCCTCATTAATCTTATTTTCACTAGATTTAACATACCATCAGCAATTGGGCTCTACTTGGCTGGATAATGCAATTTGATGTAATTTGCCTGCATTGGCCCTTCCCTATTTTCGCTTTCAGTTCTATAAGTAAAGGCCAGATCCCATATGGCACCTCATTTTCTTTCCACGCTCATTTGTTGGAACAGCAGGGGCATTCTGGGTCAACCATGCACCAAAACGAGGCTTAAAGCTTTATTTGGAACAAGACAGTTTGCTTCAAAAATGTCCTTCATTTTGCAATTACAGTTTAGTGCACTAATGTAGTCAGTAAATGTAAAAACAAGGTTAAAGTGAATGCGTTGTATGGATATGAGTATGATGACAAGTTGATAAGTGGATGACTGATAGTATTAATTTTTATGTCAGATACTAGTGTTGATATATGAGAGAAAAGTGGTTGAATGGCAATAATATTCTGCTAGCCTGTGATTCAATGATCCAAACATTTATGAACATTTATTTTACACAATATTTTTAAATGTACTCTTAAAATGAATTAAGCCAAGCAGGAATTGTTATTGAATGATGCAGATGATCTCAGTCTTTCACTGTGATAGATATAATCTCATAATGCCAAATATCAACCAATTAATCAGATTGTAAATATATCTGTCGATCACTCTAATAGATATAATCTCACGTCAGCCGATTAATTGGTCCGAGTGATGCATCCCGTTATCGCTATGATAAATATAATATCAGAATACTAAATATCAACTTATTAATTGATCTGCCGATACAGTGGTTGATAACTGAAAGATATAATCTCAAAATGGCAAATGTCGGGCATTTAATTTGTGTTATATAAATATACAGTATTGCTCAATTGCTATGATAAATATAATCTCAGAATATTGTTTTATTAATCATTCTGGCCAATATATCGTATGATCACTGATAGATACAATCTCATAATGCCAAATACTGGTAGATTAATCAGTATGGCCCATATATTATTTCATAATTATAATCAATATAATCTCATAATGTCAAATAGAAATAAATATGCTAAATATTGTCCAATTAATTGGTCTGGCTGTTATATCAGTAGATCACAGTGATAGATATAATCTCAGAATGCCTATTGGCTGATTAAACGGTCTGTTATAACAGTCTGTTATATCGATAGGTCATTGTGATAGATGTAATCTCAGAATTGCAAATTTTATCCGATTAATCAATCTGACAGTTATCACCACTGTGATAGAAATAATCTTAAAATGCTGATTAATCCGATTAATCGGTCTGACTGTTGTAAAATGTCTGGCATATACAGTCACGTGAAAAAGAAAGTACACCCTCTTTGAATTCTATAGTTTTACGGATCAGGACATAAACAATAATCTAGCCCAAGTAAGTAAATACAATACTCAGATGAACAACAACACATGACATATTACACCATGTGATTATTTATATAACAAAATGGAGAAGCCACGTGTGGAAAAAGTTTCTCTAAGAATTGCACGGTCTGACCTTGGGGTGAATTTGCTGGGACGTCCACTCCTGGGAAGATCCTGGCAACTGTCTTGAATGTTTTCCACTTGTTGAATAATCTTCTTCACTGTAGAATGATGAACTTTAATTTGTTTGGAAATGGCCGTATAACCCTTCCCAGATTGATGGGTAGCAACAATTGCTTCTCTAAGAATATTGCTGATGTCTTTCCTCCTTGGCATTGAGTTAACACACACCTGAATGCTCCAGACCAGCAAACTGCCAAAACTACTGCTTTTATAGAGTTGGTCTAAGCTGATGATCAATTAATCAAAGACATATGATTAGCAGCGCCTGACTGCTACTTACCCTCTTTATTCCTGTGGAAGCAGTAAGGGTGTACTTAGTTTTTATACACATGGCTTCTTTATTTTGGCCTAGTTTTTGTTAAATAAATATTGACATATGTCATGTGTTGTTATATTTACCTAACTTCTTGATCTGCTAAGGACCAGATCCTGATATGTAAACCCATAGTATTCAAAGAAGGCTTACTGTACTTTCTTTTTCACATGACTATATTATTCAGTCGCTATAATCTCAGGATTGTGTGTTTGCGACAGGTGTGGCAGCAAGGGAAACCGCTCAAGCTCTGAGGATATTGGCTCAGTCCGCGAGGGGAGTAGCGGCGAGCACCTTGGAGCCTCAGGCAGCGGCCGCCATGCTGGACTCCGCTTGTCACGTGATGGAGGGCTCGTCCATGCTCATCCACGAAGCCCACCAAGCCCTGGTGTGCCCCGGTGATGCCGAGAGCCAGCAGAGACTAGCGCAGGTAGGACGACGTAGATTCGCAAAATAAACAGATGTCTGGCCATCTGCGAGAAGATTTATACATTGAAAGTAGAAGTTACACAAGGTTATATTGTTATCCAAAAAATAACTACTGCTCATCTTTATTAGAGGCCAGAATACTTTTTTTGTTTTCTTCAGCTACTTTGTTAAAACCAGATCAATTTCCCATCAGCTCCCTCTTGGCAATTATCTCCAATAAACCGAGCTATTTTCTTGTTTCTCGGCGGCCCTTTTTCTGGAAGGTTTCAGTGCGCCTCCTGATTCGAACAGGTTCCTTTGGGACACAAACATATTGCTTGGCATATGTCTGTGACAGTGGCATAAATTAAGGACATGGATTTCTCTGTTGTGCTGAGGGGCTGATTTAAATTTTAGATTCAAGCTGCAACTCTCTGGGCCTTTGTAGAGTTATTGATGTGGTGTTTTTTTTCAGGTGGCAAAGGCCGTCTCTCACTCCCTGAATAACTGTGTGAACTGCTTACCTGGACAGAAGGACGTGGACATGGCTCTCAGGAGCATTGGCGAGGCCAGTAAGAAATTGCTTGTGGAAAATGTGAGTTCTTTGTCAGTTCTTTGTAGCTACTAGTGAGCCTAAACGTAAAAAATCGTTATTACATACATTTTTGCAGTTGGTTTACAAAGAAATTCCTTCTGATCATGTTTCATGAATGAGGCCCATTGAGTTTATCAGTGATAAACTCAACCTAAACTCTGACATTTCACCCTTTCACCTGTTTTTCCAGCTTCCTCCATGCTCCAAATCCTTCCAAGAGGCCCAGACGGACCTGAACCACACGGCAGCCGAGCTGAACCATTCGGCCGGGGATGTGGTGCAGTCTTCACGTGGGAGCAGCGGCCAGCTGGCTATGGCTTCTGGGAAGTTCAGCCAAGACTTTGATGAGTTCTTAGATGCCGGCATTGAGATGGCCGGACACACTCAGGTACAGTTTCAATGCCTTCTCAGAGCTGGGAGACGGTTCATGGTGTGCTCCGGCCAAAGAGAAATCTCACTGGTCCAAAATTCCACTTGCATAACTGTATATTAAACAAATATGTTCTTTGTCAATGTGAATTTATCACTTCAGACTTTTTTGCTTTCAGTGAAAAGAGAAAAAAAAAAATACACTACCATTAAAAAGTTTTTACTCTTGCTCAGCAAAATTTCACAAATGAAATCCAGTCATTCAAATAGGAATCCATAAAATTGGGAATATTGCGTGAAGATGGAAAAAGTTCCCCATATGGATTTCTCTCTTGTTCAAGTTGGTCATGTGAATTCACCGTGTTGACCAACAGAAAGCTGCTGGGTTTCAAAGTAATCACTATTGACAATGGATGTTTCCCATTTCCTCCATTCCTCCTTCCGCACCTTTATGCTCACCAAGGCTGCATTTATTTGATTAAAAATACAGTAAAAGCAGTAGTATTGTGAAATATTATTGCAATTCTAAGTGTTTACTAATTTAATACATTTTCAAATGTCATTTATTCCTATAATGACAAAGCTGAATTTTCAGCATCATTACTCCATTCTTCATTGTCACATGATCCTTCAGAATCAATCATACTGATTTGCTGCTCAAGGAACATGTATTGTTATTATCAATGTGGAAAACGGTTGGGCTGCTTAATATTTTTGTGTAAATTGTTACACAAAACATTTTTTGACCAGATATTTTGATGAATAGAAAGTTTAAAAGAACAGCATTTGTTTGAAATAGAAATAGTATAACATTTAACATATATAACAGAGAAATAATAACATTATAAATGTGTTTACTGTCACTTTTGATGAATGGTTGACTGATTTAACTTTTGAATGGTAGTGTACATTAAATACACTATATGGACAAACGTATTGGGACAAACCTCTTAATTATTGAACTCAGGTTTTTCATTCAGACCCATTTACAAATCATGCACCTAGCCATGAAGTCTGCATTTACAAACATTTTTGGAAAAAATGGGTCGTTCTAAAAAAAACTCAAGGGTGGCACTGTGATAGGATGCCACGTTTGCAGTTAGTCAGTTCGTGAAATTTCATCCCCGCTAGATATTCCACCATCAACTGTAAGTGGTGTTATTGGAAAGTGGAAGCGTTTAGAAGCATTTAGCATCCAAGAAGCGGAAGATCAAGGTCGCCGAGTGCTGGGGCGCATGGTGTGTAAAAGTCACCAATGCTCTTCTGATTCCACAGCTGAAGAGTACCAATCTTCCACTGGCATTAATATCAGCACAAAAACTGTGCGGCGGGAGCTTTATGGATTAGGTTTCCATGGACGAGCAGCTGCATGCAAGCCTCACATCACCAAAGTACAATGCCAAGTGTCAGATGGAGAGGTATAAAGCACATCACCATTGGACTCTGGAGCAGTGGAAACATGTTCTCCTTATGGAATCACACTCCTCTGTTTGGCAGTCTGATGGGCTAACGTTTCCTGCCTGACTGCATTGTGCCAACTGTAAAGATTGATAGAGGAGGAGTTATAGTATGGGGCTTTTTTCAGGGGTTGGACTAGGCTCCTTACTTCAAGTGAAGGGAAATATTAATGCTTCAGCAAATCATTTTGTTTGCAACTTTTTTTTTGGAAGGACTTTTTCTATTCCAGCATGACTGTGCCCCAGTGGACAAAGCAAGGTCCTTAAAGACACATTTGGATGAGTTTGGTGTGGAAGAACTTGACTGGCTTGCACAGAGTTCAACCCCTTCGAAAACCTTTGGGATGTGAGATTGCAAGCCAGGCCTTCTTGTTCAACATCAATGCCTGACCTCATAAATGCTCTACGTGATGAATGGGCAAAAATTCCCACAGAAAGCCTTCCCAGAAGAGTGGAAGCCTGTTATAGCTGTAAAGTGGGAATCAACTCCACATTAATGTCTATGTATTTAGAATCTGATGTTATGACAGTCCCTGTTGGTGTAATGGTCAGGTGTCCCAATACTTTTGTCCATATAGTGTATGTTAAAAACGAACTTTTTATATGCATTTTGATTAATTTGTTAATTAGCGCCTCTAATCCGAATTACTCAGGCACATAATTGTCCCAGAGAGCATGAAGACGCTCCACCCTAATGAAATCTTTGATGATGTTCTGGTTCTGCATGTTTTGTTGATTAATTTGGAGAGGCGCACCAGCACAAGGGCTTGATGGAGCGTGACATGCCCATTAAAGGAAGACTGAGGGATAGTGAGGGACACAGAGGTCTGGAAGGACAGGATAGCCATCAGGATATCTGTGAGACTAGTGCCCATCTAAATAACAAGTAAACAGCCACATTTTGCTATTTTAGGGCAAAATTACTAAAGCATACCAATTTTGCTTGTGAATAGTAATTATGTGGTATCATGTAATTAATGTTCAGTAGGTTCACATGCTTTGTTGAAAGGCAAATGATGACGAATAGGCGCTAGCCATAGTATATTTGCCATTTACTGTCTTTTTCGGTCTGTTCCTCACACATAACCTTCATGGCTATGGAACATGTGAAATATGGCACATAAATACAGTAAGTCATTTGGACCACATTTATGATACTTTAATGTATCATACATCCTTTTTAAGGCTTGAAAGCTTTGATTCCAAATTATAACTGCATAGAAAAGTTACAGGTACTTTTTAAAAATATCTCGTTTTTTGTTTCTAAGAAGAAAGAAAGAAAGTGATAGTAGTGTAATTTTTGGGTGAACTATCCCTTAAATTTTTTTTGCCATAAAATATAATCTCTTTTCAAAGAACTGCACATTTTTCTGTTGAATAAAGTTGAAAATCATGATGGTTTGACTGTAGGCTGAACTGCCATCTTCTGTCTCCACAGTCCACAGATGACCAGATCCAGGTGATTGGCAACCTGAAGAACATCTCCATGGCATCCAGCAAGCTGCTGTTGGCCGCCAAGTCCCTCTCCGTTGATCCAGGGGCGGCAAATGCCAAGAATCTCCTCGCAGCTGCAGCACGGTAGGAATGAGCTTCATTCGGTGGCCTGGGGAGAGTTTACTGATCATTAGCCAGTCAACCTGAGGGCAGGCCAATGGCAAGTAATGAGCTATTCAGCTGAATGTTTTCACAAAATTAGAAACTTTGTGTATGAGTGAATAAGAACGTACCTACTTAGCCATATTTTTGGATCAAATTTGTACCCATACGTCAGCTAAATCTGACAAAACTTCTTTTGGGGGCATTTTCGTTAGTGAAAACTGTTTAAATCTAAAGTAAAGTTTTGTTTTATTGTGAAAATGCAGAAAGATTTCTGTTAGGGTTAGGGTGTGGATTAGGGTTAGGTGTGTGCGTGTGTGTTTTTTAGTGTGTGTGTGTTTTTTTTTTTTTTTTCAGTAAGTGAAAGTTTTCCTTGTTAGTGTGAATGTTTGTCTTTGTGTGTTTGTTATTGTATGTTTGTGTTTGTTAGTGTTTAAGTTTTGTTTGTTATTGTGTGCGAGTATGTTTGTGTTTGTTATTGTGTGAGTATGTTTGTTATTGTATGTATGTTTTTATACTACAGGGCTGTTAAATGCTTGAATCTGATTGGTTGAAGAACGTTCTAAGGTGTGCATTATTTTCAGGGAAACGCACAGCTAAAGTAGTTCCAGGCAGGTCTTGACCGCATTACAGTTCCATATCACTTCGCGTAGTTAACGGTAATAACGGAAAACAGGATACAATTCATAACAAGAAAAAACATGCAGCCCCATGCGCTTGATCTGCAATTTTCAATGTCTAGCTTCACAATCAATGGAAACATGCAGTTTAATTTTAATAAATAAAGTATATAGTCCTAGGCTATCTATAATCAATAGAAAATTAAACTGAATATAGGCTAAATAAATGGATAGTCCTGCAGCAAGGATTTTTATTGCAGATAATATATAACAAATAAATAATTATTGATAGGCCTACTTGTTAAAATGGCTTTGTGTTTCATTTATTTAGCTAGTCTACTGTCATCTGTCAATAATATAAAAAAGAATGAACAAATTAATTATAACGAATTGAATTAATAAATAAATAATAATATTGACGCACATGCTTTTCTGTCTCATTTTTGCAACATCTCTCTCTAATAACTGCATTAATAACTGCATAAAGCCGGGGACATTAGTCTGCTATCAGTGGCTCAAACCTCCGTTACTAACTCTAAAATGACGTTTTGGAATTAGCAACGCATTGGCATTGGCATTGGCATTGGATTAGATGCGTAAGAAATTAGTCCTACATACAAGAGCGTTTTAATGACAAAAACTTTACAAACGTCTTGAAATACATAATCTGAACAATGTTTCGAGGTGTGGTAACTGTAGTATAAGCGGAATAATTGACTTCAGGCCGTTGAATTATTAGAAAAATAATGCACACCGAGGTGTAAGGGCCACTCCGCTTCGCGTCGTGACCGCATTACCACCTCGGGTGTGCATTATTTTTCTAATAATTCAACGGCCTGTCGTCAATTATTCCTTACGTGTTTGTTACTGTTTGAGTTATGTGTTTCTAAATGTTTGAGTTTTTTATTGTGTGAGTTTGTTTGTGTTTGAGTTTTGTTTGTTGTGTATGTTTGTGCTTGTTAGTGTGAGTTTTGTTTGTTATTGGTAGTGCTTGAGTTTTGTTTTGTGTGTATGTTTGTGTTTGTTAGTGTGTGTGTGTGTGTGTGTGTGAGAGAGTTTTATTTGTTACTGTATGTTTTGTGTTTAATGTTTGTTTTTATTGTGTGATTTATGTTTGTGTTTGTTACTGTTTAAGTTTTGTTGTTTGTGTTTGTTAATGTGAGTTTTCTTTGATATTGTGTGAGTATTTTTGTGTGGGAGTTTGGTTTGTTATTGTGTGTTTAGTGTGTGTTTTGTTTGTTAGTGCTTGAGTTTTGTTATTGTGTATGTTTGTTAGTGTGTGAATTTTTGTGTATTGTAGGCTATGTTTTGTGTTTCTTAATGTTTGTTTTTTATTGTGTGATTATGTTTGTGTTTGTTACTATTTAAGTTTTTGTTTGTTTGTTTGTGTGTGTGTGTGTGTGTGTGTGTGTGTGTGTGTGTGTGTGTGTGTGTGTGTGTGTGTGTGTGTGTGTGTGTGTGTGTGTGTGTGTGTGTGTGTGTGTGTGTGTGTCCAACCAACAGCCCCCACACAGAAATTTAAAAGATGTAATAAATAATGTCATAATAAAAATCTAATAATGGAGAGTGGTTTTGGGTTTGAGTTTAGGAGCATGATTAAGGGATAGAAATTTTATATATAGCTCAATATGAAAACAATAGAAGTCAGTGGAAATACCTATCATGATGAAAAACAATTGTGTGTGTGTGTGTGTGTGTGTGTGTGTGTGTGTGTGTGTGTGTGTGTGTGTGTGTGTGTGTGTGTGTGTGCACGCTGCAGAATCCTCTCAGGTGCCGTAGGAAGGCAGCAGCTCCTGAGGGTTTTGGGTTAGATTGATTTCTCCTTCCTTAATGAGGGACAGAAGAGACTGACTTGACACACATACACAACGGCATACACCCACTCACATCTAGACTCATATGAGTGTAACAAAACTTGTCATGATTGTCATGTTTTGTCATGATACTGATTAATTTGTAAGACATCAATGTTAGTGCCTCCTTTCTTTATTTAGAAGGGGCTGAAAGCTCAATGAGTCTCGAAATAGAGATTCGAGACCATTTTTTTGTGTTTTGTGTCATTCTGACTGTGATTTTCTTCTGTGTTTTGTGTTTCAGAGCGGTTACAGAAAGCATTAATCAGCTCATCACAATTTGTACCCAGCAGGCACCAGGACAAAAAGAGTGTGATAATGCTCTACGAGAACTTGAGGTACTTGAACAAACACTCACTTAGTCTCTCAAGTATATACACTCACCTAAAGGATTATTAGGAACACCTGTTCAATTTCTCATTAATGCAATTATCTAATCAACCAGTCACATGGCAGTTGCTTCAATGCATTTAGGGGTGTGGTCCTGGTCAAGACAATCTCCTGAACTCCAAACTGAATGTCAGAATGGGAAAGAAAGGTGATTTAAGCAATTTTGAGCGTGGCATGGTTGTTGGTGCCAGACGGGCCGGTCTGAGTATTTCACAATCTGCTCAGTTACTGGGATTTTCATGCACAACCATTTCTAGGGTTTACAAAGAATGGTGTGAAAAGGGAAAAACATCCAGTATGCGGCAGTCCTGTGGGCGAAAATGCCTTGTTGATGCTAGAGGTCAGAGGAGAATGGGCCAACTGATTCAAGCTGATAGAAGAGCAACTTTGACTAATATAACCACTCGTTACAACCGAGGTATGCAGCAAAGCATTTGTGAAGCCACAACACGCACAACCTTGAGGCGGATGGGCTACAACAGCAGAAGACCCCACCGGGTACCACTCATCACCACTACAAATAGGAAAAAGAGGCTACAATTTGCACGAGCTCACCAAAATTGGACAGTTGAAGACTGGAAAAATGTTGCCTGGTCTGATGAGTCTCGATTTCGGTTGAGACATTCAGATGGTAGAGTCAGAATTTGGTGTAAACAGAATGAGAACATGGATCCATCATGCCTTGTTACCACTGTGCAGGCTGGTGGTGGTGGTGTAATGGTGTGGGGGTTGTTTTATTGGCACACTTTAGGCCCCTTAGTGCCAATTGGGCATCGTTTAAATGCCACGGCCTACCTGAGCATTGTTTCTGACCATGTCCATCCCTTTATGACCACCATGTACCCATCCTCTGGTGGCTACTTCCAGCAGGATAATGCACCATGTCACAAAGCTCAAATCATTTCAAATTGGTTTCTTGAACATGACAATGAGTTCACTGTACTAAAATGGCCCCCACAGTCACCAGATCTCAACCCAATAGAGCATCTTTGGGATGTGTTGGGACGGGAGCTTCGTGCCCTGGATGTGCATCCCACAAATATCCATCAACAGCAAGATGCTATCCTATCAATATGGGCCAACATTTCTAAAGAATGCTTTCAGCACCTTGTTGAATCAATGCCACGTAGAATTAAGGCAGTTCTGAAGGCGAAAGGGGGTCAAACACAGTATTAGTATGGTGTTCCTAATAATCCTTTAGGTGAGTGTATACTGTATATATATACATATGAAGAGTTCAGATGCAAAAGCCTCTAAGTGCTAAGTTTTTTTTTTTTTTTTGCATATACTTTCAAAAGCAGCCAGTATGAGCTGTGTGTGATGAGATGGGGGCCTGTTAGATCTTCTATGGTGGTCTTATTTATATACAATCAACATTAGATCACATTTGGCCTTATTTATTACAGATGAAAAGCAGCCGTTTTTTGTGATGCCTCTTTGAAACGTTCATATCTGCCGGCCACAGGTCAATTGAGTATTAAAAAAGAGCCAATAATTATGATTGGGGTCTGTGAACGATTTTACATCAAATCTTATGTGTCTCCAATAATCATTTTAAAATGGGGTGTTTTCGAAAAACAAAATCTCAAAGAATATTAACCCCTCTCTCTCTCTCTCTCTCTCTCTCTCCCCCATGTACATACAGGCCGTGCGAGGAATGTTGGACAATCCCAATGAGCCAGTCAGTGATCTCTCTTATTTTGACTGCATTGAGAGCGTTATGGAGAATTCCAAGGTAAAGAATCCGTCACAACATTCCAAAATTCTCTAAAGATCTTTTTCATTCCAAATGTTAACACATCTCTCGGTCTATTGAACAGGTTCTCGGGGAGTCCATGGCTGGAATCTCACAGCACTGTAAGACGGGAAACGTGCCAGCGTTTGGGGATTGCGTAGGTGTGGCGTCCAAAGCGTTGTGTGGGTTGACCGAGGCGGCGGGCCAGGTGAGCTTTTTGATTTGGTAGTGTCTGATAATTCTCCCAATATCCACTTCCAACATTGTGCTATTATTGTGCTATTACAAATTCAATAGTTAAGTATTACCAGCATCATTTGATGTTATCGACAACATGAAAAGGCATTTGCTGCAAATTTAGCTTCTGTAAAAGGAAATTTCTGAGTGAAACTGAATATTCAATGGGAAATGGGATGGGAATGGGGAAAATGGGAAACTTTTTTGCAGTCCACACGGCATTGGTTTTGTCAGCAGAGTTGTTTCAAAGGTGGAAAATAAAGTTGAATTTTGATGTAAGGTTATAAAAACACAATACACTCTTTGTGCCTTACTTTATTTTTCTTCAGGCCTCCTATTTGGTAGGAGTCTCAGACCCCAACAGCCAGTCGGGTCACCAGGGATTGGTCGATCCCATCCAGTTTGCCAGAGCCAATCAGGCGATTCAGATGGCCTGCCAGAATCTGGTGGACCCGGCCAGCAGCCCCTCCCAGGTCACTGTTTGGCTCTTTAGTATTAAGTTATTTTTTTTGGCTTGCATTCTCATCCGTTTTTGTTTGTGTAGGTTCTGTCAGCGGCTACCATCGTTGCAAAGCACACCTCTGCCCTTTGCAACGCCTGTCGCCTGGCGTCTTCCAAAACAGCCAATCCTGTAGCCCGGAGACATTTCGTACAGTCAGCCAAAGAGGTCGCCAATACAACTGCTAACCTTGTCAAAACTATAAAGGTACAGCCTGCGATTAATTACCAAAATATCATTTATATAGATATAAGTATAGATTATATCGATTTGATATAAATTTGTTTGAATTTTCTGCATTAGCATGAAGACATACGCTTGCCTGACCGTTTGCAAACTTATAACCATCAATAAGGCTGTGTTTATTTGTATGGGTTGAAGTGTTTTAGCAGATGTGATCTGCTTCTGCATTGTTTCTCAGGCCTTAGACGGGGATTTCTCAGATGAGAACCGCGAGAGGTGCCGAGTGGCCACGAACCCGCTGATAGAAGCTGTGGATAATCTCTCCACCTTTGCCTCCAACCCTGAGTTTGCCAGCATTCCTGCACAGATAAGCCATGAGGTGATGAAATACTGAATACCACAATATTTCATGTATTATTTATTGTGTGTGTGTGTGTGAGTGTGCGTGCCTGGGTACTCATTTCACAGAATGGTTTGTGCCAAATTTCGACTCTTAAACCAAATCAGGAGGACAGACAAATCTAAAAACACCAAGATGCTCTGTTACGGTTTGTCTGGTTTTGTTCATTCATTCCAGACCGACTGTCAGTCTCTGCATTAGTGGTGGACACTTTTCACTGACTCTTTCTGCAGGTTACAACCAATTGTTCACAAACACTAATTCATTAATGAACAAAACAAGTGACTGTTGTTATGAGTGAGTCATTATTCTTCCAATTAGTTCTACCAACAAGTGACTGGCCGTTTATCAATATGCGTTCTTAAGCGATCTTGCGTACCAAGTCATCATCAACCGTCAAAGTCCGGTTCCAATAATCAAGAATGCAAGTACAGAAGACGCTTGAAAGTACCCAGATGTGTTTTTGATATCAAGGATTCATCAAATGCAGACGTGAGAGAATCGAGCCATTAGAAATACCAGAAGACGAAAAATATTTTAGTATTATGAATAAATTAAAAGAATATTATATATTATATTTTTATGGAATTTTACAAATGAATTAAATTACATTGTAAACTGAATTGTATTTCTTTCCTATCCATATTGGTTCAGGAACATTCAGGAACAAAACAAGGGCCTGTTTTTATGAGGGAGTCACTGAATCATTTACTCGACCAATTTGTTTAAAAACACTGATTCATTTAGGAACAAAACAAGTGACTCTTTATGAGTGAGTCATTGAATAGTGTACTCAACCAATTCGTTCATAACACTGATTCATTCAGGAATGAAGCAAGTGACTGTCTTTATGAATGAGTTACAGAATCAATCACTTTTTTCAATTTTGTTCTAAAATGTTTATTCATTCAGTGAATATTATATTCACAAAGTTTTTTTTTTTTTTGACATTTTCTCTTTATATATGTTGCACACATTTAATGGGATTTTAAAAACGAATGGATTGTAAACTGAATTGTATTTCTTTCTAATTTTAGGGTTCAGCTTCCCAGGAGCCGATCCATCGCTCGGCTCGTTCAATGCTGGACAGCTCCACCCACTTATTAGAGACGGCCCGCTCACTTATCATTAATCCCAAAGATCCTCCCACCTGGTCCATCTTGGCAGGCCATTCCCGGACCGTGTCGGACTCCATCAAGAGCCTCATCACGTCCATCAGGTCTGTATCACGCAAATAAAGACCTGATTCAGCAGTTGAGAAAGATATGTGAAAAGCGTGCGGCCGCCTCAGTCTCCATCAGCTGTTAAATAATAATAATGTGGGTAAAAGATGAGGTATAATTTCAACTTCTTGATTAAATAACTCAAGCACAAGTTATTAACAGTAGCAGCTGTTCACACACACACTCAAATCTGTCTGTTCCTCTCATTACAGCTCCAGGGGGAAGTAATATTACCAACAACCAATGAAGTGAAAAACCAGAGAGTGTGTTATAAACAAAACAATATAGAATCATTAGTTGATATATTAAACTGAAAGATACAAATAATAAAATAACAATTAAGCAAATCAAATAATGTATAAATACACAAATTGGTCACATCAGTTAACACATCAATTTCACCTCTGTGTTATATTCAATATAAATTATATTAATTTAAATTACATTTATATTTATTTATTCATTGGTGAGTGTTTCCTAATATGGATCATTTTTTGTTTAAGCCTACTTAAAAACCTAGTTCTTATTAGACATACACTACTGTTCAAAAGTTTAGGGTCAGTAAGATATATATATATATATATATCTTAATATATATAATATATATAATAATATATATATCAAAAGTGACCATAATGTTGCTAAATATTTCTATTTCAAATAAATACTGTTTTCTTTTCTATTAATTAAAGAAACCTTTAAAAATCTCGGTTTCTATAAAAAAAAAAAAGCAGCTGTTTCCAACATTGTTAAAAATAAGAAGTAAAAATAATGCTAAAAAAATAATAATACATTTTTATTCAGTTAACAGTGACCATAAGAAAAGACCAGAGATTTTGATAAAAGCTTAAATAGTCAGAACCGGCCGAGAAAGGTTAGAAATCGATGATTGAATCAGCTGTAAAAATCTTTTATCCCTAAAAAATAACACAAGTACCAACATTTATTTTAAGTTCTTTCTTTTCTTCTTCTCAGTAAGTGTTTTGAAGGCTTTTCTATCAAATAAAAGCTGAATATCAGAGTGTGTCTGATGTCGCTGAGTTGTATTTTGTGGTAAGTGACTCTTACTGGGTTTCTCTCTCCACTGAGAGTGTCCCGGGTGATTGATGTAGCATGAGGAGACTGAATGCTCTCCTGCTCCGAGTGCGTACAGACGATCTGATCTGAGATCAGGGACAGTGAAGGACCTCGACTGTAACACTCTCGGCAGGAGCGGGAACAGTGGCTGGGCTCGCTGCCCACCTGGCTGCCCTCCACACACTGTCCTCCCAGATCAACCAATCACAGCTGGAGCTCAGCCAGCTCTGTGTGTGTATGAGCAAAATCGCCCACGTCTGCGCTGACTCTCCTGTTTTATGATGCTGTAATGTACAATATCCGGATTTAGTTGAGAAACCTAATTCAATTAAGCTGAAAAATACCCCATAGCAACCTGGTCTCCTCTGTTGTCATAGGGACAAGGCCCCTGGGCAGCGGGAGTGTGACCAGTCCATCGACAGCATCAACAAGAGCATCAGGGACATTGAGCAGGTGTCCCTCGTCGCCGTGGGTCAGAGTCTTCCCCGCAGAGACGACATCTCCCTCGAGGTAAACCAATAAAACGCCTGCCGTCACTGTATAGTAGCGTTATGGTTCAAGAATGTTGCTCTGGTACAGTGTTCATTTCTGAGGAGGACTAGGAATGATGCTTAAAGGAATAGTTCACTTAAAAATTTCAATTCTGTCATCGTTTACTCACCCTCAAGTTGTTTCAAACCTGCATGAACCAGACAGTTGATGACTATAATAATAGGAAGAAAAAAAAACTATGGAAGTCAATGGGGTCCATCAACTGTCTGGTTACCGACTTTCTTCAAAATATCTTCTTTTGTGTTCAGCAGAAGATAGAAATTAATTATCAGTGTATTTATTTACAAATAAAAATGTAAGTAAATCAATTGCTTTTCAATTTAACAAACAAATAGACATTTAAATCGATTTATTTCAAGTATAGTAACTTCATATAGTAACAATGTTATTTAGTAAAGTAACATTATTAATATTTTGGAATGAAAGATTTAAATACCATTTTTATAAATGCTATAAATGGCTTTTTTTTATCAATTTAAAAAATAATTAAGATTATTTTATTTAATTGAAGTATTATTTTATTGTTATACCGAATTACATTTTTAAACATGAATTAAATAAACTATTTAAAAAATTTATTTGTGAATTTAAGAAGTTATTTCTTTACTTACATTTTTGATTAATGAATAAATCAAGAATTGATTCATTTTAGTTTTTACACACCCCCTTGTCTAATGATTCTCTCTCTATATAGATACATATATCAATTTCAGTGTTATTTAATGTTATTTATATACTATTATAGTATTAATATTTTGAATGAGCTTTTATTTTAATATTTTCAGTTTTCATTTTAATTTAAGTGTTAGTAGTTGTGTAATATGCTTTTGTCATTTTTATTATTTTTTTTATTTTTTATTTTATATATTTCTTTCTATTTAGTTTGTATCATTATTATATTTCAACGCATTCTCATCCTTGGGCGTCATATACTGACGCTTTTGACATTTCGTCGACATCGAACGCACGTGGCACCCTTTAGCGTCAATATGAGACGCACAGAGCTTTGTTCGGTTATGGGTAGGTTTAGGTCTGGGCAGTGCCGGCCCGAGCCTTTTGGGGGCCCTAAGCAGAATTTGATTTGGGGGCCCCCTCCCACCACGCGGAGTCACCTGTGCTTGACGATTATTGACACAATGTCACTCTATAATGTTACATAATAATTTAATACAATGAGGTTATGTATTAATTAGGGCTGTCAAAAGATTAATCGCGATTAATCTTTTGACAGCCCTAGTATTAATACAAAATAAATACTTAATAAAAAAATAGATATACTTAAATAAAAATGTTTTAACTTTTTCTTTACTCTTTTACTAACTCTTTGAAACTTCTGAAAACAAATTGTCACAAAATATATAAAAAAATCATTTGCAAAATATCCTCCAACCTTTTGCAACACTTTGCAGTTTGAATGATGTCTTGTATGAACATGACGGAGTATGTTTTTATGTTTCCACTGTTCGATCGCGCCCGCGCCTCACACACACACACACACACACACACACCATATTCCAGTATTGCAATGACATCGCAGCCTGTTCGTTATAGCCGTAATAAAATATAATAATAAAATAGTCAACCTAACAAATAAAAAATTAAACTGCTCTGTTTAAATAATCAGTTGCCTACCATTCATCGCTGCGTAGCCTAAGCACCGCTCCACTGTGATGTTTCCAAGCACATTTTTGCGCATGTGAAGAGAATGATTTTTTCCCTCGATGTTGGAACGTGGGAGAAGTACAAAGAAAGCCTATAATAAAGAATAGTTTGCCATCCAAATCCATCGCGAATGTTGAAACATTTTGATTCTAATGAGAGAGATACGTGAGCCCAACGCCGCTTTCACTTTCGCTTTAAATTATTTCGTTTTGGCTTGTTTATAGTTATTTTTTTATTCTTGTTCTGTTCTGAATATCATTTAACTTAAAGGATAAATCACTGATCAAATCAAATTTTTGTGACATGGCTTAACATTAGCCTACCGTGACTTTGCGCACGAATTGTCTATGCACGCGAGGTTATGCGCATGACTCAAACACTGGCAGACACAGCAGCAGTTGTAGGCAGGTATACTGATCATGAAATCAGAATTTTCTTGTCTTGAATTATTAATCCATTCATTCATTTATGTCTTTTGTTCAAGTTAATTAATATGTAAAAAAAAAAAAAAAAAAAACTCGCTTGGGGGCCCCCTGGTGGCGAGGGGGCCCCAAGCAGCCACTTAGTTCGCTTATGCCTCGGGCCGGCCCTGGGTCTGGGGTAGGGTTAGGGTTAGACCGCTAGGAGGCGCCTTCTGGCCCATTTCTATCTGCGTCTCATATTGACGCTAAAGGGTGCCATGTGCGTTCGATGTCGACGAAATGTCAAAAGCGTCAATATATGACGTCCTAGGATGAGAACGGGCTGTATATTTATATAATAATGCAGTAGTGGAGCCACGGCATCAAGGTCCCGCCTACACTCCCGCAATCCATCATGACATTACACCCCATTTTTATAGCTTCAAATAACTAACTAAAACCAAACGTATTGGAAAAATTAACACTTTAACATTTTGTCTATGTGATAAGAACTACCAAAAATGACAGAAACGATCTTTGAATAAAAAATTATTTGTAGTGTAATTGGATATTTTAGTTTGGCTCTTCGATTACATGGAGAGGGCGGGGTTTAAGATCAATACTGCAGCCAGCCACCAGGGGGCGATCGAAACGTTTTGGCTTGACTTTTCAGGACTTGGTTTGTGCTAATGCTAATGTGAGACTGCTTCCATTAGGCTTTACAAGAGCAGCTGACCTCTGCCGTGCAGGAGATCGGACACCTCATTGACCCCATCTCCACTGCAGCGCGAGGGGAAGCAGCTCAGCTCGGACACAAGGTAACAGGGACATGGATCTCAATAGTGGAACCACAAATAATGTCACCACCGCAGCAAATCCATGGCTGCGTCCGAAAGCTTAGGTGGCTGACTTGTTTCCTCAGGCAATGACTCTTCAGGCAATGAGCTTTGGTGAAAACTTAGCAAATATTTAATTACTACACTAGTAATTTCTCACTATAAATGACATCAGAAGTGGAAAACGTTGGTCAAAAATGCATGGTAACGCACAAACTGACCACCAACCGCCATCTTTATTTTTTAACTCAACTGTCACGGAATGGAACGCACAGGATTGTGGGATATCAAAAGCAGCGAAGGATACATCTATGCTGCCTTCAAAAGTCGATCAGATCTCAGGAGACAGGAAGTGAAGCTATCATCGGATCCGAACATGCCTTGATGCCTTCCTACCATGGAATGCAGTATTTTTTAAGCTTTCGGACGCAGCCCGTGATTTTCCCCGAAGGCTTAATGTGATTTACACAAGTACGAAATGTTCCTGGATCAACAACCTCATCTTTCTTCATACTTCCATATAACATGTCTTTTTTGTGTGTGTAAATCACATACTTGAATCTCAAGAATAAACATCATGAATTGATTACAGTATGACAGCATATCTAAAAAAAATAAAGCATCTAAAAAAAGCCTGGTTGAATAAAATCCGGCTCTGTTTGTTTGGACCAATATTGATGCCGCCTGTCTAAAGTGTTTATCAGCTTGTCAATCACTTAAATAACTGAGAAATTGTATCAGTTCCCTCTATATATCACTCTTGCCCGAAATATATACAAGAAACTGTATGTTTGCATGCCATAATTCTTAACCCGTCTGGTTTTCCTCTCAGGTGACTCAGTTAGCGAGCTACTTTGAGCCAGTGATTGTGGCGTCAGTGGGACTGGCGTCGAAACATGCCGACCACCAGCAGCAGATGAACATACTAGATCAAACCAAAACCCTGTTTGAGTCGGCTCTGCAGATGCTCTACGCTGCCAAAGAGGGCGGAGGAAACCGTAAGGTACGACGCTTGGAAATAACAACACACGGGGATTAACATCTGCAAATTTGCAACTTGTAGCATCCAATGGCACATTAACAGAGCTTCTGGTTTGTGTATAGTTGTGAAGAGGTGTTAATGGGTCTATACTGGCTATTGCAGGCGACCCACACCCATGATGCCATAGCCGAAGCGGCCCAGCTGATGAAGGAGGCAGTTGATGACATCATGGTGACCTTAAACGAGGCCGCCAGTGAGGGGGGGATGGTGGGCGGCATGGTGGAGTCCATCGCTGAGTCCATCGGGCGGGTTAGTGACTCTAATGATAACTAGCGGAAAATCTTTTTTTTCCAAAGTCATTGCTAATATCAACAAATCAAAGGGAGCGAATGAGCCCAAAAACAGAACGTGAATGAAAAAATAAGACAGTGTGAAAGTTTTATTTTTTATATTTCAGTGGTTATGTGCAAATGCGGATGAGATTTGAGAGTAAATAAGTAAATAACATTTTCTGTATGTCACAAAAGTATGTAAATACTGTATATATACTTCTGTGACATACAACATTTTGACAGAAAATTAATGACCAATCAGATTCAAAAACTGCGGAGAATAATTAAATGTATATGTGTTCATGATTGATCATTCATGTTGAGGTATTTGGTATAATGGCTGCTAAACTGTATAACTGAAATTTATGTATTCATACATACATATATATATATATATATATATATATATATATATATATATATATATATATATATTAGGCATTAATGGTATTAATACTTAATATATAAATTTGTTGTTGTTTTTAATACCATTAATGCCTATTATTATTTTATTAATTAGTTTATTAAATATTTATATGAAAAATAAGTGTAAAAGAACTGTTTAACCTACACAGTGGCTGCATTATATATATATATATGAAGAGTTCAGATGCAAAAGCCTCTAAGTGCCATCTGGAATTTTCTTCTAGAATGATCATTTTTATAAAGCTTATATATATATATATATATATATATATATATATATATATATATATATATATATATATATATATATATATATACCTGCATTTGCATATTACCACTAGAAAAAATGTATATATGTATGTATATATATAAAGTTATTTTATTATTATTCATATATATTTTAGGGCTGTCAAAAGATTAATCACGATTAATCGCATCCAAAATAAAAGTTTGTGTTTACATAATATATGTGTGTGTACTGTGTATAATTATTTTGTATATATAAATACACACACATGCATGTATATATTTAAGAAATATTTGCATACATATACTGTATATATTTATATATAATTTATATTATATATAAATATAATTTTTTTATATATAAATTACACATTTTTCTTAAATATATACATGCATGTGTGTGTATTTATATATACAAATTTAATTATATACAGTACTCACACATATATTATTTAAACACAAATTTTTATTTTGGATGCGATTAATCGCGATTAGTCTTTTGACAGCCCTAATATATTTATATATTTTCATACTAGAAGGCTTTCTCATGAAAGCCATCTCTATCTGGCTCTCTCATATGTAAATGTGTCACAGATACAACAGCTGTCTCTGTATGTCATCATTAGACTGAATTGGCAGAACATCTCCATTTATCATCTCTGCATGTATGCAGTCTTTCATTATACTGTCGTGATTCACAATGGCAGTCAATTGAATATCTGCACCCTGATCATTTTCTGCGGGAATGATCACAACATCATGCACATGAACCACGTGAAGACTGTAATTTGTATTAGGACTGGATCCAGCATTACGTCACTGTTATCTGGGTCTCTTTATTTCACAGATGGATGAAGGAACTCCGCCGGAGCCTGACGGCACTTTTGTGGATTACCAGACCACCATGGTGAAGTTTTCAAAAGCCATCGCCATTACTGCACAGGAAATGGTGAGGACGCTCGCTCGCTCAAAATGCCTCCACGTCCTCTCACACACCACTGTGCTGATATCACCTGCGGTCTGTTATGTGACCCTAGATGACGAAGTCCGTGACCTGTCCAGAGGAGCTGGGTGGACTGGCGTCTCAGGTGACGGTGGATTACAGCCAGCTGGCACTACAAGGCCGTCTGGCAGCTGCCACTGCCGAGCCAGAGGAGGTGAGGATCTCTCCAGCATGTGCGTCTAACCAGTGATCTGAGAAATGCTCATTTACACACATGATAATAGACACGCAGATGGCCTAAACCTCATGCAAACTCCAGATTTAAAGGAACAGATCACCTAAAACTGAAACTGAATTAGCTCAGCTGAGCTTGTAAGGTTTTCTTGTTTGTGTAGAACATAGAAATAGATGTTTAGAAATCTAGAATGTTCTTTTCCATACCATGAAAGTCCCATTGAACTCGAAAAATGACCAAAAAAACGACCCTAATATGTCACAAATGTCCATATGACATGTCCATATATGTATAGATTAACAGTAAAAATTATAATATATTATATATTTTTATGTATTTTATGACATACAGAAAATTCAGGGGAAAAAATATTTTCAAAAATAAAATATATATGAATATATATTAGTGTTGTCAATCAATAAAAAAAAAATCTGTAATTAATTGCGATTAATCGCACCTGAAATTAAAGGTTGTAATATATTTGTATATTGTAAAAATGTCACAGTTAATCTCCAAATTAATGTGGAAACAACTTAAGGACACATATTTTAAATATTTCATCTAACTGGTAGGAAATATATAGAAATTGAATAAAGATATCTAACACTTCACAGTCTTCACTGCATAAATTATAAATTTGATAGAGATTAGTCCTTATTAACGCTACAAAAGTTACTAAGTCGAGCAGTGCGTGGAAAAAAGGATGATACATTAATTGCGTTTAACGTTACACTGGGAAAAGAAATTGCATGCATTAAGGCATTAATTATGACAGCCCTAATATATATATATTAGGGCTATATATATATATATATATATATATATATATATATATATATATATATATATATATGTATGTATGAAGAGTTCAGATGCAAAAGCCTCTAAGTGCCATCTGAAATTTTCTTCTAGAATGATAATTTTTATCAAGCTTGTATATTTAAGTTCAGTAATTTCACTTAAATGACAATTAATAGGTAATTTTCATTGTCATTAAAGTGAAATTACTGAACTTAAATATACAAGCTTGATAAAAATGATCATTCTAGAAGAAAATTTCAGATGGCACTTCATATATGTACATTCATATATATATATATATATAATCAGAACAGTCATTATTTACTGAAAACCTTAAAAAGTATTTTGAAATATCACTTGTATTTGCATATCTTAACCATTTAAACACACAAAACATACTCATACAAAAAGAAAACTTGTTCAAACCATCTTATTGACACTATATTCTAAGTTTTCTAAAGCCATTTGATACATTTGTGTGAGGAATAGATTGAAAATTGTGTCTTTATTGACTGAAAATCTTTATTTATGAAAATTATTTTCTCTTGAATCTGATCCACATTTGTGTATCATAACCACTTAAGTATAATAAAAATAAACTCATTCACACCATGCAATTTAGTGCAAAAACATGAGCCTTGGTCATGCATGTATAGCAAATCTTATACTTCCACTTTGCGTGTTGTTAAGCCTGTGAACAACAGTGTAATTTCACACCTTACAGCCGACTTATTTCACACCTTTGCTCTATCCACATTTGAAAAAAGGAACCCGACACGAGGACACGGTAGTCACCGGCTCTCTCTTCGCTAGCGTTTTTACATAAGTGGCCGCTGCCGTTACCATAGAAACCGCGCACCCCCACAAGCCTTAAAAGCCCGTTGTGATATTCATAATGAAGAGCCGCCCACCCGTGTATCTGTGTGTCAGGTAATGAACATACAGTGCTGTCGGGCCCCCTCAAAGGCCGTCACAATCACTTCTTAATTATTGGATAGAGCTTTGTTGAACAGAGGCAGTGGCTTTTAAAGCAGTCGCCGAGGATGAATATATTCAGATTTAGACCCAGAACTCTTTCTTAAACTCGATATCTTTGCTGTATTTGCAGGTGGGATCTCAGATCAAGACTCGGGTGCAGGAGTTGGGTCACGGCTGCATCTACCTGGTGCAGAAGGCCGGAGCCCTGCAGATGAGCCCGACGGACAGTTTCTCCAAGAGAGAGCTGATCGAATACGCACGTGACGTCACTGAAAAGGTAGGCTTGCTTGCTAGTGTGGGAGGCCGTTACTTCTGGGCGGTTTTCTGCGTTACTTTGTTCCGTTTTAAATACATTTTTACATATTTACAAAATTTTATGTCATATGCGATTAAACGCAATTAATCGATTGGACAGCACATTTTTATCAAGGTATTAAAAAGAATCATAAACAAATTTCTGAAATCAAAGGTTCATGGTGCTTGTATTTAAAGTCTCTTTCTGATCTATAATGCTGATTTATTTCATATGCTATGTTTGCTAAGGCTAAAAAACCCATAAACTTACATTAAAGGAGACACTAGTCATATCAGACCAGAGTATTATGCTTAGCAATGCCCTAGCAACCACCCACAACACTCTAGCTATGACATAGCGACAGTATGTCCTTGCTTCCCTCCAATACACCCTGGCAACCCCATAGCTACACACTGACAACCACCCACAACATGTTAGCAATAGCACTGCAACGCCTTTGCTACCCCCACAACACATTAGTAATAGCATAACACCCTAGCAACCACATAGCAACATCCTGTTGACTACCCACTGCATCCTAGTAATACCCACAACACACTAGTAATAGCATAACCACGACAGCCTAGCAATCACTTAGCAACATCCTGTTGACTACCCACTGCATCCTTGCAAACCACATAGCAACGCACTACAACACCCGAGTAATCACATACCCATGACACCTTAGCAACCACATAGCCACACAATTGCAACCACCCACAACACCCTAGCAATAGCACTGCAATGCCTTTGCTACCCCACAACACACTAGTAATAGCATAACCAAGACACCCTAGCAACCACATAACAACACAGTGGCAACCACCCACAACACCCTAGCAATCACATATAGCCAAGACACCCTAGCAACCACACAGCAACACAATGGCAACCACCCACAACACCCTAGACCTACAACACCCTTGTAATCGCTTACTCACGACACCCTAGCAACCACATAGCACCATAGTGGCAACCACCCACAACACCCTAGCAATCACATAGCAACACCCTGTTGACTACCCACTGCACCCTAGCAAACCACATAGAAACACACTAGCAACCACCTACAACACCCTTGTAATGGCTTACTCACGACACCCTAGCAACCACATAGCAACATAATGGCAACCACCCACAACACCCTAGCGATATCATAGCAACATCCGTGCAACCACTCACAACATACCAGCCACAGCATAGCAACGTCCTTGCTACTATCCACAGCACCCTAGCAACCACATAGCAACTCCCTGTCAACCACCTACGACACCCTAGCAACCACATAGCAACACACTGGCAACCACCCACAACACCCTAGACCTACAACACCCTTGTAATCGCTTACTCACGACACCCTAGCAACCACATAGCACCATAGTGGCAACCACCCACAACACCCTAGCAATCACATAGCAACACCCTGTTGACTACCCACTGCACCCTAGCAAACCACATAGAAACACACTAGCAACCACCTACAACACCCTTGTAATCGCTTACTCACGACACCCTAGCAACCACATAGCAACATAATGGCAACCACCCACAACACCCTAGCGATATCATAGCAACATCCGTGCAACCACTCACAACATGCCAGCCACAGCATAGCAACGTCCTTGCTACTATCCACAGCACCCTAGCAACCACATAGCAACTCCCTGTCAACCACCTATGACACCCTAGCAACCACATAGCAACACACTGGCAACCACCCACAACGCCCTAGCAAATGGCATAGCCACGCCTGGCAACCACTCATAACACATTAGAATCATGTTTGCAACATTTGCAATGAAATGAAATGAAAATTATTCTTTCACAAAACTGATGTGAACCTGACGACATAGCAAACCTTTTCCTGGGTATTCTAGCGTGCAGTGACATCAAACAGTTCTGTTAATATTTATGAGTTTAACGTCAGTGGTAGTCGTAACATTGTCTAGATGGGCTTGAGCATATACAAATAAAATAGTACGCAACATTGTGGTCAGAATGATTTTCCAGTCGTAATAATAGGCACAGTGAGAGTCGACCGCCCGTTTTCTGACTTCACAACTGACTGCCACAGTTGTGTTCCAACTGTTTTTATGCCATTTTTTGGAATTAATGCAGGAAGCCCCCACTGCTTTTCTTGTGAGGTTGTGTATAGTAGATTACATTCAATCATGTGTCATATTTGTCTTTGCTTACATCTCAGTGGCTGAGTTTGTTCGGCCCCTACTGTGATGGTGCTGTGAGTGACCCCTCGCTGCTTTAAATGAGCTCTGTTTAAATGTGTCCGAGTCCCCCACTAGCCCGATTCAATACAAACCTCAGCTCTGCCTGGAATCATTTCTGTATTAAACGTGAATAGGGATGGTTGCATTTGAATGCCTCCCTTATGGCTTTTCATCTACTGGTGAAGACAACTCAATCTCTCTCTGTCGGTCTCTCTCTCTTTCTCAGTGTTAGTATAATGGTCTCGCTTTAATGGACTTGTCCATCTATCTTTCAGCTGCTTGTCAGAGCCCATCTCTCAGCATTTGTCTTTTTCTGATGTTAGCGTTGGTAGAAGCGGTTATGTTTATACAGATCCAGGATCAGTTTTGTATTGCTTTCATCGTAGCTTGTAAGAACATTATTATTTAATATTTAGAGCTGTCAAAATTAACACGTTAACGCATGTAATATTTTTTTTTTCAGTTTAACGCATTTAATATATTTAATGCAATTAACGCAGCAAATTAAGTTTCACACACCAGGATGCGCGCGCACCCTCAGATCACTTGGATGTGGCTGTGTATAAGAGGTAAAAATGATATAAATACTGTTCGTTTTCTCACACAAACCGCTCGTTTCGTGTCTTAGGCCATCAATGTGTACTTACGATGGGGAATTGTTTAATTTGGACGATGGGGAATTGATTTAATTTGGACTCTGTGCATGCTCTTTGAGACAGTGACCATAGACCTGCATTAAATGACTGACAGACAAGAACGGTTTGACCTAAAAATATCAAAATTGAAACTACTGCGGAAAAAAAGACACCTACATCCTGGATGCCCTTGAGGTAAGCTAAAACATACCAAAATTTAATTTCAAAGTGAACTATCCCTTTAATATATTACAATTACATAATTTAAATAAATAGTTACAATCTAAACAATCTTCTAAATCTATTATTATTTATAATATAATATGTATTTATAATTAACCTATACAATTATGTATTTATAATTTTTTTATAAAAATATTTTGTTATTATTATTATTTGTAATTAAAAATATCAATTTGAATTTAAAATACATTTTAATTTAAATGTTAAAATATTTTATTTTAATTAATCAAATAAAATACATGAAAAATTCACTGAATTGTTATCGCCCAAGAGAAGTTTTTGGAAAACATTCCGCATTGGAAAGCTGTCCCAAACTCTGCCTATGGAGTTTATAATGAAGTGTGATTCACTCTCTCCCGCAGGTGTCCATGGTGTTGTCAGCCCTGCAGGCTGGGAATAAAGGAACTCAGGCCTGCATAACGGCAGCCAGTTCTGTCTCCGGCATCATGGCTGACCTGGACACCACCATCATGTTCGCCTCTGCCGGCACACTCAACGCAGAGAACGAAGAGTCTTTCGCAGACCACAGGTGAGACCTAGTAGAACGTGGCCCGGTTTCAGCATCCTATACTTAAAATATGAACGTTTTGTTCTATTAATGTTTTGTATAATCTTGGGACCATGGAATAGAGCTTGTGTCTGTCGTGTAATCTGAAGCGTATTTGTTTGTGCACTCTTCAGAGAGAACATATTGAAAACAGCTAAAGCTTTGGTTGAGGACACCAAGCTGCTTGTGTCTGGTGCTGCATCGAGCCAGGACAAACTAGCCCAGGCTGCCCATTCCTCTGCCAAGACCATCACACAGCTCACTGACGTGGTCAAACTGGGCGCCGCGAGCATGGGCTCAGAGGACCCAGAGACACAGGTGTGTGTGTCGCTGTTTGTGCATCATCATAGGATTCAGTAGACGATACCATCACCAATCTGCTCCTGTATTCTTATCTCAGTGTAATGAGAATATCATTAGTTCTCCTCTCAAGTGTAGAAGATGTCGTGACATTTGGATGCAGATACCCTCTGACTCATCTCTGCTCGACATCTACATCCCTGGGGGAGTGCAGTGTATTATGGGACTGGATAAAGCCGACGGCATGTCACGACTAAAGGTGGTTGTGATAAAGTCTTCTCTCTGTCTCTTTCAGGTGGTCCTGATAAACGCAGTCAGAGATGTCGCTAAAGCTTTGGCTGAGCTGATTAGTGCCACTAAATGTGCCGCGGGCAAAGCAGCGGACGATCCATCCATGTATCAGCTGAAGAGTGCCGCCAAGGTGTGTTTGGTTGAAGAATGTTGTATGTGTGTCTGTAAGGAAGCCATTATGCAGTCTAGTGAGGGTCATATCTTATTCTGATGACTATCAGTGGAGTGTGTGTGTGTGCACCTCTCTAACAGCTGGCCCTGTCTCTCATTTTCTTGGCTGGGTGCTGTCTTCGCTCGCTGTCATCTTGGTGTGTGGCCACAAATCAAACCCTATCTTTCAGTGATCATAGTGTGTATCACAGTGTGCATGTGAGTGACTCAATGGCCACACTGCAGGGGACAAAACCATTCCGTGTGTGTGAACGGCTTAAGGACTGCTTCTTTCCCTTCCTCTCTTCCTTTTTCTGTCTCCTCTACAAATGCCATTATTGCATTATTATGTAGCAAAGCATAAATGATTAATTTCGTAAACATAATTAAAAGAAAATTAAAATGGTGCTTGCTTCTGCAGTTATGCTGTGGATCAGTGCACATAGTTTGTCATATGAAATGAATCTCCAGGCTTGTATAAACAGAAATTGATGTGTACCCCACATATTTTCAGAAATACTCTAATCCTTTGATCACTCACCTGGTGCTGTTAAACCTCTGGGATTAACTTCCACATACATGCAACATGATATGTTTTGTTTAGCATATTTAAGTAATGCTGTTGTTATCTTCACAGGAAGATTTTTTTTTACATTCCTCCAACAACTTCAGATCCTCTGGGATTTTGCTTCAGACATTCATTGCGCTTGTTTCTTCAGTGTGTTTTTAAAGTTGTGGTGGCGTCCCTCAGGGCTTTGTCTTAGGCCCCTTTTTGTTTTCTTGGGTTTCCTCTTTTGTTCCTTTTGAATTTAAAACTTTGCCTGAAGCAAGATTTAGAATCATTACAGGCTTCAGCTGTGGTCTATTTAAAAGGTCCAGTTTGATCACATGACCATTTTCTAATGTTTTGATGATTTAGATTTCAGCTTTTTACATTACGAAGAACAGAACTAGGTCGACCTTGCCTAGTACTTTACTGAGCTCTTTGATACAGCTGTTCCTGTCATAACATTGCGTCTGACCTTTTTTCAGTGTGTCAGGTGAAAAAACTGGTTGCAAAGCTGTTGACATTCTCTAATTGAGCTCACTTGAGACATACAGTAGATAAAGCACAAAAAGGGGTTATTCAGAGACTTTGACCTCCCTATGTTTTCTGATGTTACAGGTGATGGTGACGAACGTGACCTCTCTGCTGAAAACTGTGAAAGCGGTGGAAGATGAGGCCACTCGCGGGACGAGGGCTCTGGAAGCCACTATTGAGTGCATTAAACAGGAACTCACTGTACGGAACATTCTTTGTGTGTATATTGAACTCTTACTAGAGTCTTTCCAAGAGCTATTGTGCATTCCACTTTTAAAGTATAGTTCCTCAAAAAAGGGAAATTCTGTCATTATTTTATCACCCTCATGCCTTTCAAAACCTGCATGACTGACTTTCTTCTGTGGACACAAAATAAGTGGTTTTGAACAAACAACAATGGACCCCATTGACTTTATATGGACAAAACATTACACTGAGACATTTTTTCGAAATATCTTGTTTTGTGTTCCACAAAAGAAAAAGAGTCATTCAGGGTTGGAATGACACAAGGATGAGTGAATTCATTTTTGGGTGAACATCTTTTAAGCACTTGAGACCAGTTAATATGTTAGAAATGTCGGTTTTATCATGTTCATTTTGATCCTAATTAAGATATGCTAATACAATCCACTTGTTTTACAATCTGACCGTGAATTAGTACCAATTAGGTCCAGCTTAATTAGTTTTAGCCCAGACAGAGGTAAAAACCCATCCTTCTGTGATATGAACTGGTAATACAGAGTAATTCGCCATGTGAGCATTTGCCTGTTCTCCACCTGCTCCTCGTTCTCCTTCTCCCATGGGTGTCTCTACTCCACTTATCAGACACTGTGTGACAGATTGAGATAGTGATACAGGAAAGCAAGAGATTTCTATTTGATTTTCTAGCTTAAGTGCTCCTTTTATCAAATGACCATCAGTACATTGAAAATCCTGACTGCATTACTGTATTTAGTCCACAAAAAATCGGCACTGTTCATGTGACCGATTCTAAAAATGTAAGATTCACTAAAGAGAAATAGATATCGGTTATGTATGAACTATTTCTTCTCTTGCCGGACTATTGCATCATCTGTTTTCCAGGTTTTCCAGTCCAAGGACATTCCTGAGAAATCCACCACCCCAGAAGAGTTCATCCGCATGACCAAGGGCATCACCGTAGCGACGGCCAAAGCCGTGGCAGCAGGGAACTCGGCTCAGCAGGAAGATGTGATATCCACTGCCAACCTGAGCCGCAAAGCCATCTCCGACATGTTGACCACCTGCAAGGTGTTTATCCACCATCACACACACATATGCCCACTCATACAAACACACCTCACCTCATGCTGAACAACAGTACAGTAGTAATCCACAAACGCTTGAAACCCAACAAAATGTGTTTATATACACAAATGATTGTGCTTGCACAAATTCTCCACGTACGATCAATGCTGTTTGATCGATTTCTCAATGTCATTTTGCACTAACCCACCTTTGACTCCTAAATTACGCCCTCTAGTGTTGTCATGATGCAATGCAATTTTTTTTCACTCCACAAATTCATATAAAACTGCAGATTCCTCATCATGTGCTATAAATGTCTTGCAGCAAGCCGCGTACCACCCAGAAGTAGTCCAGGATGTTAGGAATAAAGCTTTGCTCTATGGCATCGAGTGTACCACCGGATACATCGACCTGCTCGAACACGTCCTTCTCGTGAGTAGGCGCGCCGACAGTTTTTACAGGATGTGTTTGTGCACGCGTTCTGTGATTAAACCACGTCTGTTTACTCCACACAGGTCCTGCAGAAACCCACGGCCGAACAGAAACATCACTTAGCCACACTATCCAAGAAAGTGGCGGGCTCCGTCACGGAGCTCATCCAGACTGCTGAAGCCATGAAAGGTGAGCACGCACTTACGGATTGGTCCCAAAGTGTATCTATTTCCCAAGTATATGAATATTGATGGAGCAACACTATTAGTTTTGAAATAAAATATTATGGAATAACTTTTTTTAAATAAAAATGCAAAGCCTTGCGAAATGCTATTATAATGGAGAAAATCATATATAGATTATCTAATTTTGCGAATGATGGGTTTTCGAATTCTGCTGAGCTTTCCGTCATGCAGGCCTGGTTATGACAAATGTTCTTGAGAGGTAATAGGGAACATTGCAGGTCAATTGAGCTGAATTTGTGGAGGTTTAATAGAGACATTGGGCTGATGGCGCTCTCTTGCTCTTTTCTATAACACTGCTTTGTTGTTTTTTCCATTTCTGCCACAGATGGAGGTGAGTATGATATACACAGTGTTGTTTTTCTCCAATATCAGGCCACACACATACAGACTTGAGTTACTGACCGGCATGGACACACACACACGCATACAATGAGTTATAGTGTGAGAGAAAAGAGAAGAAGGGATAGAATTGAATTCCCTCAGGTTTAACATAATCCTCAAACACATTCTTGCCATCTGTTTTCACAAGCTGTTTGAAAAAAAACAGACATCTTTTAGTGCCTCTTAAACGTCGGTAAAGGAAAATGTATTGCAAAAGCACATTTGCTCCATAAATGGCTATTAACATAAAGATGTGCACATTCATCTAGACAATTAATGAATGATTGTGATTGTAATAACCTGCCAGTCAGCATTAAGAACAGTGTTTAACTTGAATTATTAGTTGTGGCATCTGTTCATTATCATACATTATTCATACAAACTGCTGCCCTTACCAACATTTTCCATGGTAACTGTATTTATTAGCATAATAAATATATATTTATATAAAATATATTTGTCAAGAAAATAATAAATTATCTATAATTATTTTCATGACAATTAAGTATACTTTCCTCCATTACTCTCCTTTTTTTAGTATTATTTTTTAAACTTTATTTATTTTTTAGAAATAATTTAAGATTTCATTTAATTTGTATTATTTGTTATTTTTTGTTAGGGATGCATCGATATGAAAATTTTGGCCGATATCGGTAACCGATATTTCTTTATATTTGAAAGCCGATAACCGATATATTATCCGATAAATCTAAATCCAAATTTTTATATAATTTTTGAGAGCCTGGTTACAAAAACAAGTCTTATTAAAATCCATGTCCCAAGCACACAATTATAATGTTCTTATTATCATTTTATGTAGCCTATATGACAGACTTAACTGTTGCACTTAACTGTATTTTCCTTTTAGTGATTCCAATCATATTTCAAGCAATTCAGTGTGAACAGTGCACATATCTATGGAAGCTTGTTTCTGCCATAAAATAAAACATTTTAAAAGATAATTGCGACTTTTTATCTCACAATTGCGATTTTAATTGACTTTATTTCTCAAAATTGCGAGATATAAAGTCAGAATTGCGTGAAATAAAGTCGCAATTGCGTGTTATAATGTCAGAATTGCGAGATATAAAGTCAGAATTACGTGTTATAAAGTCAGAATTCTGACTTTTTTATATTGTGCTTATATCTCGCAATTATATAGTTTATATCTCGCAATTCTGACTTTATAACATGCAATTGCGACTTTATATCGTGCAATTCTGACTTTATATCTCCCAATTGCGACTTTATTTCTCAGAATTGCGACTTTATATCTCGCAATTGCGACTATTTCTCAGAATTGCGACTTTATATCTCGCAATTGCGACTTTATTTCTCAGAATTGCAACTTTATATCCCGCAATTGCGACTTTATATCTCGCAATTGCGACTTTATTTCTCAGAATTGCGACTTTATATCTCGCAATTGCGACTTTATTTCTCAGAATTGCAACTTTATATCCCGCAATTGCGACTTTATTTCTCAGAATTGCGACTTTATTTCTCACAATTCTGACTTCATATCTCGCAATTCTGAGAAAAAAAGTCAGAATTGTGAGATAAAAAGTCGCTATTATTATTATTTATTTATTATTCAGTGGCGGAAACAAGCTTAATCCATACATATCAAATGTCTCAGCTAAAGGAAATAATCAATTATTTATCAGCTTTAATATATCTGCCAAATTTCTTATCATGAATGATATTTCGTGCATCCCTATTTTTTATTTATTGAGACTTGTACACTGTGCACGTGGTGCTTCTTTTCTAGTAGTATTCATTTCTTTTTAGCCAAAAATATATATATTTTAATTTCTTTCTTTTGATTTTGAAGTGAAATATGTGCCGGACATATTCATCAATGGTTTCTGAAGCATATTAACAACTACTGTAGTTACGATGGAAAGTTCCCATGGTCGTTTTCGTGAGGTTCTTGTGTTGGCATGTGATTTTTCTATACAGGAGGTTATTGGTTCAAATCCCCATCGCATGATTTTATTTCGTGTGTTCACTTTTTCCATGTGTGTATTATGCATATGGTAAGTGAATTGAAAATGAGGGTCCCGCTGACTTTGTTTATACCTCTTCTCAGGTTCAGAGTGGGTGGACCCAGAAGACCCCACGGTGATCGCGGAGACCGAGCTCTTGGGTGCTGCTGCGTCCATCGAGGCCGCGGCCAAGAAACTGGAGCAGCTGAAGCCCAGAGCCAAACCAAAGGTATCATTCCATCCGTCTTCTGAATCCAAACACACACACACACAAACACACACACACACACACACACACACACTTGCCAACACAACTATATCAGATCACTTCCACCAAAGGCTGCGGGAATGTTTCATTCTTATTTTGTATTCAGGGGAAGTGTTGTTTTTTGGGGGTTTTTATTTTAGGACCTCAGAACTTCAGGATGTGGAGTTTTTGTACTTTCATGTTGTTGGGGAAGTGTGCACACATCTGTGTAGCTTTTTGTATGGGTTTTTTTGTGGTTATATTTGTCTTGTACATTAACGATTTGATATTTTGAAGTCTAGTGAGCGCGGAACTTTGTCTGTAAGGCTTTTGGTTTGTTTGGGGTTTTTCTGTGATCCATCTTGGATCTCAATTATTCAGTGTTTTGAAGTTTGGTTTCAGAGCGTGCTGAACTTTTAGTCAGTCAGTCTGAAACTCATCTCCACGAAGTTCAGCACTTTTTAGAAATGATTTTCCCTGAAGCTCTTTTATTGTTCCATCCATCTGTATTATAGCTCAGCTGTCAGTGATGCTTTTCACCTAAAAAAAACATTCATCCACATTTTGCCTTTCAGAGCTGCAACTGTATAAAAATCTGAAAGCTGCCACAAACCCACAAACGCAAAACTGTTTGTCTATCATTCTGTCATCCTGTATATTGTTCTATTTATCATTCTATCTGTCTGTTGCTCTATCTACCATTCTGTCTGTCTGTCTGTCTGTATAACTGTGGTTATTTCTGTCTATTTTTCTGTTATTCTGTCTTTCTATCATTCTGTATGTCTGTCAATCTATCCATTCATTCTATCTTTCTGCCTCTCTGTATCGATTTGTGTGTCTTTCTATCTGTCTGTCTGTGGTATCATTATTTCTGTCTGTCTACTGTATCTTTGTGTCTGTCTGTCTGTCTGTCTGTCTATCTATCTATCTATCTATCCTTCTATCATCTGTTTTGTTCTATCTATCATTCTGTCTGTCTATCTAGCTATCATCTGTCTGTCTGTCTTTCTCTATCCATTTTTTTGTCTGTTTGTCCCTCCCTCTGCTCTTTAACTCTGTCTCACTGTGTTTTGTTAGTCAGACCAGCTTCATGTGTTCTGGAAAGAAGGATGACGGAGTCTGTGTAATGTTGTCACCTTCAGTCCATTCAGACATTCATTGTGGATTTTTCATTCCGTTACCCTTTGCAAACTTTGAGAAACCATATTTCACAGTTTGTTTCACATGTCTACCTCACATTTAAAGCTCTTCATCACACCCCGAGACTCATTCTGCTCTGGTTTAGGGCACATGAACATGCTTGTTCACTGTTACATGTTTTTTTTTAAAGTCAGGTTGAAATTCAATACGTCAGGATACAGTGTCATTGGTGTTTATTATCGCCCCTGGAGCGTTCTTCACTGTTTCCCCTGATCTTTCTTCATTCCTCTTCTATCCATCCTTGTCTTTTCCCTGCTATCCCAGCATGCCCTGCTTCCTTGTTCTCTTCTATCCTCTCCTCTCTTTCCCCATGTTCTGGAGGTGAGGTAGACCTGGAAGTCTTTCTGCAGGGCTCTGTTTGATATGTTTGATATATTAGGTTGTTATTCTGTCCAACTATATATCAAACATATTCCTACAGTGTCCTGCTCTGTCTCCAGACTTGTGTGTGTTCTGTTTATGACTTGTTCATGAACGTGAGTGTGTGTTTTTGTGGTTTCAGACAGATACGTTTTCGATGGTGGCACGCAAGGGTGTGTCTTAGGTCTGTTAGAATTGTGCCGTTTCCTTTGACGCTGTTGATTCTGAACATAGTGAACCTAAGAAGTGTCACCTCCGTGCCACAAGGTGTCACCCTCAGATCACTTTGTCCAATGTACATCTCACCTCCTCCCTTTCATCGCCTTGGCTGTTTTGAATAGCATACTGCCATAGTATCCATACTATTAATGCAGTATGTAGTAAACTGTGTGCAGTATGTAAAGAATGACCAAATTTTCATTAATTTTCATTAAAGGTTTAGTATATAACAAGAGGACACGTTGCATTTAATGTAAACTTTCATTTCTGGTTTAATAAATGTACCAGAAGTAATATCTGCAATATTTTCAGCATCTTTCTTTAAAATCAAATGGGTTCAAAGTGCAAAGTAACTGTTTTTTAAGATCATGTGAGGCTGTCATTTGAGGTCATGTGACAACTGTGGCATACTACTGTTTGAAACATTTATCATTGCGTAATGTTACTTTCATATGTTACTTTCATATCAAATGTTACTTTCATATCAAAAGAACATAGGGAAATAAAGGGTGTGTTCAAAATAGCATATTACCTTAATACCTGTGCTAATTTGCAGTATGCATTATGTGCATAGTATGCACTATCTAAATGTGCAATATAGAACCAAAGCACACTGCATGGATTACTGTATCCCACAATGCAATGCTCTCAACTCAACCTTATATTTGCAGTGTCACATTTCATACATCCAGAAAATTATAGCAATCTGTGCAGAGTGTCCATACTGCATGCTGGAAATGTATTACAACTACACTGTAAAAAAAAAAAAAGGTTGCTGCCTTAAATTTTGAAGTACAATCAACTTGAATGTTTATGTCATTTCAACTTAAATTACAAAAAAAAAATTGAATCTTGTATAACTTTTTTTAAAAAGTTGAAAATTGCTTTATTTTGATGAATTAAAGCAATTTAAAACCATATGTTGTCATAACTTATTGATCATAGAATTTTTTACAGTGTAGTCTAGTATTATGTTTTTCTGAACAAACCCATGCTACTTGTGAGTAATAGTGGAACGTATGTCAACCTGTTACTCAAAGGAGTTTGATCAACCAGAAATCTGTCTTTTTGTTTGGAATCAACCAAGCATAATAGTATGAAATAGATAATATAATAATGAATAATAAAATGTCACTTATGCTGAAGTAAGGGCTTGGCGAGGCTTATTGCCCATCTATTAGTATAGCTAAAAAATTTCTTCTTTATAAAAATTAACAATAATGTATAATATAATAAACTATAAATAATGGTTTCATGACTAGCTGTGTCAACCAGCAGTGAGCTAAGAGTATTCATTACAATTCCTTTTTTATTCTTGCAGCAAGCTGACGAGTCTCTGGACTTTGAGGAGCAGATCCTGGAAGCAGCGAAATCCATTGCTGCAGCAACCAGTGCTCTGGTCAAATCTGCTTCGGCCGCTCAGAGAGAGCTCGTAGCACAGGGCAAGGTATTATCAAGAGTTATCACTTCTTTGCTCTTTTGATTGTTGTTATTGTTAATAAAAACGATTCAAAATAGTTTTTTGTTTATTCAAATAAAGCTGGAATAAAATAAAGTATAAATATTAGATAAAAAGGAGTTATTCTCTATATCAGCGCGCACTGTTTCTGAACTTGAGTTTTCTTAAGTTTTCTTCTGGGAATGAACACGTCACAATATTCCTCATTTAAATAATTCCCTCCCAAGGCATATGCAAAAAAAAAGGGCGTGGCCTGGTTGGATTGCATTAGAAGTCTGTTGAAATTTGCTGTTATGTTAAGGGGCGTGACACGCTCAAAGCGGTTGACCAATCACAACACACTGATCCAGCCGACCAATCAGAGCACATTGCGCTTTTTCAGAAGGAGGGGCTTCATAGAGACAGGAACTAAACGGAGTGTTACTGACAGACTAGGAAGAGAAGTGCTGCAAAAATGTGAAAAATAATGTTTTTTGACAATTCAAGCATGAAAACCTTTTACACAATCAAGACTTTGTAAAAGGACATAATGCGGCCTCTTAAAAAAAACATGAGCATGAGGCAAAATTACTAAAACTTGAATTGAAACCTGAAAAAATAAAAGTAAATTCTTCATGATGTAGTATATAAATGATACTGAAATAACGCTGCTTCTTTTTAATCTTTATGATATCTCATGTAGGTGGGCTCCATCCCTGCCAATGCAGTCGATGACGGCCAGTGGTCCCAGGGTCTAATATCAGCAGTAAGTTGAAATGATCACCATTGTAAGAGATGTACTGTTAAAAAGCATCAGCTAAATTGCAAATGATTAATTTGAATCCTCCTCTCTTGTAGGCCCGGATGGTTGCGGCCGCCACCAGTAGCCTGTGTGAGGCCGCCAACGCCTCAGTCCAGGGTCACGCCAGCGAGGAGAAGCTCATTTCTTCTGCCAAACAGGTGGCGGCTTCCACGGCCCAGCTGCTGGTGGCCTGTAAAGTCAAAGCTGACCAGGACTCAGAGGCCATGAGGAGATTACAGGTTGCAATCACATATATATACCAAGCTATAAAAACAATGGTATTTTTGGCGGACATCTTGTGTGAGGAGAACTACGTCTACTAAAAATCATCTTGAAACCATTTGGTTAAAAGTTAGTGGTTTTGGAAAACCTACTAAGGTGTAGCCTATTCAGTAAAAACGTTGTGTCTGCACAGGCTGCTGGGAATGCAGTCAAGAGAGCGTCTGACAACCTGGTGAAGGCAGCGCAGAAAGCAGCCTTCGATAAAGCCGAAGACGACAGTGTCGTGGTTAAAACCAAATTCGTAGGAGGAATCGCTCAGGTGAGGCTTCTTCCCGTGTTCCCACAGTATGAATCCTTTCGTCTGCACCAGTTTTTGAATCTCCCTTGACTTCCAAAGGACGCTCAGTTAAAAAGAGATTTGACATTTAGAACTGCATTATGGATCTGCAAAGACATCAGTGGAATTTGAAAGCTGTGGGTTTGCACCAGGCATCCACAGCTGGCATCTTACGCTCGGCCGCTGTATCCGCAAAACAGCTTATTTTCCCGTTTCATCCCAGTCCAGATGCACATTAATTAAAGACTGCGTGTCTGCCTGTTCAGAGCTTCCTTCCTCCCAGTATGCCTTCATGTCTTCATCTTGAGAGAGGGCACTGGAATATTCCGAACATCTGAGAAATCCCGTTGAGTGGATGGCGTGAGTGGATGCATGAACCCTGGAATGGTTGCCAGCACAACAAAAAGTTGCTTTTTTCACTGAGTCAGCCCCTCTTCAGAAGGTCAGGCCTTGATCCATACATGCCATTCCCTCAATCCACAAAAATGCTGCTCTTTTTCGAAAGTAACTGGATGCCTATTGCAGATCCAGTCCCATACAATTACACGTTCCACTAAAGAATATTAAGCGTTTTCTCTCTATCACTGAGACAGAAACTGAAGGAAAAACTGGAAGGAAAAACATTCCCTGGCATTTTCGGCTTTAATATATAAGCGTTATTTATGTATCATTGTGCCACAAACTATTTGGCTTGCTTCACGTTGGAAAACTGGTTTAAAGCAAGGTTTTAGATTTGAAACTTTAACATTGCATACAAACATTGACCATCATTCATTAGGGCTGTGTATTGGCAAGAATCTGGCGATACGATACGTATCACGATACATGGGTCACGATTCAATATATTGCAATATATTTCGATACTGTGCATAAGGCGATATATTGGGATTTTTTAAAAGTAAAATATATTAAAATATTTAAAAAAAAGAAATGATGTGCATAAAAGTCAAAGAAGTTTACTTTAGGTAAACAATTCAGTACACAGAAAATCAAACTGCCAGTTTGGGCTTGTGGTTTACAGGTTCTTAGTGAGCAAATGTTTATATGCTCAAGTAGGCCATAATAAAAGAAAATAGGTACATAGCCCCTGTCACAATACAAAACAACAACGTGAACTGGACGAAAATGAATGAAAGTGGATGAAAGTGAACAAAATAAATGTGTCATATATTGAAATCAAGTTTTATGTGATAAAAGATTTTAAAAGAACTGGACGCGCGAATGAGGCGAACCGCGCCGCACTAAACGCCTCGTGCCGCAGGACCTCCAGACGCGCGTAAACGCGTCTTTGCATTGACTTAACATTGCAATCACTCGCGCCAGATGCTCTCTTCGCGTTTGATGTGAACGATGCACGCGATTACATTTAGAAATAGACAAGCTTTGTTTCCAAATGCACCAAGCAAAGATATCCTTTCAGTTGTATAAACTTTTATAAAACCAGCCAATATAATCACAATAAACACATCCAAAATGAAATATTTAACATATAGGCTATATAACAACTGCACAACGTCTAATTTGTAAACAAAATGATTTACGCACTAAATCCAGCATAAACTCCGGCACAATTTGCATATGTTTAAACTCTCAAGGTAGACATCACATCCCGAACCTCACAGCAATTGGCTGCCGACTGCGTTTTTCGCTTGATATTTGTATAAAGGAACTGCCCAACTTTTTGACGCTCTCGGTCGCTCTCAACGCTTTCTCCGGTCCAATGTCAATCCTAAAATGTCCAGTGGACACGCACCGTTATAGGCGAGCCTGGCGAGGACACTAGTGGTGCGTCTCAGCATAGCTATCTATTGGTAGGGATTTAAACAACATAAACGTGAACCACTGTCTTACGGTCTTACCATGAATATTTTTGGACGTAAAAAAAAAAAAAAAAAATCGATATTGCGTTTTTGAAAATCGATACAGTATTGCAAAATAAAATATCGCGATACTCAAGTGTATCGATTTTTTCTTACACCCCTATCATTCATGCACATTGTTTGTAAAACTGTTCTCACGTAAATTGTGTAATTTCTGACTAATTACACAATACATTTTTGTAAATCTTTCTTTTATAAATTGCATTCATCCTCATTTGTTGCATTCATGCAACACAAGGAAAACAGATTTGCATAAACCATTCTTGCATAAACTGGCACAATGATTTGCAGTCGTGTCGCATTCATTTTTGCATGAAATGAGGGCAGAATTAAGAATTTGTGGTAATCGTTGGTAAAAACCAATTTTATGTCAATCGTTGCATTTGTCACATTTATGCATTAAATGCATAGAATAAATTTGTGTTAATCAGTCAGTTATGTTTTAAGTAACGTTAACAGTTGAGAAAGAAAACGCATGTGTAACAGTATAATGGATCTGTGCATCAGGTCTTAAAGTGACAGCAGCCAAATAAGCCTGCTGCCAAATTATGCGATATTAAAAATATCCATATGGCAGTTTCCCCATGGTATCTGTGTCAAAATTGTGGCTAGTGAAAATGCTGAGTGGCTAGTGACTTTGGAAAACCACTAGCCACAGTGTCAAGCCCTGATTGTAACATACATTTTATGTACATTGTTTGGAAAATATGTTGCAGTGCAACTGTATGATTTCCATTCACTGAGTGATTGTTTTGCATTATTTCCAGATCATTGCAGCACAGGAGGAGATGCTAAGAAAGGAGAGAGAGTTAGAGGACGCGCGGAAGAAACTCGCCCACATCCGACAGCAGCAATACAAGTTCCTGCCCAGCGAACTGAGAGAGGACCAGAGCTGAACACTTCTTGTCTGACTGGACGCCACAGTCATCAGATCCTGATTGTTACGGATGATTGGCTGCTCCTTACGTGGAGGGGTAGAGATGTTACACGTCATTGGTTGTGTAACTGTCAGGTGATTTGTCGAAGTTAAATGTGATTGGTTCACATGGGACTAGCGCCACTGATTGGCTGTATGAATGCGTTTCCTCTTACATAGGGCTAATATTTTTTGTTCTTGTTTTTTAGTCATGTATTAAGGTTTAAAGCACTAGTTAGAGGTTTGTTTGAGTGTGTGTGTGCGTGTGAAATGTATCAATTGTATCCCACTGCTTGGAGATAATTTACCATAAGTATCTCAATAACTAATCCTACATAATGTCAGTACAATGCGAACAATGTGAAACTATTCAAATCTGAATCTGGCAGCCGAAAACCAGAGAAAATTTACTTTGCACCTATGAAGTATGATGTCAGACCATAAGCTTTCATTATTTGCTTGAGTTCTGACTCACGTGTGACAATAAGCTTCTAGAATGCACTGCTCAAATTATTCATATACCACTCTAGAAATGTATTATGGTAAGTAAGGTTATGAATATGAAAGAATGTACCGGTGCGCTTTGCGGTGTTATTTATTGATAGCAAAACTTTATAGTGTAGTTGGGGGCTCAAATGATTTGATAAAAATAAGGAAGTATCATGTCTTTCAACTCTTTCATTCATTCAGTCCTCTCTTCATATAGTACCTCAGCCGTAGCCCAGATTTTATGTCTACGTTTCCCATGATTCCTCTGTATGACTAAACTTATTCTGCGTTCACGACATGTCGTAATTACCGTAATTACGAGGTTTGGTAAAACACAACAGCTATGTTCGGAATAGCATACTACCATACTACTATTTCTGCAGTATGCATACTTATGCATTGGAACAACCGAATGACCTACTATTTTTACCGAAATGTGCATTATAGAAACAGTACTCTGTGTGGAACACTATATCCCACAATGCAATGTGCTTTTTTTATTTCCTGTGTAATGAATGAACAAAAAGTAATACCAGTCTTAATTTTGTCCGAACTTGAAATGGCATACTGCATATCTATTATATGCGCCAAAATGTCGAAATTAGGTAAAAGTGTGAAAAATGTTATCTTAATTAAATGTGAATAATAATGAAGTCATGTATCAACAATATAACTCACCATTGTTTGCATACTGCACAATATTTAACATAGTAGACAGTATTGCATACTATGAAGTATGTAGTATGCAGAATGCTAGCAATTCATTCCGAACATAACTTGCCTCTAGAGCAGGGGTGGGCAACTCTGTGAACGTGATTTCACCAACACTGTAAAAAATGATATGATCAATAAGTTATGACAACATATGTTTTTACATTGCTTTAACTCATCAAAATAAGTTAAGCAATTTTCAACTTTTTTTTATAAGTTATACAAAATTCAACTCATTTTTTGAAGTCAGTTTAATGTAATTTAAGTTGAAATGACTTAAACATCCAAGTTGATTGTACTTAAAAATTTAAGGGCCTGTTCACATATCGCGTCTTTTGCGCGCTCAAGTTCGTTATTTCAAATGTAGGCGCACGGTATGCGCGCTCATAATGGAAGTTTTTTCCAGGCGCGTCCGCACCGCATCGCGATAAAAACATCTCATCTTTTCAGAATTCCGCAAGCGCACCGTAGGTCACGTGACAACTGTAACGGAGAGCGCAGCTGATGGTTGCTTAGCGACGATGACGCCTCCGGAGCGCAACCGCCCTAGCGCTTTGGAAGAAGGAGAACATGGCGCGCCTAGCGTTTTCTACGCGTTTTTAGGCGCGATATGTGAACGGCGCCTAACATGTCAACGTCTTTGTTGATCCTGGATCAACAATCCAATCAACCAATCAAATTTGAGGGACAAGTTTACAGTTCATGTCAAGTTTAGTCTTACAACCAGGGTTATGTGCCTCTACATCATTTCCCTCTGATTTTAGAGATAAGTTATGGGTAGGGTTAGGTTTACAAGCAGGGATTGGATTAGGACTGTTTTTGGAAAGGAATGTTGTTTCAGGATCAACAAAAGATATCGATTCAGGAACATGTCTTGGCAAAATCACAGTGATCGGGCGATTTTCCTGCAGAGTTTAGTTCCAAGTTCCAACCAGAATAAAACACACTTGAACAAGCTAATCAAGGTCTTTCGAGATTACTAGAAAGCCACAGGAAAGTTAGTTTGATCAAGGCTGGAGCTAAAGTGGAACTCCAGCAGGGTTGCCAGGTCTGCACAACAAAAGTAGTCCAAAAAATGTGATTTCCTCCATGGGGTGGCCAAATTCTCCATTGAATTTATGAATGAATATGAATGTCTGGGGGTTGTTTTGGGGGTGTTGTAGTACCAAAATCATGAAATGAACCTGTGGCAGCAGCTTAAAAGTAGCCCGTGGACTTGGCAACACTGATCTTGACGGCCAAGCCCTGCTCTAGAGCCATGTAAGAAGTAAAGCTTACACAAAATGTCTTTAAAAATATGCCAGACAGGCTACGTGGTGAGGTCATGTGACAACGATGTAGCATACAACCGTTTGAAATATAATTCAATATTAGCAATCCAGGCTGTTTCACATGCTATAAAGCAGCGTACAGTATATACTGTTCAGTATGCGGAGCGCTAGCTTTCCAGAATCGCGATTTTGTACTTGCTAATATCACAGTTCTTCTAAAACATGGATATGCTCACACTTGCGATAGATCCATCGCTGCAAATCAACTTCCTGTTTGAGATCGTGCTTGCATGGCTGTCAGGAACACGGCAGGAACAACGGCACATCGGTAGCTTTATAGGATTCAACGGCGTCGTCAGTGTATAGTCTTGCTAATAACACGTCTCTCCGCTTAACGTGTACTTGGTGTGTGTTTTTGGTAAGAAAAATCACAGTGGAATCTTTTAAGAGGGTGTAATTCCCGTTTTATTCCTCGTTTCGTTGCGTAGAATAATGTGTGGCACTTAAAAGATGAGAACTGACTGTATGACTGCATTGTGTCATAGTGCCTTATTCTGACTTCTTCAGTAGCTCAGTGTGCAAGCCGCTCTTTTATGCTGCTTGTGGACCAGATTTCACTCCGCTGATCTGGATTTAAAGCGTCTCAGATAGCAATACTGAGAGATAAAGCAGATGAGGGATGGCTTTGGGCGTGTACAGCGTTGTTTCAGTCGAAGCCGCGGCTGTTTGGTTCTGTTCTGCAATATTGTACCTACTGAGGCCTAAAGATGCCCTTGCCTTGGCAGGCCGCTACACTGCCGTACGTACAATGAACTCTTCGGACGTTTTAGATGTGTAGCTTCACGACAAATTAACAAACCACGAGTAAGGGAAGTAAGGACGTGATTCTTTCTCTCAGCACTGACTGCTTTCAGCTTGTCCACATGAAAAAAGACTATTAAAATGGTTATCTTGCTCTCCATTTCAGTAAATCACTATGTATGAAGTTTTTTGTTTGTTTGTTTGTTTACTTCAAGTTGTAGCTATAATGAAGATATTGCAATATGTGGTTGAACATGTGGTGTCTTTCAGTGGAGCCGAAGAAAACAGCAAGAACTGTCGCCTTCTATTGAAATAGAGTTAGGGCTTTCTTTAATCAACTGACATAGTGACATTCATAATAATATTAATGATAATAATGAACATTAAAATGCTGTATGTATAATATTTATCCGGTCACGAAAGTATTTTTTGTATTGCCCTGAAAATAAAGAGTTTCAACAAACTATAATTTGTGAAAGCATTTATTTTTTTTTTTTTGAAAGCATGTTTTTGCTTTAAATACACTTTTAGTTTTTTATACAGTACCAGTCAAACATTTTGGAAACATTGCTATTTTTAAAGTTTTTTGAAAGACATTATCTTATGCTCATCAAGGCTGCATTTATTTGATCAAAAATACAACAAAAAAAAATGTAATATTGTGAAATATTATTACAATTTAAAATCGTATTACTTTCAAATATAATTTTCTTTCTGTGATGCAAAGCTGAATTTTCATCAGCCTTTTTATTCATCAAAGAATCCTGAAAAAAGTATCACAGGTTATTAAAAAAAGGTTATTAAGCAGCCCAACTGTTTCCGATATTGATAATAAATCATCATATTAGTATGATTTCTGAAGGATCATGTGACACTGGAGTAATGATGCTGAAAATTCAGATTTGCATCACAGAAATAAATTATATTTTAAAGTATATTAAAATAGAAAAGTGTAATAATATCTTAAAATAGTACTGTTTTTGTATTTTTGATCAAATAAGAAAATGCAGGCTTGATGAGCATAAGAGTATCCAGAGACTTCAAAAACATTAAAATATTCCAATACTGGTAAAGTCTTTTTATTATTATTTGTATTTATTACTATTATTTGTGTGGATTTTTTTTTTTTTTTTAAATAAATAAATAGTAACAATGACCTCTTTTTTCAAGCGTAAATGGATCTTTAAACATGAAAATGCTATTTTAGAAGGGTATCGTCATATTTGGGCAAACAAAAATTGTAATTTTGTTTTTTCGTGACAAAAAATAAATAAATTTGACTGCTGGCAACCATCCACGGCGACGGCCCTTTAAAAACCCTTTCCATTTCCGTCAAGACTTTGCAGTGGAGACCAGCTGTGGTAAGTTTTAAATGCGTTTAAAAATGTACGGTTCTTCACTGAAACAGACTAAATCTGTCGCTTTTCTCTGTTCAGGGGTAATTATAAGTAGCCTAGGCCTCAGTACACACTAAACCAAACAAATGCTCAAAGTGGTTTTACGACGATACACATTTTTAGTCACTGAAATGTATTCACATCCTTTCTCTACATAGTTTTAAATAATGTTTGTCTGACGCTGTTTGTGTAGCTCTACATGTGAGGCATTCTGTCCAGTTGGTGTCGCTGTTACTCCTTCATGTGTTTGTGGTCGCGGTCATTCTGGGAATTAGAATGGCCAAATTACAGTCTGTGTGACCAAAAAAGGACATGTAGCAGTTTGTGCTTCGACTTCAGACAGCAATCTATAAGAGAACATTATGTTCAGCAAAATGGGAGAATAAAAAGTTGAAAGTTCACTCAAGTGAACACATTGATGCTGCACTGCTGATATCGGGTGAGACGAAAACACATACATTACTTAGTCTTGTTCCATTAGTATTCATTAGTTCCCATTGTAGATATAAAGGCCAGCCAGAGGAAGTACAGTCGAATATAGCTTATTTAATGCAGGGGTTTTCAATGTTACCAAGGACCAGTCAGCATGATTTTGCCAGGTAAGAGACATTGTTGATCCTGGAACGACATTCCTGTCCGATTTTATTTAGTCCTTACCCCTAAACCTAACCCAAGTAGCCTACCTTCAGACCAAGTTCAATTCCAACTAAATCAAAAGTTGCTGTCAAAATTAACACTGGCACAGTACAACAGTTTTATTTCATGGTGACTGATGCATGATGAGAAACCTTATTAAAAATGCGAACTCTGTGTGAACTCTGTGAAACCCATATTCTCGCATTATGCGAGACAAACTGGTAGGCCTATTAGCTATTCAAGTAGGCTAATTGAAAACCCCATATTTGAAGGTCCTCCAATAAATGGCCTGATATTTTGGGCCTGAGGTGGGAAAATATGATTTCTTCAGTTCAGCATTAATCTTTTCATGTGAAACAATTTCAGGCACACATTCCAGAGGATGGTTAACAAGTCTGCATCGTGTTGCTAATGCTAATGCTTTGTCTAAAGACAGACGAATATATTTAGACCTACTCTTTATAAAAGCCTTGGACAGACTGTTAAAAATCTTTGCTGTCAATTATTGTGTATGTCTGTCGTTTGGTGTTGTTAGCATGAGCAGCTCAAGCACTCGTTTTTGTGAAATCTGAGGCTTTGTTCGTCGTACCACAGGAATGGCGCTGGAATTGAGGGGGCAGCGGTCGCATTTCTGTTGGATATCCTTCAGTGATTTACCGCTGCTTGATCATAGTGTTGTATTATTCATTGAGTAAAAAGGCTTTTCTCAGAGAATCTTACACACGGGAATGTTGCTTTACCAAGTTTTTACACATTTGGTTCTTGAATTATTTTAAGAATTAGGCTATGTGTGAAGTTTAGACAATGGAATGGCAGCTAAAGTGTGTCAGACTTTGGTTATGGGAATCTCAGGCTTTTTTCAATAAAAAGTTGGTGTGTTTGTTATGGGGACAAAAGATGGCAATTTCCAAAATCCTTGTCTGGAAATGTTTTGTTCCCTGTGAGGAAAACAGCTTATAAATCATACTAAGTGATGTTTTTTGAAAATGTAAAAATGCAGAAAGTTTTCTATGATGGGTAGGTTTAGAGGATATAATATACAATTTGTACAGTATGAAAATCATTATGTCTATGGAAAGTCCCCATAAAACATGAAAACATTGTGAGTGTGTGTGTGTGTGTGTGTGTGTGTGTGTGTGTGTGTGTGTGTGCGTGTGTGTATGTGTGTGAGAATTCCACAGAGTTGGACACAGCCGTCTTCCATGTGTTGTTCAGGTATTCATGATAACTCAAGTGCATGGTGGTTTTATTTTCCTGTAATCTTAACATCACATCAGTTCTGGAAGGAGAATTCTTCCCAAAGAAGAAAAAAGGTTGGAGAACAGGAAAAACATTGTTGTCACAGCTGTTTGACTAATTTTAAGCAACCCTCTCGCCTAGGAATGAAACAGATTTGTTTGCTTTGTGCCGTGTTTCCATTGTTAATGACTTTAGTGTTCTGTGTGTTAGTGCCTTCAAATCTAAAACTCGCACTACTTAGAGAACAAATTTAGAAATTGTGAATTTGAATTAAACTGGCCACACATTCTTTCTACTGGATGTGAAAGTGGAATGACAGGAAGAATAATTTACTTAAATGCAAATATATAAAAAAAAAGATATTTTGAAGAATGTTGGTAAGACGGCACCCATTGACTTCTATAGTATTTTTTCCCTACTATATTCTTCAAAATATCTTCTTTTGTGTTCAACAGAAGAAAGAAACTCATGCAGGTTTGGAACAACTTGAGGGTGAGTAAATGATGACAAAATTTCCATTTTTGGGCGAACTATCCCTTTAAATTAAATGGATTATTAATTTCATTCCATTTCTTATTCCTGGAATTTGAATTACATCCTGCATTCTAACATAATTCAAATTAAAGCACTGAATTGGCCTTTTCAGTTCAATCCTGAATGGTGTACGATCGTCATATTATACAACGACATGAATAAGATCATGTGAATAATGTCAGTCAGTCTTCTTTGTGTAGAGAGAAGGGATCTTCTTGGAGAGGTGCGTGTTTTGAGAGTAAACTCAGCAGTCGCGCTGGAATGATCCGGACTGTACACATGACTATTTTAGGCTTGTTCGTGAAAGGGGTTGCCCGATTCCCTTATGTTGTCATCCCTGAGGAGCGTGACTCCTGGGATGCTGTTTATTGTCTGAGATCTCCTGTGAGAGGACATTAGAGAGCATTTCCAAATACAGGGTGCTGTCTTCTGTTATAGCATCACTATTACTGTTGCTTACTTTGGGTTATGGATCTGACCAAACCATTACCCTAAATATCACATTTTTATGTATTCACTTATAAATTAAATGGGTTTAAAACCCCATAAACTTGTAAGTTAGAAAGGACACAATCCATTTCTAGAGTCCGAACACCTTCCAATGAAATAGTAACATTTTACAATCAGATTTCATTAGTTAACATGAACTAAGAATGAACAATACTTCTACAGCATTTATTAATCTTAAGTACTTAATTTCCACATTTCCTAAATGTTGTATTTGTTAACATTAGTTAATGCACTGTGAACTAACTTGAACAATGAACAACTGTGTTTTTTATTAACTAACATTAACAAAGATTAAAATTCAGTTACAAATGCATCGGTCATGTTAGTAACTTAACTAATGTTAACAAATGAGACCTTATTGTAAAGTACCACTAAACCCTATACCTTACCCGTATCCTATACCTCAATAGCAGCACAAATGTTTGGCAATATAACATGAACACAATAAGTTCATTTTAACAAACAACTTTTTTATGTAAGTACAGCACACACAAAAAAAATTAAACTTACTTTAATTCAACTTGGCAAGCAAGGCAACATTCCTCATTTTCATTAAGTTTAACATGATGTACTAAAATAACTGAAACTAAACCTGAAATAAATATGAATGAACCTAAAATAAACAAAAAAATCACAAAAAAAACCCGAAATTTCCAAAACTTTAATAAAAATGATAATGAAACTGCGAAAATATAAAAACAGAAACTAATTGAAAATATTAACAAAAACAACAGTCATTTTTTAAATCATTTTAACTGTAAAATATTGTAAAAACGCTATGGGAAAAAAAACAGTAAATAGGTTAACAGTACCTGGACATTTTATGTAATTTTACAGTAAAATGCTGTTACAGTTTTTAGATGTAAAAAAGAACAGATCCACATACTGTATAATATACAGTAAAAAAAAAAAATGTAAACTGACATTCCCAGAATTCCCTGTGTGATACTTCACATTTGAAGGTATTTAGTTTCTTAATAGCCTAGTTTTTGTTATAAGTTACTGTATGTACATTTGGGTTTTATGTTACGTCTTCTGTTGTTTAATGAATGAAAATATTGCATTATTTTAGTGTCATGTGTGTTAACATGATGGTGTTTTGAGATTGCCTGAATGACACACCTTCTGTATACTAGTATATACTTCTGCCAGTAGAAAAACTAATTGTGATGAACTTATTCATGATTCTTCATGTGTCTTTCAGTTTTATACTGTAAAATGTACAGGTTCTGTAAATATGTTTATGGTTTCACTGTCTTTTTTTTTTTTTTTAAAGAATTATTCTGGCAACCACAACAAAAACATTTTTTAAGATCTCAGTGATACTAAAATTACACAGTTATGGTTAACGAAAATATCTGAGTTCATTTCACTTTTAGTTCTTCGGGTCTAAATATCACAGAATACATATAAATACCTGTCTTTTCACAGTCTTCATGTCTGCTTCTACTTTTTCATGCCCCTTGAGGAACCGCAGGGAACGTATGTATTATTTGTTTTTGCAGCCCGATGTCTGCACCTTTGGGGGATATTTGGTCTGAGGATCCCATTAATAACCTCTGGTCCATAGATCAGTTGAGACGGCCGACCCACTGACCCGCTGGGACACCGTCCTGCTGAAAACATGTGAGACCGGTACAGACACTGGAACGAGGGAACAAATTAGTACAATGTGGTTACGAATTAATACGTTTTGGGAATGAATTCTTAATTCATCACAATTTAAGTAAATTGGCCATGATTAATCTATTAAAACATGCATTTTAGTCTTAAGCCTTGTCTGTAAAACTGTGCAAAAGTGTAAAAAACGATACGCAATTGAGGTAGTTTAGGTGTATAGTAGTTCAAAATTGTATTATTCTTGAAGTGGTCCACCACCTTAAAAGATTGTATAACCAGTCTGCTGTTGGCTATCGGATAAGGAACCTACCAAGCTGTTCCACTAACCGTGGTGTAACTAGGTGTCAGCATTTCTGAGTCAGCAGTGGCGCCGCTGATATATCTGGATTCGAGCTCATGTTGGACACCAAATACTAATACTAGGTGAGGAGCTAGCTTCTTTTAAGCACCCTAAAGCTGGCAGTGGTTTGAAGAACGCTTTCAATCATCCAGACACACCCTCCCATCTTCATGACACCTCTCCTCAGAATGGCACATTAAACTGTCCCCACAAACATTTTATAGTCCAGCATATTTGCCTTTCAACACCTCGCAAATAGATCAGCATCGGTCATTTTAAATGTTAAAGTGAATTTAGCCATCACATCATTATAATGTTTGGCTGAAGGCTTGTTGGTAAATGGAAATAACTTTACGCTGGTCATTCAGGAATATCTAGCCTGGACCAGAAGTTCAGTTAAGATGGTCTGAGTTGGGTAGATCAGTACCAGGGACAAAAGCTTAGAGATGTTGGCAACAAGTGCTAGTCTGAAACCTTTGGTGTAATGCAACACCTTACTGTCTCGCTCTTAGAAAGGAAACCTCCCAATCCAAGAGGGTTTTGCCACATCTTTCAGCAGAAGAAAAGTCCTGCCGTAAGCGTTTTCTTTCTCTCTCAGTCTCGCTGCTGTGGCTTTCCCTGCCCAAAAGCTACAAAAGCTGAATAAACAGCAGTGAACAAGGGCTTGCTGAGTTTTCTGGAAATATGCAGAGGAAATGGGTCTCTCGTTTCGACAAATGGCCCACTTTTGAGAGGAGTCAAATGAGCCTGCAAGGACCGAACAGCAGGTTGGAGAACATGTTGCTTTCAGTCAAAAGGAGAATCCGGAAGTCTGGATTATTCTGTATGAGCCGTAAAAATATTTGCTGACACCCCAGAGCTTCAGTAGTTTGTTTAAATAGCAGTGTCAATAACACCCTGTTTGGAGTCGTGGTTAAAGTAATTCATAATCATTGCGCTCTTGATGAAAGGTTGTAGGGTCAAATCCTAAATAAATACAGTTACATGTATGGAAGCCCATTTCTGCCTCAAAGTAAAAATATAAAAAGCTTATTGTGACTATTTCTTGAAACAATTGACTTCATATCTCCAAATTGTGATTTTTATTTCTCGCAAAGTGACTTTATCTTTTGCCTTTGCCCTTTGTTAGAGATACCTTTGGATATTATTAAAGACTGTTTGAACCGGTGCATGTGCTTTCCTACAACGTGTCGTGACAATATCTCACAATTGCGGCTTTGTTTCTCCATTGGTTCGATTTTTTTGTAATTGCCAGTAGTCAGTTTCTCATAAATCTGACTTATATATATATATATATAGTTACTTTTGCCAGTCCAACCAAGTAATGAGTCAAGGAGGAGTAAAAACATTGGCTCTGGTTCACTTATCACACTGTAAATAGAGGGAGAAGTTTAGTGCATTGGTTGAGGGTGAACCAATCATATAGGTTTTTATTTTACCCCAATAAATCGCATCAGATCATTCATTTTACTTTTTATTGTCATCCATTCAATCAAAGATAAAGGGGTCCTAATGTTACCCATGTTTCCCCCATCTGATTGGAGATCTTTCAAGGAATCTGACGCTTGATTTTCAGACTTTCATCAGACAACCTCTTTCACGATGAGGTTTTCCTCCTCAAAGCTTTGAGGAGAAATTAGAAACCACACTGCTGATTTTTCATAAAACATCACAAGCTCAGCATCAGAGTTTATGACTAAGTTCAGTACTGTCAGCAGAGAAGTTGATCTTAGATGAATTCCTCTGGCTGATCTTGGCGTCTCTCCCATTTCTTCAAGCTCCCTGACGGGAAGTGTGAACCCCACACCGAGGCTGACACGAGAACAGTCAGACATCTGAACAAATACTGACAGGGTCACGGGGGCCTGATCTGGGGTGAGAGGACAGCTTGTCAAGAGGTGTGGGTTCCTTTGGGATGCCTCACTCAAAACAACTAGCAGTTGTGACGCAGAGCCACGGCTAACACATTTTGCCTGTGTGTGTCCAAGTGAAAAAAAACTATCTTATGTTCATGTTTTCATCTGGAAGATGTATTTTTGGGGATTTTGCTCATCTGCAGAATGTCTAGAGACACACAAATGGCACTCTTCATAAGTTTGTATATTTGAATAGAATTTGGCATTAGCATGCCGCTTAGATATGTTATCACTAAAGATAAGTCATACACAAATGATACTCTCCATGATAAGTTGATGGGAGAATCAACAATATATTCCTAAAGAGTTTAGTATTAGCAATGTTGTTAAAGTTAATGAGTTCACACTAATTTGTTATTGTGTTCAATAGCGTTTGCATCCAGAGTTTGCTGTTAGCATTAGTATAAAGCTATGTGATATTGCTAATATGCTAATGTGCAATGCATACAAATTGCACCCTTTACAAACAAATCTGCAGGAGAACCGACAGTTTTCCTATAAAGTTTGGTGTTAGCATGTTGCTTACTTAATGTATTAGCGCTAATGTACAATGCATACAAATCGCAGTCTTCACATTAATGGGGTTTTTTTTTTCAGTACTGAATTCCAACATTCAACGTTTATCTTGACTAATTCGTCAACTAAAAAATTCCTCACAATGCATTCTGGGATTGCATCCCATGTGAAGTATACATGTGATCTAATGATGTAATGTTGCAACCTATACCCTTTTGAGCATCCTTCATGCTGGATGGTGCCTTTGAATACTTTCTAGGTAGGCAGCACGCTTGGTTTTGGAACAGACAAGTCAATGAAGAGCTACTTCAAAAATGCATGTATCCTCAGGTAAACCATCCCGTCTCCTCATTTAGCCCTTTTTGATTTGAACTAACTGGGAGAAATGAATAAGACACATGGTCAATAATGAAGACGAGCACATACCCAGAGGTTTTTATGGCTCAGTGAAATGGAAACCAAACCATTTAGGAAGCCGTAAACTCAACATAAGAACTCATCATGTCAGCTCTCAGCACCCAACTCCATAAATGGAAAGATTTGCTTCAACTGCTCACATGAAAAGTTTTCACCTACTGACATCCAGGAATGGGAAAAATGGGCTAATATTGATCGAGTTCTGTCAACGTCACGCTACATACACTAACACGCATGCTGAATTGCCTCAATGTCAAGATCACAAGAGGAACCAAGCCGTCCAAGCATCTATATTGTTCAGCTGTTGTGACTAGATGGATAGATAGATAGATGGATGTTAAGAGTTTGGTGCAGTTTATCAATAGATAGATTCATACATACATACATGGATGGGTGGAAAGAGTTTAGTGCAGTCTATCTCCAGAACAGCTTGAAAACATTGTCTTGCTTCAGTGAACCTCACAAATGAGTCACATCAGTGCAGGAGAATTCCTGGTCTCCATCCGGCCTCATGCTGTTATGGAATCTCTTATCTTGAGGATGCAAAGTAAAGCAAACTGTCGGTAAGTGCTTTGCTGACTCCTTCCCAGCAGTGTCCAAGTGTTTAACACTGATTTCATAGCTAGAAGGTTTGTTGATTGACAAGCAACATTTGATTTTTATTTCTCTTCCTTTTCAAGTGATCAAGGATCTTCTGATATTCTGGAGGAGAATAATCGCTGTTATCTCGTCACATCTGAATTCGCTTTTCTGGCCAGATTATGGCGGTCTGTCTTGCGTGAGATACGGCTCTGAGTTTTCTCCAGCTGCGTTAGTGGAACACAGACAAACACTTCATAGGGAGGAACCCTCACTAGCCCACAACTATTCAACCATTATGGCTGCCACCCGCATCAAACAGGCTTTAAAAAAAAAGAAGAAAGCTCTCAAATGAATCACATTCCACTGCCAAAGCTGCTTGTTTTTCACATTATCATGAGTGACGTGAAAAGCAGAGGAGTTTGTCTGCTTGTTTTCCTCTCCAATTTTATGACCAGGATGGGAGTTGCTTTGCTGACAGATAACAATTTGGACAACAGCTTGAAATGAGTGTAAGAGACATCTAGTTCCTAAGGTGACTGTCTGCTTGGTAAATCGAAGGCTGCTCATGTGAAACACTATCTTGCCACATCACAATGAAGGGTAAAATTAAAGCTATGATAGACACAATGTGATCAAAGGAAGAGACAGGCATTTTTGGTGTCATGTCTTTTCACGGAGACTTTTCTTGGCAGAACGTGCAGCTATTTCCCCCATAATGGTTGAGGTTTATCTACGCAACATGACACAAAAGCAGTTCTAAAGTAGTCAGTAAAATTATGCTACTCTATAAGACCTCATTTTCACCAAAATTAAAGTATTGCATGCATCTATTTACGAATACGTCAATCCCAGAATGCATTGTGACGAGCTAAGAAAAAACAAACAAATAAAAAATGGTACAGAAAATGAAGGAAAATGTTGATTGCAAATTTAATTTTAGTCAGTTCTGAAAAGTATCAATTAAAAAACTCTCTAAATTTGTCTGGTGACTGATTGAGTTATCCAATGAAACCGGCTGTGGGAAATTGGCCTTTTCTGCTTATTACGAGTAACATGAAAACATCAAACTAATCAACTTTTCTTGCATTTGCAAGATTTTGAGAACAATTTTCGTTAATTTACTTTTCTTATAGTATTGACATATCCAACAAAAACACTCCAGAAATGTCTAAATTGCACTATGAACCGCACAAACCACAAAACCTACTACTTTACATTGCTATGGGGAAATGACTAGGAGCTTGGTTTAAGAATTTAAAATTTTCTTTAAAAAAAAAGGAAGCCGCCGCCTGTATGTGGACTGCAGACATTGAGACTGCTGCAGGGTTTAGGAGCAGTTTCAGATCAGTGCCAAAAAATGAAAGAATCCTCCCCTATCATACTCATCTCAGACCTTACAGTAAATGCTCTGGGGCTCAGGGGCGAAAATCTGCCCAGGCCCGCCAGGCATTTCTCCCAGAGACCACCTCAGCTCTGATCTCTCTCAAACAGCTTGCGGCAGCGGAACGCTACACATCTCCTTCATGGGTACCAACAGTCCAGGCTTTAGTGAGTAGTCAGCACATAAAGAGATCTTGATCGCCTCTCTCCACAAGTCCATCTGTGTGAGTCTTAAATCCTTAATGTGGTTTGATCGGCCTGTTGGGTTTTGTATCGCAGGAACAGAGTGATACAAGAAAAAAGTCCTGTTATGTAGGAATTTGGCTACCTTGGACCATTATACCTACAGCATTATACTACAGGCTGTTGAAAGCTTGAATCTGATTGGTTGACGAATGTTATTTTCAGGGAAACACATGGCTAAAGTAGTTCCCGGCAGGTTTTGAGTATGCATTAGTCTGCTATCAGTGGCTGAAGCCTCTGCTTCGCGTTTTGGCCGCATTACCACCTCAGGTGTGCATTATTTTTTCTAATAATTCAACTGTTAATTTACTAATTAACCGCATGAAAGCCGCAACTGACCATTTAGAATCAAGTATTTCAGACAGCTGTGAAAGTAAAAGTATGGAGGCCTGCACATGACACGGGGACATAAAAAATGGATATTATGGGCTTGAATTTAGAATTTGTTACCACGTCTTTTTAATTTGTGGCCACATTGTACTAATTTGTTGAAAAACTGTGGCAAAATGTAACCTAAATGAGGGAACAGTTTTGTACAACGTGGACACAATTTACCTAAAACAAGGGAATGAATTGAGTCGTGGGAACAACTTTCAAACATGTGGCTGAATTAAACCAATATTTCCACTTGGCATTGTGTAGAGTTTACTACAGTAAAGTTGACTGAGTGGATCAGGCAGTCTGAGCCGGTGTGATTGAGTGGAGGAAGGGGACTGATTTGCATATTCAATCTATTTTAAGGCATGAAGAAATTATTTTCACAGGAGAAAAAAATACATTTAATTTAATTGAAGATGAGAGTTTTAATGGTTAAAACGATTGACTGAAAGCGGACTTTAACTTGTGGCCGTGATATGTTTTTGTTTTTTCCCCCTCCACATTAAAGGGATAGATATTAGAAAAAGATCTCTAATATTATCAACAAGTACTCTTGTATTAGATTCCAAGTCATCTAAAGCCATACAAAAAGACATGGAAAAGAGAAGCTTGGACATTCTGCTAAATAACTTTTGAAAAATGTAATGGGTTTCCAATAAAAGGAGAGCGAGTTAATACTGACAGAATTGTTATTTTTGGCTAAATTAGCTGTTTATGTCATGTACAACTCAACCTGGGTTGGTGAAACCTTATTGTAAGCGACACGTGAGCTGGTTGTTAAATGCACATGTGTGTGGTCATTCCTCCAGTGATAACTATCGCAGGGCTTGATTTCCCTGGCATGACAGAGTGGAAGCAAGTGTATGCTTGTATGTCATCACCCCCTTGATATGTGTGTGTTGGAGTCTCAAGTTGCGTTGGGGTCAGGTTGCACCTCTGCCTCTCACCAATATTTGCTGTCCAGAATTAATTTACCCCAGCATGGTACTGGTTAATCCCATCTATCTATATATACACTGCAATTTCCCTGAGCTGCTCAGATGGACCTCTGAGAAACTTAGAAAGTCCTGTTTGTCATTGAGAATGAATTCTCTGGGGTGCTTCGCCTGGTCCCTGCCGCAGGGGGGAAACACAGATAAAGTGATAAAGCATGAGGATTAGTTTAGTGAGACTTTTGGAAGTTTTGGGGACCATTTTCATATTATTTAATTCGTTTTTTCATATGACTTTGTCAACAACAAAAAAACTATAGACCACTATAATGTCACTATAATGTCAAGAGTGATGTAAGTTGCTAAGCAGTTGCTAGGATGTTGTGTGTGGTTGTTAAGGTGTTACTAGGGTGTTCTGGGTGGTTGCTAGGGTTTTCTGAGTGGGTGTTTGGGCACTGGCAGTTTGTTTATGGGGTGTTCTGGGTGGTTGCTGTTTGCAAATCAGTTGCTAGGATGTTCTGTATGGTTGCTAAGGTGTTGCTAGGGTGATCTGGGTGGTTGCTATGGCACTGGTAGTTGGTTTCTGGAGTGTTCTTGGTGGTTGCTGGTTGTTAAGCAGTTGCTAGAATGTTCTGGGTGGTTGCTAAGGTGTTGTTTGGATGTTCTGGGTGGTTGCTAGGTTTTTCTGCTTGGGCACAGGTTATTGGTTTCTGGGGTGTTCTGGGTGGTTGCTAAGGTGTTGCTAGGGTGATCTGGGTGGTTGCTATGGCACTGGTAGTTGGTTTCTGGAGTGTTCTTGGTGGTTGCTGGTTGTTTAGCAGTTGCTAGAATGTTCTGGGTGGTTGCTAAGGTGTTGTTAGGATGTTCTGGGTGGTTGCTAAGGTGTTGTTTGGATGTTCTGGGTGGTTGCTAGGTTTTTCTGCTTGGGCACAGGTCATTGGTTTCTGAGGTGTTCTGGGTGGTTGCTAAGGGGTTGCTAGGGTGTTCTTGGTGGTTACTAGGGTTTTTCCTGTGTGATTGCTAGGGCACTTGTGTTCTGGGTGTTTGATGGTTGCTAGGTTGCTTGGGTGTTCTGGGTGGTTGCTGAGGTGTTTCTAAGGTGTTCTGGGTGGTTGTTGGGATGTTATTCAGCAGTTGCTGAGTGGTTGTTATGGAATTGCTAGACTTGGTTAATAGGCAGATGCTAGGTCTTTCTGGGTAGTTGCTAGGCAGTTGCCAGTGAGTTTTTGGTGGATGCTAAGGCATTGATTAGCAGTTGCTTAGCAAGTTTGTTCTGAGTTGTTGTGAGGGCATTGCTTGGCGGATACTAGGTTTTTCTGAGTAGCTGACAGGGCCTGCCGAGGTGGTTGTTAGGGTATGCTACTTGGATACTATGGAGACAGTTCCTGGTGGTTGCTAAAGCATTGATTAGCAGTTATGCTGCATGGGTGTTCTGGGTTGTTGTTAGGGCATTGCATGGTGGTTGCTAGGTTGTTCTTGGTGGTTGCTAGGTTTTTCTGGATCATTGCTAGGGTGTTGCTAGAAATTGCTTACAGGTCAAAAGTCTCAGAATGATATGTATTCTTTGGGATTATGCCACCAATACGTTTCTTAGAAAAGCAATACAACTCTAGCCACATGATTTGAGGTATCATTCATATCCATAACACAAATGGTGAGGGACGAGTGATGCACTGCAGTTTAATACTCGGGACTCATATGTAAGAAATAATAATAGTCGTTTTCTCTAGCAAATACCACTAATGTTATAAATAAATGTGTTGTTGGCCCATATCAAAAGCTCCCAAAATGTCTTTCTTAATTTGGCCAACAGCTTAACATTTGATGTTAGGTTCTATATATGAAGATCATCTATGCAGAAGGACTCTTGTTCATGTCAGCTTCTCTGGTTTCCTCTGCCTTTCATTCCTTAATCCTCAGTAGACATGGGAAGTGTAACTCCCCTTCCGGACAGTCATTATAGAGCCTGAAGGAGATACTGAAGTTGTTAATTTTAGATGTTGTGAAAGATAAATGTTCATGCATGTTAGTTAATTTTTTTTCTATAACAGAAATGTTATCATGACTGCTTTGTTTGCTCACTTTGTTTAGTTGCTTTCACTGTAATTCTATTTAGCCTATAATCACATTTTGCTTCAGAAAACTCTCGTATTTTTATGCATTATTGAAACAAAGCCAAATAACACAATTATGCAATTTTCTCTGAACTGTGTATTTTTTAGCTCTTGCTCCCTGTTTGGGAAAGGACAGTGTCCCACAGCTAAAGTCACATCCCAAGGGTCGACCGCTTTAGATAAACACGCATCTGATGCCAGCGCTATTACTCCAGCATGGATGGATGTGTCATGAAACCAATGGGTCTGTTATGGTAAAAGATCACCAGAGATGATAAACCATCAGAGACCCACAGGGGAAAACAGAACAAGAAGATATAAACAAGGAACTCCAGCTTTCCTTATCATCCGCAGTACTTGTCTGTGTCTTTATATGCTAGAACAGATGGGAGAAACAATAAGATAATGATGCATGCATGCGTATTTCTTCAGATATAAACTGTTTGATTTGTATTAGTTGGATTGGAGAAAGCTGAATATTAAAGGGTCTCAGATAACACTTCCTCTCTCATCTCTACCCAGCCTGTCACTATAAATTTGTACTATGAGGGATTGTGGACTAATCCAAAATGATCCTCATATAAACAGTGCTTAATAAGAGCTGAACAAAGCCAAGTTTCAGTTCACACTGTCAGAAACTTTTTTTCTAGTGGGAAAAGTATGAGAAAACCATTTCAGTCTGTCTCAAAAAGTTACTTTACAACCATATGCTGGGCAATATTTTCAAATAATATCTTCTAAGATATTTATTGTCTACTTATATCCAACATTTCCATACTGTGTTTGTGGCTATGAATGTTTACAGGCCTCCAAGGTATTTATGCTATTATTCATTTAATAGAAATATTTACCCATAGTTCTTTGAGGCTTATTTCTATTGTAAACTGCATTTAATCTATGGAGCTAGTCACCACAAACCTCATGAAATGTAAAAAGGTTTTTGCGTTGTGAACGATAACAGGAAGTGACACAATAGGGGTCTGTCATAATCATAAACATAAGATGAAATGGGGAAAAAGGAATACCTGTTTTGCATTAAAGTCTATACTATTTTTTGCATTATTTTAACTTTTTCCCCGCCGTTGTTTTTCGTCAAACAATGTTTTCACTGCTATACGGTAGGGGGCGCTGTTACACATCTTCTGAAATATTACAGAATCTCCAGATCAAAACACGGGCGAAAAAATAGTAGAAACAAGCAATAGAAGCTTTGCTTATGCACACATTAAGCTAATGTGATCATCAAACATTAAACAGCGTATAAATCAAATGAAATGTCGACCCAGAACGAATTATATATAACTGTGAATCTTTGGGGGTGTTGATGGATTCTATCTAGGCTACTATGAACTGATCATCGTTCTGAATCCCATCCGGACGAAGTCGTAATTTTTTATTTTTTTTTATTAAACTTACTCACAAGTGTTGATAAAAAAATTGTCTGGGGACAATGAAAGTTTTGTGAAAATTATCCTTTTTTTTTTTTTTTAACACTGGTGGGGAAAGAGTTAACGACAGTTAAGCTCATTTACTCAAAACTACATTAGTTTTATTAGCATTGCATTGTGATTATTATTATTTTTTTTTTTTTTTTGTTGCATTACAATAATGACATTTGAGGGTTGAACAGATGGTATCGATAACGAAAACTCCAAGAACAGCTTTGTGCTATTCAATACAATTACAAGAGAGCAGAAATAGTGCAAGACAACTGCGTACTATAAGACGGGGGTTATTTTAGGGAATCATCACATTATGTTTGACCACTTGTCTAAGTGTTTTGTCATTTGAAATATACAGACTGGACCAGGTGCACGGGCATTAAGAGTGCCCTAAAAATACTCTGAGAAGCTTGTAAGGAGGAGAAGGACAGACCGAAGGATAACAGAGAGAGGAGTCAGTCCCCTCAATATCCCAAAGAAACAAACTGAAGCTCCTCTTGCATCTATCATGGGATCCATAAAGGCACAGCCGAGTCTGTTGATGACATTTTAAGCCCATGCAGAGTTTTTGTTAATTCTTATAGTGAAGAAGTGTTGAAACAAACGGCATGTATGAGTTCTTAATGAGTTATCTTAGTTATTATGAGATAATGTTATCAGTCAGAAATAAGAGAATCTGAGTTTTGACTCTTGGTCCAACACTTTTCCATGATGTTGATGGACCTTTTCATCCCAACTAAATAGCATACAGTATTAAAGGGCCAATACCCCTGCCACAGAAATTAAAAATAGCATTAAATGCCTCAATACATTATTTCTAATTACCAAAATATACCCATAACAAATTATTTATTTGCATTTGGTTTATATTTAAGTCAAGTCAAGTCACCTTTATTTATATAGCGCTTTTTACAATACTAATTGTTTCAAAGCAGCTTTACAGATAACAGGAAAATAACGCAACAAAATTAGTTTCTAGAAGAAAATAGCGTCATAGTCCAGCTTAAGTAAGTTCAGTGATGGTTCATTTTGTTGTAAAAAAGTTATTAATTTAGGTCATTTAGCCTATATATATAGCCGCTGGAGAAAACAGTGATGTCATCGTCCAGCTCAGTTCAGTTCTCATGTAATGGTGTCAATGCAGGCAGATCAATAATATTGTTGAATATTAAATGTCCCCAACTAAGCAAGCCAAAAGACAAAGGCGAAAATGTAACATCTGATGTTTTTCTTAAAACTCTCTTCCAGGCTTAAAGTGTATATACTAAATTAAAAGATGTATTATTTTGCATATACATTAGTCATTAGTTATCCGATTGAGCGATGCGTTTGGATAACAGAGCGTCACGTCAACAAACGCGTGCGTTCTGTTCCATTCCGTCGCGCTCAGTGTGTATGAAGACATCTCAAGGAGTTCGCCTTGCCCATCACACCCCTTATATAGGCATATAAACGGTCAAATGTCGAGCAGTAGCGAATCGCCACACAGATCCATAAAAAAGAAGCAGCCCAATGCGGGTGTTTCCAAAAAAGTATTGAATGTCCAGAGGAATTCAGTAACCCCTCCCGTGAAAGTACGTATTTGAGAGCGCGCACAGGAGCGGGCGCTCGCACTCCAGCACTGCGTTCAGTCCCAAGCGCTTCTGACCGGCACTCCTCTGTGGACCTTTATCTGTCTCAGCTCAACAGCCCATAATAACAAGCAGCCATGGATGCCATTAAGAAGAAGATGCAAATGCTCAAGCTCGACAAGGAGAATGCCTTGGACAGAGCTGAGCAGGCTGAGGGAGACAAAAAGGCAGCGGAGGACAGGAGCAAACAGGTCTGCGGTTTTAATGAGGACTTTAAAAAGTTATCCATTACGGGCACGCGTCGGTCTCGCGCGCGCGCTACTTAATAAACGGATTATTACTGCACCTGAGTGGATTAGTAACGGGAAAAGTGTAAACTTTTCATTGTCAGTTTAAACAATATCTATTTATATCTATCTATTTAGTGTTGCTGTAATAATAATGTAATAATTTATATGTTGTCATTCATCTAATGCAGGAAAATGTAGGCTATATGCAGCCATCCATTCAATTAACCCTCATGTTATATTGAGATATACATTGAGATACTTTTGGTCCCCGAGTAGGATAAATAATAAGCAAATGTCTGTGATTTCTACTCGAATATATTTGGTTTTCAATGTTTCAACAAGATTGTTATTATTAGTATGCTATTAAATTCAAAATGGTTGAAAATGTGTAACTACAAGGTTGTAACCTAACCTTGAAATCACTTACACTTAAGCTTTCGCTATTTTTTAACAGTGTCGTAATGTATCCCCTTAAAATATACCCCTGATCAAACCAAAACTCTTCTGGCATATATTACAGACACTTTAACTCTCCGTGGTCTCTAGTCTATATTTTGCTATAAGAGACCACAAACAGATCATCACGAAGGGTTAAATAGCATGCCCGAAGTAGACATATTTAGTGTTTTAATAGCATTTGTAATAAACGTTTACCTTTTTTGTTGTGAATACTGTCATTTATGCATGTGTAGTTAGAAGACGAGCTAATTCAGTTGGAAAAGAGGTTGCGCGTAAGCGAGGACGAGCGTGATAAAGTGCTTGAGGAGTACCAGGGTGTCGAGGAGAAGCTCCTGACCGCCGACGAGGTCGCCACCAAGGTATTTTCCCGTGTGTCCCTGTCTGAATCTCCCTAACTTTTCTTTCTTTCCGTCTCTTTCTCTGCCTCCACACTCCACGCGCACTCTGCTTCCCGCTCTTCACTGCTGTCAATCACTCACTCGAACACGCGCAGCTTGAGGATGACCTCATAGCACTGCAGAAGAAACTCAAGGGCACTGAGGATGAGCTCGACAAGTATTCCGAGGCTCTTAAAGATGCCCAGGAGAAACTGGAGCTGGCTGAGAAGAAAGCCGCAGATGTGAGTATATGCAGCTTCTTCACCGCCTTCCTCACGCATCTTTTCCTGACACTTTGGGCATGACACTTTTTTTAGGCCTATAGTCAATGTCTGTCATATATCATATTTGAAGATGGTTGTGGTGGGTGTTGTTTTCGGACCCGGGTTGCACTTAGGAAACTTTTCAATTATGTTTCATTTAAGTAACACTTTCCTCACACGTCATTTCTTGAGATAAATAAACAATAAAGTGACGTCACGCCACGTTTTAGGTTTTATGAACTGTATGTGTGACATCATTTCGTGATCAGTTATCTATAAGGGCAAAGAGTCGCCTATGGCATGGTGATATAAACACAATTTGCATACCTCTGACCAAACATGGAGTGTTAGGGTAGGTAAGCAAACATTAACATAAGATTCGCGATTTAAATTACAAGACGTGCATTCCAAGACGAGAGAGGGAGAGAGAGAGCAGACAGGCTGTTATATTTAGCCCAGTGCTTTATATGGTCAAGACTCAGCTCGAGCTCAACTCCTTGGGCTCTGCCCTCCTCGACAAAGACTGAACGACTGGAATACTTTCTTTTTAAATGGCCATTCATTAAGTGTCCAAACTAAACTGTATTGCGAGTATTGCATGAGTGGATAATCCAAAGTCTTGTGAAGTATTTGCATAGCTTTGCATGAGAAGGTCGTGTCTCCGAACATCTAGTTACAAAGAACAGTTTACCTGAGTCGTTTTGTTCCGGTGATTCGACATGAGTTATCTCGAATAAAATTAAACGCATTAAAATTAGTTATCTGTGAGAAGCAAAATCGTTAAAAAAATATACACTTTCACTCAGTTTTGTTGTGTGAAAATAATAGATATTTGCATTGTGGTCTTGGATAGTGCTCACTAGGACTCCCCCTCGTGTTCAATGACAGAACTACAGTAAGGGCGCGAAATTTGGTTGTAGGCCTACTTAAGTTTCAAATTAAAATATTACAATATTTTTAAACACACACACACATATATATATATATACACAAACAGTACATACATATATGGGTTTTTTTTGGCAGACGCTTACATTGCATTGCAAGGTACACATTTACATTCTTATCAATTCTTGCTTTCCCTGGGAATCAAACCCATAACCTCGGCATTGCAAGCACAAACACTCTACTGTTTGAGCTACAGGAAAGCTTTTATATATATACATGTGTGTGTATGTATATGTATGTGTGTATATATATATATATGAAGAGTTCAGATGCAAAAGCCTCTTAGTGCCATCTGAAAATTTCTTCTAGAATGGTCATTTTTATCAACATCGTATATTTAAGTTCAGTAATTTCACTTAAATGGCAATGGAAATTACCTATTAATTGTCATTTAAGTGAAATTACTGAACTTAAATATACGATCTTGATAAAAATGACCATTCTAGAAGAAATTTTCAGATGCCACTTAGAGGCTTTTGCATCTGAACTCTTCATATGTATATATATATGTATATATGTATATATATATATGTATGTATATATTTATATATATATATAAATATATATATACATATACATATGTATATATATATATATATATACATATATATATATACATGTACATATATATACATATATATATACATATATATATACATACATATATATATATACTATATATATATATATCGATTAATTGAATCTAACATGAATTAGATAATTAGTTTATATAATGTGTGTAGCCTATATATTATATGTGTGTGTGTAAGTGTATACACACACACACACACACACACACACACACACACACACACACACACACACACACACACACACACACACACACACACACACACTAACTTTAATGTTAAATGCAATTAATCGTGATTAATCGATTTGACAGCACTAATTTAATATATATATATACACACAGATCTGGTCGATGCTGTATTTATCCCTATAGAGGGCGCAACAGGACCAAACGAATAGACTGGAGGCCCGGAACGGCGCACCCCTCCCAGTGAAGCCATTCCATATTTAGCAGCTCAGTTTCAGCAGCAGGAGCATCCCAGTCGGTGACCCACCAGCCCACTGATTAACGCGTTCATTCAGGTGTGCAGCGAGTAATGCATATCCCCCAAATGACTTTACAATCACCTACGAGTTAACGAATTAATAAAAAATAAAAGTTTTAACACATTAAACATGCATTACATTTCACCTCGCGCATGTCTGACATGGAAATTACTGTTTGATGTAAAGCGGCAGATAAGCCCTAGTTTGTGGTAATGACGTCGTTTGGGGCTCGCCTATGAAAACATGGTTACTTCCGGTGTGATCTGTAAACGTTGCTCCGCGCACACACACACACACAGATCAGGGGCAGCAGCGTCTCTGAGCTGTACTCTTAAGGAAACGCGGTACTATACGAGGCTTTTAGGGGTTATTTAAAATTATAATGGCGGCTACATCGCTGGAAGCAGTCAAGAGGAAAATTAAACTGTTGCAAGAGCAAGCAGACGGAGCTGAAGAGAAAGCGGAGAAACTGCAGAGGGACTTGGCGCTCGAGAGGAAAGCCAGAGAAACAGTAAGAACGCCACATTATATAAAGTGTGAAGTGCATGTGTTGAAAGGCGACTCGCTACAGTGTAGCGTCACGCGCATTCCACGCGTTCCGACGGGAATCTGCTCATTTAAACGCTCGCGCATACAATATGCGGATATGATGATGATGTGCGCGGTAACGTAGCGGAATTTCTCAGACGCCCTCTACGCGCTGTTTGTCTGCCCGTTAAACGGCGATATGTAGACTATAACACGCCCGGTTTTTATATATGTAATTTAAGAGCTCCGACTTATGACTAGCAGGAGCCGCGAATGAAATGCTTGCCTATGTGATTATAGACTGACGCATCTAAATGGAGTTTAAAGGTGCTGAATAACGATGTCTGACTCGTATTCGAACGAGTCGCAATATTGAGTCGGATCTTGTTTATGAATCAGTTGAACCGATCCACAAATTTAGTCGGAATTGATTCACGAAACGTTTTTCTGATCAACAATTCATTGACTCATTGCGAGGTCTGTCTCTTCTGGAACGGTCCTACTCATAATAAAGCGAAATAATGAACGGGAAACATTTCGTTTAAACATGATCGATTCCCAGCAGTGAGCCAGCAACTGATGAGTGAACTGATAACATCAGATGTGAATTAACATTGCCATCATGCAAAAAAAAAAAACCTATTAATAAGTTGCTGTTTTTTTAAATAGCAAAAACTTTAAGACTAAATTCATTTTTAGAATTAATTTGTAGGTTTGTTTAATATGATTGCAAATTATATTGATGCTATAAATTTACTTATTAAATGATTAAGAGACTTGTTAATAAAAATTAAAGTTAATCTGAAAAAAATGGAAGATAATTACGTCTGAGAGTCTAAAATAATTAGTGAGACGTTTTTGAGTCGGTTCTTTGAATCAAGTCGCTCGAAAGAATCGATTCGCGGGAGTAAGTCGGACTTCTTGAAACAAGACGTTTAAACAACAGAGACTATATTGTTTTCACCCAAAACTTTACCGACATCCCTGTACAAGACTGTTATCTGTCTCTTGTTGACTGTTGTAATTGGAGAGTGGGGTTATAATCCAGTTAGTTGTACAGTACTTCTCTGAATAGGTCCTTGTTTGATGACCATTTACATTGGAGCAGATGCTCTGTCTGAGTGCAATCATTTCAGGCTAATGCCAACAGCAGTTTAGTAGTGATCCTGGAACTGTTTATGTAGTGGTTTTATCGTAATGAACTGGCAATGTTGCTGCCTCAGGCTCTGTGTGGACATCTGATAAAGCATTTGAGCCGTTTCCCTTATATGGCCAGTCTGCATTGTCACATACAGTGGGACTCACCTTAACTGTGCAGAAACAAACAGAGGTGGCTGTCAAGGTTATCCGAGTTGCTTTCCAGTTTTTCATATCTCAGCTGACAATATAACCTGTACTTTGCCCTATGTAGCTCCCTATAGTATGCATTTGCCTATCACTGGGCTTGGACTTAAAGGGACAGTTCACCCAAAAATGAAAAATTTGTCATCATTTACTCACCCTTGAGTTGTTACAAATCCAAACCTGTATGAGTTTCTTTCTTCTGTTGAACACAAAGGAAGATATTTAGAAAAAATGGGTAACCAAACAGTTGGGCCCCATTGACTTCCATAGTATGGAAAATATACTATGGAAGTCAATGGGGTTCATCAACTGTTTGTTTAGACATTTTTCAAAATCTCATCTTTTGCATACTTCTCTACTATAAAGTAGGTGAAAAACAAGTAAGTCATACAGGTTTGGAGCAACTTGAGGGTGAGTGAATGATGACAGCATTATCCCATTAAGTAGATGTTATTTGTTATTCATGCCATAAAAACATAAATGCAACTTTGTGTTTTGATGGTGTAACAAGACTCTTATAGCCCAAATTTTACATCTGATGTAAAGTAGATACTCAACATATAGGATAGTTTGTCTAAAATGTCAACAACAACAACAACAACAAAAAAGATCATAATTATTAATGTGGCAGATGAGTTTGATTAGGGCTGGGTTTCACTACAGGTTTTCAGAGTGAGTTTGATTCGGATTCACAAGCTTTTGATTTCAATTCAATTCAATTTGATTCAGTTCAGATTCAGTTTGATTCAATTCTGATTCATTTAGGAACATTTCAATTACTGTATTTACCAAAATGTAACTTTTTTTTTTTTTTTATCTGAAACGTGCTGCTACTTAATGGTAAATGTCAGACTAATTCAAACCGGTAGTTTGTCTTTTTGAACTCTTCATTAAAACAACTGACACATAAGAGTCATTCATTTTAGGAGTTGGTTTCAATGCATAATATATGTGGAGCCTAAAATTAAAACGCCTATCTTTTCTATGCATGAATTGGACAGCCAGTTGTACTTTATTGTTCACATTTAGCATCGTCACAACAGAACTGCAATCCTATTTTTGGTTTACAGCCACCGGGAACCCACAAGCTTCATAAAGCAGCATTGAGTTTCACTGCAGTCAGCAAAATGATGTTTGTAACAGGTAGCAGGAGCAGCCTGCAGTTCTCCACTGGTCGTGTGTGTTTGGCCTTTGGCAGTGTAATCCGTGTAGGTCCGTTGGGACTCCCTCCCACAGCCTGTTAACTTTGTCCCAGAGGCTTGGTAATGATCTGATGGCCTAGTCCTGTCTCATCCATTAGCATTGCTGCAATTACGTGTTATATGGTGTGTGTGTGTGACCACAGCAGAAGGAATCGCTCTCTCTCAGTAGGTCTTAATGGAAGCTAGTTAGCATACACCAAAATGCACCGTCACCAAAACCTACTGGATAGTTACAAATACAAGCTTGAGCATTCTTTACGCTAAATGGGAGCTGTCAGCATTTTTGGGGTTTGGGTGTCACAGTCTATGTGACGTGTGTGTGGACATCTGTGGGGTTTATCTGATCTTGAGCATTTATACCAGTTCCTCTGTGCTCTTCAAGGCTGAGAGTGATGTGGCGTCCCTGAACAGACGTATCCAGCTGGTTGAGGAGGAGTTGGACCGCGCACAGGAGCGTTTGGCCACTGCCCTGCAGAAGCTGGAGGAGGCCGAGAAGGCTGCCGATGAGAGCGAGAGGTTAGTACAGCACTCACACTCGCGTTACAGAAACCATCAAATAGTGCAGTGAAATGCGGTTGATGTCAAATATTTGCCAGGTTTTTCTGTGCAGAACTAGTAGTCTCATTTGAATCTGGTTTAAGTGAGTGAGTGAATCATTCTTATTTGCTTTTCATTGAAGTCTCTCCTTTCTGAAACACTTGATGACTTTCTTGCCTTCAAAGGCTGAATATAGCATAAAACATTTTAAGTGTGAGCTGAGGACCGTTTAATTGGTTGCACCAACTGGACGAATAGTTCAGCTGTTTAATTGGTTCCACCAACTAGATGAATTTATTCAGCCATTTACTGAATAAATCGGCGTCTTTGAGTCTGAACATCTTGATGAACGCGGAATCTCATTGTGAGGAAACCACATGAACGGTGTATCTTGTTTGAGAACTGAACCGAATGAACGTTTTCGAGCGAACCAAATGAACGCAGTATGGAAGCTTGTTTCCGCCACAGGATAAAACATTTTAAAAGATAATTGCGACTTTTTATCTCACAATTGCGAGTTTACATCTCGCAATTCTGACTTTATTTCTCACAATTGCGAGATATAAAGTCAGAATTGCGTGATATAAAGTCGCAATTGCGAGAAAAAGTCAGAATTCTGACTTTATAACACGCAATTGCGACTTTATTTCACGCAATTCTGACTTTATATCTCGCAATTCTGACTTTAAAACACGCAATTGCGACTTTATTTCACGCAATTCTGACTTTATATCTCGCAATTCTGAGAAATAAAGTCAGAATTGCGAGATGTAAACTCGCAATTGTGAGATAAAAAGTCGCAATTATCTTTTATTTATTTTTTATTTTGTGGCGGAAACAAGCTTCCATAACGCAGTATCTCATTCGTGAATGAACCAAACTTAATAAATGGATCACTCATTCGGGATCGATGAATGAATCATTGAACACGTCCGGCAGAATCTCGTTTGTGAACGAACCGAATGAACGCTATATCTTGTTTGTGATCAAACCGAATAGAATGAGCACCGTATCTCATTTGTGAACGAACGAATCAACACTATGGCTGCGTCCAAAATCGCATACTAGGTACTTATTTTTGAATAAGTAATTACTTGATACAAAAAGTATGTTTTATATCATATGAATGTGTGTAGTGTGAATGTAATCTGGACATACTACAATCACCATGTTGTCATTATCATGTGACATACCGATATTAGTTGTCACTTCACTGCCATTCCTGTGGCCTCAGGATAGTGAACTGTCCATCGAATGCACACTTCAGAATCTCACTGGAAGTAGTAGGTCGTCCTACACATAGGCCGCCTACTTTTTTCAACAGTCACATACTGTTTTTCAGATTTTATACAGTAGGGAAGTATGCGATTTCAAATGCAGCCCATATCGTGTTTGTGAGTGCACTGAATGAACGCCGTATCTCGTTTGTGAACAAACTTAACTGAATGAGCACCATATTGTTTTTGGGAGCGAACCGAATGATTGCAGGATCTCTATTGTGATTGAATGGAACCGAATGAACATGGAATCTTGCTTTTAAAAGAACCAAACCGTATGAACGAGGAATCTCATTTGTAAGCCAACCAAATGAACACAGAATCTAATTTGTGAATAAAGCAAACCTAATGAATGGATCACTCATTCTGTATCTATGGGCAAATTCCATCCATGTAGGCGAAAAACGAAATTGAACAACTGGATCTCTTCCACAAGGCCGTTAGCGGAAGGAACATGCGATGATCATTTATGATTAATTTGATCATTTATGGTCATGTGACCCAGCGAATACTCGTGATTAATTTTAAAGCTAGATGGCGGAAGAGTTTGAGTTAACTTACAAATAGAGCAATTCAAGTTGTTTTGTTTTGCAAAACACACATTTTACACATTTTTGTCATGTTATGTTTAAAAAGTTTAATAAGTAAGAAATGTTTAGTGAACGCAGGGTCCAAAGATGACACGGCAAGTTTTAAAGTTGGATGCATATCATTTAGCGGATTTTCGCTAAAAGTATATCGCTCGCGTATTTCGAACTTCTTTTTACCCCTAAGCAAAGAACGAAAAAGAGCTTGCCATGAGTATATTGGGGCCTTAAAATGACTCATTCTTAAAAAGATTAATTCTCTATATCCCTCGAGCCTGCTCTGCTCTGATTGGTCAAACGGCCCTTTCTGTTGTGATTGGTCAATCGCTTACAGCACGTCTAGGAAACTAAACACCCCGTACTATAACTGAACTTCAGCTCTGGAGGCTTCCTCAGTCCTCAGCGATTGCACACACTGTAAAGACCGTAATGATGCCGTTGATTTTACCATATCAATCCAAGTGCGATTCCGATGAATAAACATTGGAAGAACTAGTTATTCAACCCGAACCTTCATCGCAAGGACGACTCAAGCAGGACGTTTCTCAGTGATATGCTATTGAGTTTGTCATACATTATGAGATGTTGCAACTGTAAATCCTCCCATCTGTATTAACAAGTGTATATCCATCAACAAGCCGATGTGTATATTTCTAATTTGAGGTGCACATGTGGGAACTGTATCAATAACAGCGCATACATTAGCCAAGCACTAACGTGAATGACTGATGTAACATTATAGTTTGTATAACAAATCTTGCTTCATTGCATTTCCAGCAAAAACACTATTTTGTGATATATTGCATACTACCATTACCATAATTGCATATGGCCATGGCATAAGAGTTTGTCCATACTGGCCAGCCCTAGTATATACAGTACAGAGCTATAGCATGCCATACAGTGGTGTTGTAGAGTACAAGACTATCAAGTGTGGCGTTCTGCAGGACTGTCAACCTGATTCACTTAAGCAGAAGTCGTCAGCTGACTGGCCCGCACCCCGTCCCTCCCCCTCTCGCAGGAACTGTGGTTGCTGTGTGCAGAGGCTCCACCACTGTGTTGCTATTGAAATGACAACATGCTGCCACTTCCTAGCCTGCACCGCACATCTGGTGCCATGCATAAAGACTGTTTGTGTGCGCGCTGAGGGACGTCTGTGTAATTCGCTAATCACCAGGACCACAAGCCTACATGTGTAGTTCGGAAACGTCCTAGTTGTATTTAGGCAAGTGTTATTATTGCTTTTCTGTTGTTGTATACAGTGTGTATATATATACAGTGGTGGCCAAAATTATTTAGATGTGACTTATCATGTGACACTGAAGACTGGATTAATGATGCTGAAAATGCAGCTTTACCATCACAGAAATTAATTACATTTTAAAATACATTACAATAGAAAAGTTATTTGAAATTGTAAAAATATTTACAATATTACTGTTTTTGCTGTATATAAAAAAAAATATTATATATATATATATATATGAGGATTAAAGGAGAAACATTATGAATAAAACTTACTTAATAGTTGCTATATCAACATCTTATCGAAGAGAATACGTTAAAATAATTTAGTTGTTGGTACACGTCAATTTTGCCGCCCGTCATGTGTGTGTAGAGATACAGATATGAGAAGCACGTTTCTGTTGAAATTAGTCATTGCGCAATTCCTAGTAGGTATGCATGTACCTATATATATATATATGTATATGTGTATATATATATATATATATATATATATATATATAAAATTTTATATATATTTATATGAATAAAATAAAACATCATTAATATAAAATATTTTAAAATATATGAAACATTTAAAATATTTAGTATTATTTGTCTGTTTAAACTTGTAAAGCACAGACAAGGCTTTTTTTAAGCCCTTGAAATGCCTCTGCATATAGCATAAAAATCAAGGGCAATGCAGACGGTTGTCATTGTGTGATGCTGTTTTTGGCCTAAACAACTGACGTGAGCTGTGTGCGTAGAGCCAGTGGGTTTCTGAATAAACAGCAATTTGTAGAGGCACTAGGCTGCGTTTCCCTTCCTTTGTTTGCCCACACAGAGGCCCTCTCTGTCTCCGGCCCAGTGCGCCTGCATAGAACCACTCTGTACCGAGACCTGGTCCAGCTCTTAAGTGCTTCTTCCCTCCCATTCATCTCTGACAATCACTGTTCTGACATTATGAGCAAACGTGGGTTTAGAAACCAAAAGCTCAAGAAAACTAAAACAGTGTCTTCGATTCCAAAGCTTGGCTGCAGACAAGTTGGCATCTTTGAATGTAATTTGTGCCGAGTTATCAATCCAGATTGAGTCAGAGAGAGAGTTCATTCCTCCTTTCACTTTATTGCTTGCTTCCTCCTTCCAGAGGCATGAAGGTCATTGAGAACAGAGCTCTGAAGGATGAGGAGAAGATGGAGATCCAGGAGATCCAGCTCAAGGAGGCCAAGCACATCGCTGAGGAGGCCGACCGCAAATACGAGGAGGCAGGTTTCCTCAGCCACCGAGAAACACATGCACACACACACACACAGGAAAAAAGAAACAAATGACTTCCTGCCTTATCACATGACCAATCACACTTAGTGTGAGCAAGCAGATGCTTTCAGTTCAGCATGAAAAATTTGCTGTATTTTCTAATCTGAGTAAAATATCGCTTTGAGGTTTTTTTTATTTTTGTTTTTTGTTGTCATTTTTCTTTTTTGTTTTGGTTTTAGTTTTATTTCATGTTTTTGTTTTTGTTTTTATTTTATCTTGTTTTTATTGTCTTTTGTGTTTTTGTCTTGTGTTTTCGTTTTGCTTGATTGTTGTCTTGTGGTTTTGTTTTGTTTTGTTTTCAATCCCCTTTGTATTGTTGTTGTTTTCGTTTTGTCTTGTGGTGGTGTTGTGTTTTTTTATCTTGTTTTCATTTTCTTTTTTGTTAAATCTTTTTTGTTTAATGTGTAGAAAGTGTACTTTTCTTTCTTTTAATTGGCCACAAGTACAGGCTTGTAATTCTCCCATGATCTGGCCTGTGTGTGCGCAGGTGGCCCGTAAGCTGGTGATCGTTGAGGCTGAGCTGGAGCGCACAGAGGAGCGTGCCGAGCTGAATGAGGGGTACGAGGCGTTCCCGCAACCTCTTGCATGTCCGCTCAAACATACACATTCATATTGATATGCATGTGCCTGACTCACACAACCTAACAGATTTTATGTCAGTATGCCTACACACAGGACACATTCAAAAGATGCTAACTAGCTAGCTAATCAGTTCACTTTTCTGAGGTAAAAGAACGCAAAGTGTAGTAATCGCCAGAGATAAAAAAAAACTTTTTTTTTTCTGTCGCAGTCCATTGTAACTATAAAAGTCGCAGATAAATGTTACTTTTGTAAACTGTCGACATTTAGTGCACGCTCCTCATCCCGCCCCCTTCTTTTTCTGATTGGTCCATTGTTTAAACTGACACGTATCATGCTGTAATGCTCTATTTTTAACTTGACATGAACCTTTGCATTCATGAATGCACCCTCGGGCCTTCAGTCTATCCCTCCATCCAAATAGACCTACTTCCCTATTGTCTCGAAAGTGAAAAATCAGTACATCAAACAAGTAGTATGTACAAAGTATTTATAAAACAGTAGACGGAAAATACATGACCTCCTACTTCCGCCAAAACTAGTGAAACATACCGACAATTGCTCAGATGCAACGCGAGAATGTGTCCTGTGTGTCTGTCCCCTCAGAATTTAACTCCCATTTTGCTGTTGGCTAATACCTGCCTCACATTCCTGTTTTGGTTGTCTTTTATAACGTTTTATTTTTGCATGCACTGTTAACTTGCATGTGGCCCACCTGTGGAATGGCCTTCCCCCTGCACACACTCACAGAACCAATCGAAGATTACAGGATGAGCTTCGAGTGTTGGACCAAGCCTTTAAGTCATTAAAGGCATCAGAAGAACAGGTACTACTGCACATGACTCTAACTGTCCCACCAGAATGTGTGTGTCCTGCTTGCTACCAGTGCAGCCTTGTTTGGTCCGTCTTTTTGTTTTGGTTTTTGGTTTCACGCCCTTCTAACTTAGCAGGAATGCTGCTAATCGAACGCTTCTTGTAAAGTGTAACAGTTTGCATGCGGCAGATCGTCACATTCCTGCTGCGTTAATGGGATTTCAGACTCCCCTTGTCCTCCAACCCTGTTTTGATTGATTTTTTTGGGGATTTTTATTTCTTTTGTTCCTCTGTTCTGGTTCCCTGATGTCAATCCATCCAACCTGCTTCTGGTTCTCCTCCTCTCAATGTACCTTTCCTCCTCTTGTTCCTCCTCCTCCTCTGCGTTCTGTGTGTAAAACACCAGCAAATGCTCTGAGCTTGAGGAAGAGTTGAAAACTGTGACCAACAACCTGAAGTCCCTGGAGGCCCAGGCTGAGAAGGTAGGTGTGCTTCTGCTGCCCCAGGCACACCGTCCACCCCTCCTCCTGAACCAACCGGGATAACCAGTGTGTTATTATGTTTCACAACCCATCTTTGTCTGCAAAATGCCAATGAGCCTGTCAACAGAGGGGTTACGTCCTTTGCTGAAAATACCAGCTTAATTTTCTGATTTCCCCTGCTTTGCTGCTGGTTTAGCCGGTGCATCAGCGTAGCCTCTTTTTAAGCTCGATGGTCTTTCTGATAGACCAAGAAAATCTTGTTAACAGTGAAATCTGGTTGAGCTGGTTAAGCAGCCTAGTGGAGGCACCAGCATACAGAACGCTACATATGCTTGTGACCAGCTAAAGGTCAGGGTCGTCTTCAGTAGGAGGTGTAAAGGCCCGTTCACTCCAATAACTATTATGACGATAACTATATTAGCATCCACACCAGCGGACGATAAGGTTCTGTTTATTATATACCAGCACTGCAGTTTTTGTCGTCTGCCGCTTTAAATGCTCGAGCAGCAGGGTGGATTCTAATTGGTTGTCAGTGTTTTTATCGTTCATCAGATGTAAAAAAAAAAAAAAAAAAAATCTGAAAGTGATTCCAACAATATTGTTACTTTGTGCCGTGGACTCTGCTATTCTTTTATATTAGGACAATTTTTAGTTCTTTATCATTATAGTTATCGTCCTTTGTGTGAATGGGCCTTAAAGATTTAATTTTACCATGGTCTGTCTGAATACTCGATTCTGATTGGCTGGAAGGCCAATTTTTTTAGTTTAATCACTGTTGTACATTAGAGGAATAGTTCACTTAATAATGTAAATTGTCATCATTTACTTACCCTCAGTGTTAGTGTTTTTCCTACTATGGAAGTCAATGGGGTTATAATTGAAAAATATATTTTTTTCTTAATAAATAAAAATAATCAAGTGTTGTTGTTAACTCGATTAACTCAATTATTATCATTATTATTATAAATGATTTCTTTCTACAATGACAAATAATCTGAAATGTCTTGCTGATGCAACCAAAGTAGATATAATTGAATATCTACACTGTCCTTAATGTCATTTACAAAATAAGTGTAGGCAGTCCGTCCTAGAGATCAGATATGGAAAAATATATATAATTTACGCGATTTTATGTACAGTAACAAGAAGCCTAAGTGTGCTAAGCACTAATATAGTGTTAAGTGGTCGTGTGTGCTGGTTTGTCCTAATGTTTGTCGTTCTTGTGATGTCTGCAGTACTCACAGAAAGAAGACAAATATGAGGAGGAGATCAAGGTCCTTACTGACAAACTGAAGGAGGTATGAACTACTTTATCACAGGCTTTTTAGTCGTCCTTCTGTCCAGGGGAGGATAAAAAAAAAATAAAAAATGTCTCCCTATTTTGTTCAGTGCATTTGAATATTTTATTTCCTAGAAATGACTCTTTGTTCAGGACAATGTTTTTGTGTTCTGCAGGCCGAGACCCGTGCCGAGTTCTCTGAGAGGTCAGTCGCCAAGCTTGAGAAGACCATCGATGATCTCGAAGGTAGGACTTTCATTCACTTGTTCTCTCATATCAGTCATTTCAGCCCCTGGCGAATTTTCATTCATACGTGTGATTGTGAAGTAATCGCTTCAGGTCGTAAAGCTCTTTCAGCCTTTTATTTCTCTGTCGTCATGCTGTTCCTCAAACCTTCTGCCCCGCCGGCTTTCTTTCGGCTTCCTTATCGGTTCAGTCACACAATTAAGCATTACTTCTTTTGAAGAGACCAGTCATTGAGCAGATCCACACACAGACTTCACATTGTTTTGTAAGGTGACACCGGTGTGACGGAGGTCCAATTACACGCAGCGTTTAAGCTTGATTTGGCTTTTATGAGCCTGCTGTTAAAGAGTCTTCTACTGTTCTACTCATTTAGATTTACACAAGTTCATTTTCATAGTCATACTTACTGTGTTTGCACTGTGATAATGCAACGTCCAGGTCTGAGAGACATCAGTACGAACCTTAACAGGAATAGTTCATCCAGAAATGAAAAATGTCACTTTCTCACCTTCATGTCGTTCCAAACCTGTTTGATTTCATTTTCTTCTGTGGAGCATGAATGATGTTTCACAAACAAATTCCCACAGTGCACCTTTTCCATAATGGTAACTGATGTTTTTGAACTCCCAGAAGTGACAGTAAAAGAACATTTACACTACCGTTCAAAAGTCTGGGGTCTTTTAAGAAAGAAAATAAATACTTTTATTCAGCAAGGATTCATTTAATAATCAAAAGTGACCGTCAAAACATTTATGTTACAAAAGATAACGTCTTTTTAACTTTCTATTCATCAGAGAACCCTGAAAACAAATGTATCACCATTTCCACAAAATATTCAGCACAACTGTTTTTAAAATTAATAATCAGAAATGTTTCCTGAGCAGCAAATCATCAATTAGAATGATTTTTGATGGATCATGAGACTGAAGACTGGAGTAACGATGCTGAAATTCAGCTTTGATCACAGTAAAAAAATAGATTATAAAATAGTTTATTTTATTTATCAATATTAGTGTTTTACCGTGTTTTTGATCAAGTAAATGCAGCCTTGGTGAGCATAAGAGACATTCAAAAACTTCTTACCGACCCCAAACGTTTGAACTGTGGTGTATGTATTATTCATTATTGGTATGTGGTCACACACAGTCTTGGCCATAAGCATCAGGAAATACTTTAAAAGTAGTGTATATGACTCATGTGCACTACATAGTGTCCTGTGGAAGTTTGACATCAGTGACAGGAAACCAATAACGCCTGAAATGACGTCTAGACGAACCATATTTGACGTTGTGCTGGAAACTAGCATTCTGGGCATTTTGCAAATGTCTGTTTTCCACTGATGAAAAAGTCATACATGTTTTGATTGACATGAGCGCGAGAGAATAATGACGGAATGTTAATTTTCGCGTGAACTATTCATTGACGGGTATTTCGCCATGGCTCTGACCAATTTGTCGTGTCTTTTCCTTGTTTCAGTTCCTTTTCATTCATTCGTTAACCTTATTTTCTGTTTTCCCTCCACTATATCTCTTCACTGTCTGTCACTCCGCTGGACTGGATGCTTCACTCCTGCACCTGCTTTTATACCCCTTCCACTTCTTCCTCTCCACCCTCCTCTGTCTCCCCTCCATCAAACACACGATAGATGAGTTATATTCCCAGAAACTCAAGTACAAAGCCATCAGCGAGGAGCTGGACCACGCTCTCAACGACATGACTTCAATGTAATTCACCTGCGGTCTCTGCCTGTGCCTATGCCCCTCCCCTATTACCCATAACCCCCCTCTCTAGATAAGGTCTTGTATCTTCAGTTCACACACTATGACTCTTCCTTCTGTTTAAAACCTCTGCTATCTCTGGAACTCTACAAGACATGTGGTCTGTTATTCTAGGTGTTTGATGTCAAGCCGTTTGCTTATTGCAAATTGTTTCGGCCATTGCTTGTAGAGTCAGTGCATAGGAGTTTCGTGTTTTGAATTCATAACTATTGTATCACTTTATTCAAAATAATCTTGTGAGAAAACAAACAACTAACTTTCTCTTTGGTTAAACTTTTGCTTTTCAGTACTAAGGTTGGGCAATATGGCTTTAAAAGTTTATATATTTGTTGTGGTGTTTAAATACTTTTTTTTTATTAAATTAAACATTTATATAGAAATATAAAATAATAATAGTTTTTCACTGAAGAAATGCACAGAATATTTATTATATTTTTTATATATAAATATAACAAACATATGTTTTTATCTATAGACACTACCGTTTAAATGTTTGGGGGCATTACAAATTCGTTTTTTTTATTTATATTCATTATTTTATTTAGCAAGGACGGGTTCAGTTGTCCACAAGTGACAGCAAAGAACTTCATAATATTACAAATTTGCTGTTTTTAAATTGTCAAAGTATATATATATATATATATATATATATATATATATATATATGTGTGTGTCACGGCCCACAATAATATTGAGCTGTTTTCAACATTGATAATAATAATAATAAATATTTTTGAGCATCAAATGATTGATGACTGGAGTAATGATTAAATTACATTTTAAATTTTATATCAAAATAGAAAACAGTGGTTTTAAACGATGATAATATTTCATAATAATACTGTTTTACTGTATTTTTGATCAAATAAATGCAGATTTCTTTCACCAACAACAACAAAATCGTACGACCCCAAACTTTTGAACGTTAGTGTACGCTTTAAACGAAAACATGGGGATTTCTGTGACGAAGTAATCTCAGAATCAGAATCAGAGTTCATGAAAATGATAGTCACCCATCTAATCTCTCATATTGAAGTCCTTCTATCTTAAAATAACAATATTCAGGATGTTGCTTAATTTTATAACACAAACAGAATAATAAAAAACTGCCTACAGCCCTATTAGCAGTAACTGTGAAGACTTAACTCGGAGAATTCAGAAACGCACCACGCTTTTACAGTGGGAAGCGTTTCGTGTGTGTGTGTGTGTGTGTGTGTGTGTGTTCTCTCCTCTGGTGTAAAATTGAACTACTAACAAGGTCTCCTTCTGTTCAGAAGACAGGCCCAATGGGTTCTGATCTCATCTGTCCACATCATGTTTGATGCGGTGTCACTATGTAGTAGTTGTTTAGGAGTGTGTGTGCGCTGCTTGGTAAGTCAGCCGTGTGTTTGTGTGGCCATTCAGTAATATCATAGAGGCTCTTTATAATAAACATCCAGCGTCCGTTCTGGACGGTAAGCATCGTGGCTCCTGTGTGTGGTGGTTTCTTCCCTTTCTCTTGTGTTTGGTAGTTTTCTGCCCCTTTATCACTCCCTTTTTTTTTTTTTACTTCTTCCCCCCGTGCAGATAAAATGTTCCTCAAAGACGCCTCCCGCTGGCTGAACGACATCACTCTGCTCTTTCCAGCCTTTCTTTCCCTCTTATCCCGCTTCCCTCTCTTCATCGATCATTGTGTTTTGTTGCTCATCTCTACTTGTACAGACCCTTTAATTCTTTCTGCTTTATGTAAAACTATGTAAACCTTTATTTTCCTTTTCATTTCTATGTGCTTTTATTGCTGTGGCTGTAATAAAGTCGGAAGCATTGGTAGAAGTCGTGGATTTCCTTTATGGTTATTATATGCGCTGTTATTGCCATTCAGAGAGGAGAAAGCGAGCTTTTGTTCCTCAAGTGTTTAATAAAGCTGACGTCTTTTCATGTGGGGAACGTTCCTAGAGCTCTGCACGTTGGTTATTCGACATATTTACATGTTAGGCAAATTCATTCTGCCCGGCTATTCAAATTTCTGTGGCTTTTTGATCAAGTTTTGACATGGAAGCAGAATGACGGTCACCTTTGTTCTAACGTCTTCATTAAACCACATGATTACCTGTCGTGCTTGTTCTGCTCTTGTTTACAAAAACATGCGTCAACCGCAACTTAAATTAACCTGTGGTAATACAATTATTATTTCCATTCAGGAAAAGAGTTTGAGCTAGCATCGCTAACCCTTTGGGTTGGGGTTTTTAGCATACCCCTAAACCATTGACGGGGGGATATCTTATAGAATCATAATAGTTACACAATCATTAGAAAATAGGATATGGTGGGACTTGTTGTTTTGTGTCATTCAGCTCTAAGCTCCTAATCTGCCGTTTACATATTCTCCTGAGGAATGGGAGTTAAGAGTTAAGTAGGGTGAATGTGGGGTCAAGTAGGGGGTTTTTCTCTTAGCAAAATATTTTCTTAATAAATGAAGACTTCAGATGCAAAAGCCTTTAAGTGCCATCTGAAATTTCCTTGTAGAATGATCATTTTTATCAAGCTTGTATGTTTATGTTCACTTATTTCACTTTAATTGCAATGAAAATGACCTATTATTTTAGCCTGGGAAAACCCAGACAAACTTCCGGCAAATTTAGATTTAGTAGTCTGGCAAAGCCCATTCAAGCCCATTTCTAATCCGTCGAAATCGCGGCACCAATCAGAAACGTTGGGGCGGGCTTTACACGATGACGATCGCTCTGATTGGTTTTAGGTCTATCCAATTGCGCCCAGAGGCATTTGAGCGACGTCCGTTGGTGAAGCGCACCAACTTTTAAATGCATTATTATATTCAAATTGCAAACACATGAGGACAGTCTCCATGAAAGACCCACTGGCAGATGAACGTGCTACTACATTTCTCTCCGAAACGGTAGGAAATTAAATTAGATTTAATAGAGGATTTTAACTGTGACAAGATGATTGACAGGGCGGTTTACGTGACCGGATGCACGCGACAGATAAAGATGACAAAGTAATATGTCCCAAAGCTTGCCTACTTTTTTGCTACACATTCAAAAGTAAATACCTTTTCTTCACAAAAAGAGTACATACTTTTATGGCGTAGTGTAACTTAGGACGCAGCATATGGCTTTACACGATGACGATCGCTCTGATTGGTTTTAGGTCTATCCAATTGCGCCCAGAGGCATTTGAGCGACGTCCGTTGGTGACACCCCTTTGGAAATGAGTTATTAATGAAGCTTTGCCAGACCATAACTCAGTTACTACTGAGAATGGTCTGGTTTTAACCAGGCTACTATTAATTGTCATTAAAGTGAAATTGCTGGACTTGATAAAAATACACATTTTAGAAGAAAATTTCAGATTGCACTTAGAGGCTTTTGCATCTGAACTCTTCAAGTTATTAATTTTAGTAGATATTTTAATTAGCAATAATAGCTGCTATAATATAGTGGTTCTCAACTGGTTTGGCCATGGGACCCACATTTTCCCACGGTCACTAACCTACGACCCAAATTTTTAGGAATTTGAACCAAGTATTTATTTATTAGAAATGGTTGACATGCACAAGCACCGTCCAACTTCACTCATCACACATACATTATTGGAATATCACTAACAATGATGAACAAACAGTATAAGGTAAGGTTAGGCAAACTAGTTTTAATAAGTTGACATGAGCCACCACAGTCATCAAAAATATAGAAAATAGCACAAAGTGAAAATTAATGTAATGGAAACGACAGGTACCATGGCAAATACGTACACTAACATGAACTTTTAATGAAACACATGGACATGGAGTTGAGAAACACTACAGTGTGTTACTAACTTTGGATTAATGATTTGTTTGACACTTCCAAGACTGTTGCAAGTTATTTTTTGCCAATTTCATCCGTGTTGGCCAACAACCACACAACACTGTATGTTCTGTTAAACTTGAGCCCTGCTAGTGGATACATGAGCTCTCACAAACACCCTGCTGTCTGATCCCATCACAAACACCTTCTCCAGGTTGGTTTCAGTCTGAGTGAAATGTTACTAACTATTCCCTCCAGCTGTTCTCATTTCTTCTTCACTCTGTTCTTTCTCTGTTTCTCTGTTTCTCTTGTCTTAACCTGCTGCGTTTCCCGCTCCTGTAGACCGTCTCTACCAGCAACTCGAGAAAAACCGCCTTCTTTCTAATGAGCTAAGAATGGCCTTGAATGAAGACTAAAACTAGTGTGGACTTTTTGCTTTGTTTTTGTTTCTGATCACCAAATGGTGTCTAAAAATGAATGCTGTTGTGATTGAAAGTTCAAGGAATGTGTTTTTGTAACACTTTTTGCTGCCTTCAAGTCATGTTGGGAAGATCATAATAGATATTTAACACAAAAATAAACGTTATGCCATATTTTGTGCACAATTGAACACACTCACTACCAGTCAAAATATCATTTTTATGAAAAGTCTCGTATGCTCACCAAAGTATCATGATTTCCACAAAAAACATTAAGCAGCAAATACTGTTTTCAACATTGATAAAAAGCGTTATTAATAACTGATCACTAATAATAATTGATAAATATGTTTATATTATATAAACGATCAATTCTAAAAAATAATTGATTTGCTCTTCATGACTTTGTCATTCATTGAAAGAGAAATTGACCAGTGCCTTTTAGCGCGACCAAAATCGTAATCGCAGCTTCCGAACTCTTCCCGGAAAAACTTGAAGGCAGCATTTAGGTGATGGATGGCTACCACTTTAATCAGGATGTCATCTAATGCCTTTTGCTTTATGCAAGAGTCAGCACTCTTTAACTGTCTGTTAGATATTTATATATTAACACATGTATATCAGTATATATCTATATAAATATATCTATAAAATGTATCTCTGCTATGATTATTTAAATGAAAGCATGAATTGAGTGTGTAAAGTCTGTTATAGGCAGTGTTGGGGGAAGCGTATTACTGTTAAAAGGTTTGTTCGAGCTGCACCCTCTACTGTACAGGCATTTACATTTACATTCACTTCACTTCTGGTGTGAAACATTTGCCAAATAATTGGCTTTTTGGTGTTAAAAAAAACAAGCAAGGCCAGATAAGGAAAAAGTAGCGCATTCCATTCCATTATAAAGTAAGTAATGCAAAATATTGAACGTTTCCCCAACACTGGTTATAGGCAGTGAAGCGTACGTTTATGAATGAACCTGCTCAAGGTATCCACTGCATGTTATTCCCCACAGGCTTTGCATTGAAATTAACGTGTCTTTCACTTGATGTTCTAACAGAAAAACTCTCACATTCTAAAGAAGAGAACGTGGAAATGAACCAGATGTTGGAACAGACTCTATTGGAGCTGAATAACATGTGAATCCTGGTCACATAATGATGATGATGTCTGCATTTTGTATTCGTTTTTTTTTTTTTTTTTTCGTCCTGACAACTATCAGATTGAATAACATGTGCCATTTGTTACGAAAGCTTTAGTTTTCCTTGTATTTTATTTTTTTATGTAATACTATGGTACATGTTCATTTTATTCTGATTGTGCACAAATGAAACAAAGTTAGCAGCAATTGCACTTAATTCAATATATGCACATAACGGTTCTAGTGGACACGATCGAGTCTGATGCCAAGTTGAATTGAAATTGAAAGGTTTTTCTTTTATAGTGTACATTGGATTAGGTTGTCCTATGTATACTGGTGCTACTGTGAAGGCAGACGTCTAGCAGTGTGTAGCTTATAGAGGTTTATGATTAACTTTATACACTTTCCAATTTGGATATCATTCTCTGTGCCAACATTTAGCCCTAAAGGGACTTATTTACTCTCCAACTTTTTATTTATTTTTGTTTCCTTCCCATTTTGCTTCAGGATGTCAGGCAACATTATTTGCAAACGCTCTGAGTTCGCTTGCGCCGAAAACCTTGTGGTTCGAAATGTTTTCATTTTGAATTAGAAAAATATGATGAAATCATATTTGGTTGTGCCTCGATCATTTTAGTCATTTTAAATGTAGATGTATTAAATGTATGCCATACATAAATGTACAAAGCTAAAATAAATAAAAACCACTCCATTTGACATTTTCTAAAGCCTGAGGTCTGTTTTTGAGGGGGTTAATGCAATTCTGCTCTGAATTCTGTTCTCTGTTAGCCTTTATTTATTACACAGCCTTATCTTCTCCCACTCATTATGCCAATAGACTGCAACAGTCGGCCTCCGGAAGTAAAAAAAATCGCCCCCTATACCCTCATTCACTATTCCCTACATTACTCCACTAATATAGTCCATTTGAAGGAGTGTATGAAAACGAGTGAGTGAATTCAGACACTGAGTTCGCCGGAAGGGCTGCCGATTTTGCATAATTTGTGCTTTGTTTAATAATCATTTGAAATTTGGCAAAGTGGCAGCTCATGTAGTAATTAAAAGATTTATCTTGAACTCTATGGAAACTATGTATGTATCTAACTTTATTTAAACAATTTAATCAATTAAAAAGGAATTTATACCTGTATGATATTGAGCCATTGGACCAGCGGTTTGTAAAATGGGTGGATGGATGATTCAGCTTCAGGCGCCATCTTCTGGGCAGATGCGGGACTTCATTTGACGCGACCTTCACAGTGTATTATGGGTATTCTCTAGCCGTTGATTGTACATCGGTTTTACACTCGTTATTGCGGTGCATTATGGGATTGAATGAGTGTACTCAATAACGTCCACTATGGTTTCGAACATCACTTCAAATTGCTGTCCTCTCAAATAGTGCCCAATTTAAAGCTATAGGGGGTGATTTCAGACACCGCAATGCTGTGAGCTATGAGGTTGGTAATCGATGATATTTGCTTCTGTTGAATGTGCCAGTGATGAAGTATGCAATTATTCAACAGCAGAATTCCTGTAGAAAAACTACACTACCCATGATGCTGTACAGAAAATCCACCAATCAGAGAGTTGAAACGGCAAAAGATCTCATTAGCTCCGCCCACTCCCATGAACAACTGCAAATGTTTGTATACAGATGCATATTTTGCAAATAACTTAAAATATGTAATACTTTTATACATTAATTAACATTTTTAAACGAGTAGTTTTTAATTTGTAATGCTTCTCTTTTCCTCACAAAAGTCGTTAGGTTCAGTCTACTTTTATCAGATTTTCAAAAACTTTTTGTTCAAATAAGTTTATAAAAAAAATGTATTCACTTCGTAGCTTGTTGGCTTGATTCATGGCTTAAAACGCTTTAAAGACACTTTTTAAAATCGCTATGGGAAAAGGCCGCTGAAAAGTGGGTGCACAGTAGCACACTATGCTCTCTATAGCAGAGAGGATGTGGCCTAACAACAAATCAGACTATTTGCTTCCTTCTGTTAAATATCATTTTTGGAGCTTGTTGCATAAATATCCCACTGGAAGATTTGAATTGTATCGTGTTGGCAGTTGGAAGGTGTGGCATGTTACAATGCAGGACGTGAACTAACATAATGGGTTCTGCTTGTTAAAACCGCATGATTACAAAACCAGACCTAATGATTAAACATAATCTAATTCTTGAGGATGCAGTTAAACCTGATGCAACATGTGCTGTTGGTAATGGTGTTGCATGATAATGTCAAGGTGACGTTTTAGGGAGTATCATGTTTTGACTGCAGCTGTTTCATACTGTAAATAAACTATATGAGCTGAGAGCTGGACAAATGCAGGGTCATGCTTGACTATTGCAGCATGTCTTCACAAATTGTATACTCAAAGAATCCACTGAGTGTGAATAAATATGGTTGCCTAGATCAGAAGAAAAAATGTGTATGTGAAAATGTATTCATGCATATCCACATAAGCTCCTGGCAAGGTGAGCTGGTCCTTAAAACACCGATATCGTGAAAGGTCAGAGGTAAGTCATTCAAAATTAATGAATAATTCAGAATTCATTGGTGCAGAAAGAACATGTGGGTTACACCGGTCGTTGATAATACAAAGCGATATGTTAAGTGACTGGACCTGTTGTTAATAAACACGATACAATGATCTACAGTTCACTAAACTACCTGTAGGCTGTGTTATGTGACATATTTATTAATATTTGTCCGCAACTGTCCAAGTAGCAGCTGCTAAACAGTTCATTTGAGCTTCGTTGTTGTTGCTGACAGCTCTAAGGCTGGGCCTGCTGTCTGAAAAGAATTCGCACATCTGATTGGCCAACGTCATAGCCACAACTGATATATGAGCCAATCAGCCGTTGGTTTTCAAAGCCTCTACAGTTTTCAAATTAAAAGATCTTTTACGGCTCATGGACGTTTAATATATTTTTCCTTACCTGTTCATTCAAACCAAAGACGGGACTTTGTTCAAACTTATCAAAACAAAAAAGTGGAGAACAGTAGCTTATTTTTTATGAAAAGGGTAATATCCGGTCGAAAAGAAATTGTGAAGAAATTCACATGCAGGCAGACAGACTTGTGAAATTTATATAACTAAAAGAAAGTTAAAATGTTTAAGCATTTGTCTTTAGATTATTTATTTTTTAAGATTATTTATTTTTTAAAAATAATATAAAGTATTCAAAAAAATCTATTTGATTACAGTATATTTTTGTTAAAAAAAAGTCATGGACTTTTATTCTGTAAAATAGAGCGGTAGTCAGTCTTTCAAGTCGCTTTTGTAGAGTTCAAACGTGAACTCTTTGCTGTTTTCTTCCTATAAACTATTTTATCGTTTTTTTATTATTCGTAAAACAGTCATGTCTCGGTTACTGTGTTTATCCCGGGGTCTCATATGCACAAAATGTAAATGCAGTGCTCAGAAATCCGAGCCCTTTGTGTCTCTGTTGACACCCAGAGTGAAGTTCAGAGATCAGCTGATGAAGAGATTCATTTCGACACCTAGAAGACCTGTCATCCCGTCCTCCAGCAACCGACACACGGCCTTATGGCTGTTCGGCATCGGGACGGGCTTTGTTCTGGCTCTGGGCCTGAAATATCGTGACTCTGCCTCTGAACACTGTGAATGTAACGCACAGAAGACTGTCTCACAGTACACCTGTGCTATAGAGACCAGCAGAGACCTTCTGCGGCGGATAAAGGTACAGGTATCACGACCAGACTTCTTTTACTACTGATGACATGTCTTTTATTTCATCATAGTTTTTTTTAGTTGGTTGTATATATATATATATATATATATATATATATATATATATATATATATATATATATATACACATATACAATCTTCAATTATATGTATATTTGTGTGTGTGTGCACAAACTATAATATTTACAAACTTTTATGCTAGATTAATAATAATAATTATTAATTAATCATTTGCAATGAATCAATTTGTCAGCATTAATAAAAACAGATTAATATTTTTACATTTACATATTATAAATATAAAAAAAACATTTAAATATTTGAATTCTCAATCTTTATTTAATCAGTTTATTCAAATGTTCAATATGTTTATTATTAAATATGTTATTAAATACTATTTTATTGATAAAATATATATATATATAATATGATTATATATTTTCTGTTTATTACTATGGATATACACTCACCTAAAGGATTATTAGGAACACCTGTTCAATTTCTCATTAATGCAATTATCTAATCAACCAATCACATGGCAGTTGCTTCAGTGCATTTAGGGGTGTGGTCCTGGTCAAGACAATCTCCTGAACTCCAAACTGAATGTCAGAATGGGAAAGAAATGTGATTTAAGCAATTCTGAGCGTGGCATGGTTGTTGGTGCCAGACGGGCCGGTCTGAGTATTTCACAATCTGCTCAGTTACTGGGATTTTCACGCACAACCATTTCTAGGGTTTACAAAGAATGGAGTGAAAAGGGAAAAACATCCAGTATGCGGCAGTCCTGTGGGCGAAAATCCCTTGTTGATGCTAGAGGTCAGAGGAGAATGGGCCGACTGATTCAAGCTGATAGAAGAGCAACTTTGACTGAAATAACCACTGGTTACAACCGAGGTATGCAGCAAAGCATTTGTGAAGCCACAACACGCACAACCTTGAGGCGGATGGGCTACAACAGCAGAAGACCCCACCGGGTACCACTCATCTCCACTACAAATAGGAAAAAGAGGCTACAATTTGCACGAGCTCACCAAAATTGGACAGTTGAAGACTGGAAAAATGTTGCCTGGTCTGATGAGTCTCGATTTCTGTTGAGACATTCAGATGGTAGAGTCAGAATTTGGCGTAAACAGAATGAGAACATGGATCCATCATGCCTTGTTACCACTGTGCAGGCTGGTGGTGGTGGTGTAATGGTGTGGGGGTTGTTTTATTGGCACACTTTAGGCCCCTTAGTGCCAATTGGGCATCGTTTAAATGCCACGGCCTACCTGAGCATTGTTTCTGACTATGTCCATCCCTTTATGACCACCATGTACCCATCCTCTGATGGCTACTTCCAGCAGGATAATGCACCATGTCACAAAGCTCGAATCATTTCAAATTGGTTTCTTGAACATGACAATGAGTTCACTGTACTAAAATGGCCCCCACAGTCACCAGATCTCAACCCAATAGAGCATCTTTGGGATGTGTTGGGACGGGAGCTTCGTGCCCTGGATGTGCATCCCACAAATCTCCATCAACTGCAAGATGCTATCCTATCAATATGGGCCAACATTTCTAAAGAATGCTTTCAGCACCTTGTTGAATCAATGCCACGTAGAATTAAGGCAGTTCTGAAGGCGAAAGGGGGTCAAACACAGTATTAGTATGGTGTTCCTAATAATCCTTTAGGTGAGTGTATGTATAATGTATTAAAAATATTCATTTGAAGTCATATAATATTCTTTTGAATCTATCTAAATACGTATTTTTGCTATTATTGCAAATGATAATAGCAAATGAAGTTTTTATGTTTTACCTCGTAATTTTTAATCAAATCTGTCAATATAACTCCATCTTCTGGTCAAAGACAGACATCTCTAGCTTAACGTATGCCAGACGTCTTCAATCATTTATCCCGCATAAACAATAACAAAAAAATGAGTTAATTAAGATGTCACAATGTATTTATTTAATAATTTTATCTATATTTATTAATTATATATTTTAATGAATGTTTCATATATTAAACATTTTAAAAGTGATTTATATATATATATATTAATATTAATTTCAAAATGTTAAAGTTGATAGTGCGTAGTCCTGTTTTATATGCAAATCTGAGCTATTGGTGTTCTTTTATTCAATTGTATTTTATTTTTATTTATTTTTATACATTTTTGTGTCCTGTTTTATATATATATATATATATATATATATATATATATATATATATATATATATATATATAGTGAAAATTCAATAAACATAATTATATATATAAAAAAAAAGGTTTATAGTGCAGAATGGTGTAATTTTTCAGGATGAAGTTGGCGCTCCTGGGATGGTTATCGGAGTCTCGGTGGACGGCAGCCATGTTTGGTGTGAAGGTAGGAAGTCTTTCACTGCTCATTAAGGTCTGTTCCTGAACAGGCTCATGGGTAATCTGCACCACTGTGGGATTTACAGAAACATGCATAATGGCTGTGCATGCTTAAAATGAAAATGCACATCACATACACATGCAAACAAGTTTACCAAGGAGTGTTTTAGTGGTTCTGAAAGTGAACCCTAGCTGTGCTTGTTCTCTCTGAGGCGTTGGCTATGCGGATCTGGAGAACAGAGTGCCTTGTGGTCCGGAAACGGTGATGAGAATCGCCAGCATCAGTAAACCTCTGACTGCAGCGGCCGTCGCCAGACTCTGGGAGGAGGGCAAGATCGACCTCGATGCCCCTGTCCAAAAATACGTCCCTGAGTTCCCACACAAGCAATTCGAAGGAGAGAATGTGAGCACATCCATTTAAAAAAGAGGTTTTTAATTACATTTATTTATTTAAAATATGTGTGCTCGACTATATACTGTATACTACGGAAGAGGATTAGGGCCAGGCAATAATAAAAAAAATAAAACCATCTCGAGATTAAAGTCATTATAATGCGAGATTAAACTCGTTAAATTTCGAGAAAAAAAGTCGAAACACAATCTTGAGAATAAACTCATTAAATATTGAGAATAAAGTCGTGTTTCGAGAAAAAACTCGTTAAATTTCGAGAAAAAAAGTCGAAATACAATCTTGAGAATAAACTCATTAAATATTGAGAATAAAGTCGTTGTGTTTCGAGAAAAAACTCGTTAAATTTCCAGAAAAAAGTCGAAATACAATCTTGAGAATAAACTCATTACATTTCGAGAATAAAGTCGTTGTGTTTCGAGAAAAAACTCGTTAAATTTCGAGAAAAAAGTCGAAGAATTGTGAGAATAAACTCGTTAAATGTCGAGAATAAAGTCGTTGTGTTTCGAGAAAAAAAGTCGAAATGAAATGTAACGTTAGAGAATAACGCATTTGATCAGTGTTCATTGCATAACCTGATAGAGGACATGACAGAGTTAGATCACTTAGACAATCTATATTTTTGACTTTCTTTCAGTAACAAAGAATAGAACATTAGGTCTAGGTCGGCTAGGTGTTTTTAGAAGAAAAAATCAGTCCAATTTGCGCGATGTACTCGCTTTTGTCCAACATGAAATTCATGGAGGTTTCGTGGTTTCCCAGGATACCATAAGACGCATTATTAAACTTGTTGATCCTCAAGGTGTGGAATTTCGACGAAGGAGACGCTTGAGAAGACGCCACTTGCGCTGGCCCAAATACACTCTGGCATATGGAAAGCTATGATAAACTAAAACCGTACAGCATTGCCATTAATGGCTGTATAGATGGTTACAGTCGTTACATTCTGTGGATGGAGGCGTACACAAACAACAACGATTAATAATGTGTCTTATGGTATCCTGGGAAACCACGAAACCTTGATGAGGTTGATATCAGTAGGCTATGCAATGAACACTGATCGAATGCGTTATTCTCTACATTTCATTTCGACTTTTTTTCTCGAAACACAACGACTTTATTCTCGAAATTCAATGAGTTTATTCTCAAGATTGTATTTCGACTTTTTTTCTCGAAATTTAACGAGTTTTTTTCTCGCAACACAACGACTTTATTCTCGATGTTTAATGAGTTTATTCTCGAGATTGTATTTCGACTTTTTTTCTCGAAATTTAACGAGTTTTTTCTCGCAACACAACGACTTTATTCTCGATATTTAATGAGTTTATTCTCAAGATTTTATTTCGACTTTTTTTCTCGAAATTTAACGAGTTTAATCTCGCATTATAATTACTTTAATCTCGAGATGGTTTTATTTTTTTATTATTGCCTGGCCCTAATCCTCCTCCGTAGTATACAGTGAGTATATAATAATTGATTAATAATGAATTTGGTTTGGCTTCGCATTCTTCCGTTTGTCCTTAAACCAGGTCACAATAACCCCTCGGATGCTCCTGTCCCACTTGAGTGGCATCCGTCATTATGAAAAAGATGGGCAAAAAGTGAGAGAGGACAAGGAGAAAGCAAAGCGCCTTCTGAAGCCCCCGGAGAAGAAAGAAGAGAAGGGCTCGGCTGAAAACAAAGAGAAGCCGAAAGCGGAGGACGGCGGCGCCAAGAGCAAAAAGAAGAAAAAGGAGTTTGAGCAGGAGGAGTACTACCTCAAAGTCAACTTTGAGAATGTCATCCAGGCTTTGGACTTATTCAAAGACGATCCTCTGATTTTTAAACCCGGTATGTTTTCATTCCACTCAGAACAATGCGATGTCTCCTGAAATGCCTGAAGATCTGATTTTAGATGATGATAGGGTTATTTTTAGAGCATCTTGCCTTCTTTTTAAAGGAATAGCTTACCGTCTCAGGTCATTCCAAACCTGACTGAGCACATTCAAAATATCTTTGGTGGACTTGACTACATTTACACGCACACTCATAATGCGATTGTAATGAGATTTTAGGCAATTCTTCGATCAAATTGATGTGATTAAGCACATCATTGCAGTAAAATATGTGGTGCATGAAGATTTTAAAGTGCTCATATTGTTATTTTAAAGGTTCCTAATGTTGTTTTAAAGGTCTATTAGAACAGGTTTACATGCATCTTAGGTCAAAGAACATTTATTATTATAATTTTCTCATAATATACATTGCATCGTCAGCTCTTTTTTCAGTCTCTGAAATAGTTCAATAAAGGATTCACTCTCTCTAAACCCCTCCCTTCTGAGAGCCTACTCTGCTCTGATTGGTCGGATGGCTCAGTCTATTGTGATTGGTCTACTCTGCTCTGATTGGTCGGATGGACCAGTCTGTTGTGATTGGTCTACTCTGCTCTGATTGGTCAGATGGCCCAGTCTGTTGTGATTGGTCTACTCTGCTCTGATTGGTCAGATGGCCCAGTCTGTTGTGATTGTTCTACTCTGCTCTGATTGGTCAGATGGCCCAGTCTGTTGTGATTGGTCTACTCTGCTCTGATTGGTCAGATGGCCCAGTCTGTTGTGATTGGTCTACTCTGCTCTGATTGGTCAGATGGCCCAGTCTATTGTGATTGGTCTACTCTGCTCTGATTGGTCAGATGGACCAGTCTTTTGTGATTGGTCTACTCTGCTCTGATTGGTCAGATGGCCCAGTCTGTTGTGATTGGTCTACTCTGCTCTGATTGGTCAGATGGCCCAGTCTGTTGTGATTGGTCTACTCTGCTCTGATTGGTCGGATGGCCCAGTCTATTGTGATTGGTCTACTCTGCTCTGATTGGTCAGATGGACCAGTCTGTTGTGATTGGTCTACTCTGCTCTGATTGGTCAGATGGCCCAGTCTGTTGTGATTGGTCTACTCTGCTCTGATTGGTCGGATGGCCCAGTCTGTTGTGATTGTTCTACTCTGCTCTGATTGGTCAGATGGCCCAGTCTGTTGTGATTGGTCTACTCTGCTCTGATTGGTCAGATGGCCCAGTCTATTGTGATTGGTCTACTCTGCTCTGATTGGTCAGATGGCCCAGTCTGTTGTGATTGGTCTACTCTGCTCTGATTGGTCAAATGGCCCAGTCTGTTGTGATTGGTCTACTCTGCTTTGATTGGTCAGATGGCCCAGTCTATTGTGATTGGTCTACTCTGCTCTGATTGGTCAGATGGCCCAGTCTATTGTTATTGGTCTACTCTGCTCTGATTGGTCAGATGGCCCAGTCTGTTGTGATTGGTCTACTCTGCTCTGATTGGTCAGATGGCCCAGTCTGTTGTGATTGGTCGGATGGCCCAGTCTGTTGTGATTGTTCTACTCTGCTCTGATTGGTCAGATGGCCCAGTCTGTTGTGATTGGTCTACTCTGCTCTGATTGGTCAGATGGCCCAGTCTATTGTGATTGGTCTACTCTGCTCTGATTGGTCAGATGGCCCAGTCTGTTGTGATTGGTCTACTCTGCTCTGATTGGTCAGATGGCCCAGTCTGTTGTGATTGGTCTACTCTGCTCTGATTGGTCAGATGGCCCAGTCTATTGTGATTGGTCTACTCTGCTCTGATTGGTCAGATGGCCCAGTCTATTGTTATTGGTCTACTCTGCTCTGATTGGTCAGATGGCCCAGTCTGTTGTGATTGGTCTACTCTGCTCTGATTGGTCAGATGGCCCAGTCTGTTGTGATTGGTCTACTCTGCTCTGATTGGTCAGATGGCCCAGTCTGTTGTGATTGGTCCACTGCTTACAGCGCATGTTGGAAACGAAACTCCCATTATCTGAATTTCAGATCCAGATCTTCCTCAGCACTTTATACACAGTGATACGAACAGTAACGATGATGTCGGTTTTATCTTATCTATTCAAGACTGGAATTCCACACTGGAATTACTGACGACTCGTTCAGGCGGTTCAAAATCAGTTCTTTCTTTTGGGAGACAATAGGTTTTATTTATCTGCACTTTGAGTTTTGAAACTATGCGGATTTTTTACATTCACAAACAGCCGTATAACACTACATCACATTACTCGTGCACTTGTAGTCAATGTTGACTTCAGTTGTTGTAATTTGACCTTATTCTACCTCACACGACCTCTGTAGGTTCTACATTCCTGTATTCCACGCATGCTTTCACTCTGCTGAGCGCCGTGGTGGAGAGAGCCGCAGGGCAGCGCTTCCTCGACCACATGATGAAGATGTTTCGTGAGCTGGGCATGCTCAACACCGTACCAGACGAAAACGACCCCATCATATACAACCGCTCGAGGTAAAAGACATTACAATTCAAACACATGTGAATCTGCAGCTGTCAGGTGGTACAGTCTCTCAGAAAATTCTGAGTTTACAAGTTGTAATCACGGGTTCTACGAGGACATGAACGTTTTTTACGAGTCAGTATCTCGTAATTACAGTAACTCCGACATGGCGTAAACGCACCTTTACTTAAAGTCCCCCTGTGGTGAAAATCAAGCTTTTAATGTTGTTTATATGTTTATGTGTTGTTTTTAATATGCTTTTAAGACAAACCATGTACAACTTCATAAGTCAACACCATTGCTGAGTATTTTCTGCTTAAAACTGCAGTGAACCAAAGACGGTCTCAAAAACACGGTTTGAAATCACTGGTGTGTCTGACGTCACAAACTACCTTGTAACCAATCAGGCTGTGTGAGTGAATCTCTGAGCTGGCGTGAGTAAGGCGTGAGTGAGTGAGGAGGCGGGGCTAATTTGCATATTCATAGAACCACGTATACTAAATGAAGCAAGGGTGTTGAGTTACATTCAAGCTATTTTAAGGCATGAAGAAGGAAAAAACGTTTAAATGTGTCATTTTGATGATCGAAGATGAGTTTTAAGGACTAAAATTTTTGACTACAGAGGGACTTGCTGTCAAGAAAAAAAAGTCGAAAACGATGTTGATATTAATGAAATTAATATTTTGTTCGCCAAATCACGCCCATTAAAAATAGTTTTTGGTATTTAAAAATCTTTTTTTGTTATTAAAAAATCTTTTTTGGTAAATAAAATATAAATTTTAGATGAAAAAAATGAAATTTAAGGCCGTAAAATGTCATGTGGTGCGACTTTCCAAAAATGTAATTATATTTATGAATTAATAATCCATTATAATTGTAATTAAAAATTACGTTTTACCTTTTATTTTACCTTTATATTTAAATATGTTTTTAAATCTTTTTTGAGAATGCGTATTCAAGGTGTAAGGAAAATATGTTGTTACTTTTTAATTGATGGTTACACCACATGAGATTTTTAGAGTTATTATTATTAGTCAAAATCATTATTCAGATTTCATATGATAGCACCATGGATTTCAAACCAGATTTCTAAAGAATTTTTCCTCTTATCACTCACTGACCTGTATCACGTTCTCCCCTGTTTTCTGCAGATTCTACCACTTCAACAAAAAGCGCCGTGTTGTAAACTGTCCCTATGTGGACAATTCGTACAAATGGGCTGGAGGTGGATTTCTGTCCACTGTGAGCGACCTTCTGGTCTTCGGTAACGCTCTGCTCTACAGCTATCAGATGGCCGAAGCGAAGAACACAGACGGGCTGCTTCCTGGCTTCTTCAGACCCCACACAGCCAAAGCCATATGGGCACCGGTGGACAAAACAGAGGCATCGTGGGACAAAGATGGACTGTACGCCCAGGGCTGGCTGGTCGTGGAGAAACAGCAGAAATACGGGCAGTGCCGCAGCCGCAGGCATTACGTCTCGCACACAGGGGGCGCTGTGGGGGCTAGTAGCGTCCTGCTGGTGTTGCCCAGAGAGCAGCTCACCAATCAGAAGCTGCGTCCTCCACAGGGGGTGGTGGTGACCATCATCACTAACATGCAGTCAGTGGGGCTCAATACCACCGCGCTCAAGATTGCACAAACATTTGACAAGGCCAGGGACGGAGAAATCACGTCTACTTGACACACACACACACACACACACACACACACACACAGCACTGGTCCTTTTTTAGCCGTTTTGGTGAACATCTGAATGCTGAGGTGTGTCCATGCCTCGGTTTTAAGTGAACAGTTGTGCCGAGCGATCATTTTGATAGCTTTTATACATGTGATTGAATAAAAAAGTATTATGGAAACTTTGATGACGGCCTCTTTTTCACATTCGGCATGTCATGCTCACAATCTGGTGATTTATCACAATTACTTAAGGGTAGTTGGGATGACAAGCAGTAGAGATTTCATGACCTCATATTTATTTTCAGTCTACATGGAATATTCGTTCTTTTAAAAATTCATTTGGAAGAAGTGAAGTGCATTTTGAAGTCAAAACCTGGTTAACATGGTGCGAAACATTGATCGATTACTGTGCCCAAAAACATTTTACTTTACACATTTATTCACATTTTAACAAATAAAACATTTTATCTGTTATCCTAAAGGAATTCAATAATAAAATAAATTTCTATAATCATTTGAAAACAATCATAAAGGATCATAGAAGGAATTTTGTTCAGGATTCAAGCATGGAACAAAAACTAGCCTAGATTTTTAACTAGTATGATTACTTGTAGGTATTTGTTAATCCAACAGTATCTTGTTTGATCAGAATCTTACTGATTCCAAAAGACTACTACTAATAATAATTATTTATTTGTATAGATAGATAGATATGAAACGTCATGCTCACTGATCTCCACTAGATGGAAGCACTGTCATCAGTTCAGTTTATTTACAGTTTAGTCTCACATTATTTAAATTTTATTTGCACACAAAACATTAATGGTGAACATTTTTGACTTTATAAAATTATTCTCTCAAGTCTTGGCAATCGGCCCCTATTAAACAATAAAGAAAGTAAGACATATTTTTCTTATACATAGTTTAGTAGCCTACTATATTCTTTTTGGCAGAGTTTATCATTATAATCAACTTAATTATTTCCTGGATTTTGTATCACCATAGTCCCTAAAGGTATTTTTTTACCTTAATTTTAATTATTATTAAAAAAATTATTCACATTTTTTTGCCTTTTTTAAAGTGCGAAAACATTTTCCCCCATTTTGTGTCCTTGAATTCTGCTGTTGTTATTACTTTTGTTGTTTTTATTTTGTAGTAGTTGATATTTTTGTTGTTGTTATTAAGGTTTTTTTTTTTTTTTTTTTTTTTTAAACAACACCCGATGGCCAAAAACTGTTCTTAAAACACGAGCGCGAAGGCGCGCGCGCATCACAAATGACGCCATCGCGGAGTGGGCGATAGCGCGAGACCCCATTTCGCTTGGCGGTGTGCACGACACGTTTCCACACGGCTCCGGTTCGAAGATGCAGGACACCCAGTTTGCGCGTCTAAATTAGTTGCTTATATTTACAAAATGAGCCTACAAGAGCATAATAAGCCTTTTTCATAAACATAAATGTCCATGTTTAATAAAAAGGTTCACGAAACTAAATGAAAATGTTTAGTGAAATTAGAAAATAGTTAAGAGATCGTTTAATAATATCTTTCTCATTCTCATATCCATATATTTTGTTCTAATGTCACTGGATTCTTTTGCAGTGTGGTATTGGTGGTGTACTAAAATAAACATCATCACGTGCAAATATACACTCCATTATCGGAAATGTAAAAAAAGAAGGATTTTTTTTTTTCTTCCACTCACTTGGGCCCCACATTGGATAATCGGGCCCTGGGTGCCCCCCCATTGGCTGGTGTCCCAGGGCACTCGCCCAATCCCGTCTATGGATAATCCGGCCCTGCCTAAACCCTAAACCTAACTAATTTCAGCTCCACCCATTAGGTCCCCAGAGGTTGAGCTGGACTTAATTTGTCTCTATGTCCCACGTCCAATTCACCACAGCCAGGGAAGGGCTTGTCCCATCTCCCTCCCGGACTCGCGTCAGCAACCCACGAGAAGCTGAAGTGGACCCCATCCGACACCCACCTAGCGAAGCCTTCATTATTGATCTTCACTACTGTGACTGTGAGAGATATAAAGCAGCGTCTCGCTGTAGTAAGAGTGTTTCACCTGGTCAAAGGTGCTGAGGGAGTGAGGGGCCACACCACCTGACGCCGTGGGTCATTCCCATAGATATGGTGTGGAGTGACACGTCCCACCACCACCACCACCCAGAACCGTCCAAAACAGCTAACGTTATCCCGTGAGAAAGCACAACACAAAGACCCTCCATCACCCTCTGAGCAAACTCTTCTTGGTCTTCTGGTGATCTTCTATTGTCTTCACTGCAGATATGAAGCAGTCTCTCGCTTCAGAACGGGTGATTCATGGGGCACTGTGGTGAGTGGAGGTATCCATATTAAAGGATTAGTTCACTTTCAAAAACATTTTTGCTGATAATTTACTCACCCCGATGTCATCCAAGATATCCATATCTTTCTTTCTTCAGTCGAAAAGAAATTAAGGTTTTTGAGGAAAACATTCCAGGATTTTTCTACACAGAATGGACTTCAATTGCAACCAAATATACCTATGTTCAAAGAAGTTTCAAATGTCCGTCTCAATACAGCTTCAAAGTCTCTACAAGATCCCGGTCGAGAAATAAGGGTCTTGTCTAGCGAAACGATCAGTCATTTTCTAAATATATATATATATATATATATATATACACTCACCTAAAGGATTATTAGGAACACCATACTAATACTGTGTTTGACCCCCTTTCACCTTCAGAACTGCCTTAATTCTACGTGGCATTGATTCAACAAGGTGCTGAAAGCATTCTTTAGAAATGTTGGCTCATATTGATAGGATAGCATCTTGCAGTTGATGGAGATTTGTGGGATGCACATCCAGGGCACGAAGCTCCCGTTCCACCACATCCCAAAGATGCTCTATTGAGTTGAGATCTGGTGACTGTGGGGGCCATTTTAGTACAGTGAACTCACTGTCATGTTCAAGAAACCAATTTGAAATGATTCGAGCTTTGTGACATTATCCTGTGCATTATCCTGCTGGAAGTAGCCATCAGAGGATGGGTACATGGTGGTCATAAAGGGATGGACATAGTCAGAAACAATGCTCAGGTAGGCCGTGGCATTTAAACGATGCCCAATTGGCACTAAGGGGCCTAAAGTGTGCCAAGAAAACATCCCCCACACCATTACACCACCACCACCAGCCTGCACAGTGGTAACAAGGCATGATGGATCCATGTTCTCATTCTGTTTACGCCAAATTCTGACTCTACCATCTGAATGTCTCAACAGAAATCGAGACTCATCAGACCAGGCAACATTTTTCCAGTCTTCAACTGTCCAATTTTGGTGAGCTCGTGCAAATTGTAGCCTCTTTTTCCTATTTGTAGTGGAGATGAGTGGTACCCGGTGGGGTCTTCTGCTGTTGTAGCCCATCCACCTCAAGGTTGTGCGTGTTGTGGCTTCACAAATGCTTTGCTGCATACCTCGGTTGTAACGAGTGGTTATTTCAGTCAAAGTTGCTCTTCTATCAGCTTGAATCAGTCGGCCCATTCTCCTCTGACCTCTAGCATCAACAAGGCATTTTTGCCCACAGGACTGCCGCATACTGGATGTTTTTCCCTTTTCACTCCATTCTTTGTAAACCCTAGAAATGGTTGTGCATGAAAATCCCAGTAACTGAGCAGATTGTGAAATACTCAGACCGGCCCATCTGGCACCAACAACCATGCCACGCTCAAAATTGCTTAAATCACCTTTCTTTCCCATTCTGACATTCAGTTTGGAGTTCAGGAGATTGTCTTGACCAGGACCACACCCCTAAATGCATTGGAGCAACTGCCATGTGATTGGTTGATTAGATAATTGCATTAATGAGAAATTGAACAGGTGTTCCTAATAATCCTTTAGGTGAGTGTATATAAAAATATTCTGACACGACTAGACAACTTTTAACAGCTGTAAAACAAAACTGTTTTTCAAATGTACTATTATTTTTATTTGACGTTTATCTATCTGTTACAGTCAGATTAATTAGTGGGACAAGAAAGTGCTGGTAAATATCCCAGTTCATTTTCATCCATCTGGTTTATTCATTACTACATCTGACTGGAATCACATTGCATTATGGGATACATTACCCATTGTACTGTGTTGTATACTGCACATTTTTGCACATACAGTAGAACTTCAATACAGAAAACTTGCATACTCTGCACAGTGTACATATTCTAGAAATAAATGAGTAGCATAGGCTATAATATGAAAATTGTTTCTTTCAATTTCTTTGAATATGCTCCCATTACATTTTATAAAATGATTCTGTACAGTGATGTGCATTAATGATTGAGCTTCCTGTTGTTATTTAAAGTTAATACATTTCAACAGCATGATGGAATTACAGTAATCCAGTAGAATTTAAAGAGACAGTTCTCCCAAAAATGTAAATTCTGTCATTATTTACTCCCCCTCAAGTTGTTCTAAACCTGTATGAATTTCTTTCTTCTGCTGAACACAAAAGATGATATTTTGAATAATATGGATAACCAAACAGTTGACGGGCCCCATTGACTTCCACAGGATTTTTTCCCAATATGAAAGTCCATGGGGCCCAACAACTGGTTACTGACATTCTTCAGAATATATTATTTTGTGTTCAGCAGAAGAAAGAAATTCATACAGGGTTGGAACAACCTGAGGGTGAGTAAATGATGATAGAATTTTCATTTTCGGGAGAACTATCCCTTTAAGTGACAAAATTAAAAGGAATAATATATTATTTAAAACAAAAACAGCACATTGTAAAAAATAATATATGTACATGCCACATGTGACTGGTATATTAAATAATATCAAGTCATCTATATCTAATTAAAATGACAAATCTACACTTATGGATGCTGCTTTTGAAATGTATTGCTTTCCATTGAACAGCTGACATGGTAACAGTTTGTTTCAAGAATTTGCATCCTTTTGTTACGTATTTAAATATGTTTTTAAATGACAGAACTATTTACAAAATGTAAAAACATAAGAAAAAGTATTTTGTGTGCAATTTGACACATTTTCACATTGAGTTCAAGACTTCCACAGGGGAGTGATGTTACAAGGTTGGTTTGCAACATCAAAGCCAATGTCGAGTTCACATGCATCAAAAGTCAATTCACACTGTTTGAGAGATCGCACTTGATTTGCCTCTCTCATATCCCTCAGATGTTGGTTGGTTCTGTATATTTTTCTTAATTCTGGGAATAAATGGAAAGACAACTGTTACTACTTGCAGGTTTTTAGGGGTTAAAAATAGCTCTTGCCCATAACATGGAAGCTTGTTTCCACCATGAAATAAAAAGCTAAAAAGCTTATTTTCCTCTCAGAATTGTGAGTTTAAAGGAGAACTCCGGTCAATTTTAACATTGAGCTAATTTTTTGTACATTTGGAGTGCTGTCAATACAGAGAACAACGACAAAAATCGGTGTTGCCTACACCGAGTTATTCTATTTTTAAAATGTGCACCCTATTGACTTCAATAGGGCAAGTAGTAAGCCTGCTTTTTAGCCTCTTAACATCCTTTAAGTGTCATTACAAGTGCACAGAAAATGTGAGTGATTCCTTCCGAGTGAACACGGGTGAATCTGACTGCAGTAGATGTTAGAGATATTATTAAATCCTGTGTTCACATTACAGCCCTTAATTCCATGTTCGTGGACAAATGTGGGCACAGAGGTCTCAGGTGTGATCCAATTTTTTATTTATTATAAATGTTATATCACTGTCTTCGATAAAATTTAATCTATCAATTTATGGTGGTTTTTTTTATTTTGGGGGTATTTTTGAATTTATTTACCTCTAAAAGTACCATATTTTCTATGTAAATTATGCTTATTTTTATGTTATATTTAATATTTCTTTAACTACATTAAAAATATCATTCCACTAAGTTCAGAGTGCTAAAATCTAAAGATGAAGTGACTTTGGTGGCACCTGGTGTCTTATATTGGTATTAAATTTACAGAAAAACAATAATATCAATAGCCACTAGATGGCTATAGTACTCAATGGCTGCATATAGGTGAACTAAATGAACCACTGTATAAAACGAATTTGACCTCATAAGTTTTTGACTATCACAAGTTAAAATTGTAATTTAAAAAAATATATATCTGTGTTAGGTGAGACTATACAAAGATGCCAACATATGCTTAGATAAATATGACCATGCTATAAGGAAAAGACAAAGTAGTAGATCATTTATAATTTATTTCAAACAAAAAACATCAAATTTCACTAACTAATTGGTACCAAACGGGTAAGAATATACATAACAATAACTAAATAATTGATAGCTAAGAATAAACGGGTAAGAACAAACAAACAGGTAAGAACAAACAATAATAGTTATTTACATTATTTACATGCACTTGTGGCAGCAGGTAATTGTAACCGAATGTTCTTTGCAGATATATTCTCTGCATTTTCCACATACAGTGCTTGGATCATACCAAAAAACATGGTCAGACATTGGCTCAATCAATTCTTTGTTTTTGTATGTGTGAGTGAGTTTTTATTTGAAAAAAAAAAAAAAAAGCTCAGCTGTCATAGGCTCATTGAAAGCATTGTTTGTGCTTGTTTGTGCTTGTGTGTGTGTGCTGTGTGTGTGTATGAGTGTGAGTTTTTCCCATTCATTCCTATGGGTGCCCATTTTTGTCCACGAACACAAGATTAAGGAGTTTTTTTTTTCACCCCCTTAACATTGTAGAATCAAGTCATTTTTTTTTGTGTGTGTGTTCAGGTGGCAAACTTAGGAAAAGTAGCCAAGTCTTGTACCGCTCAGATCAAGGGAAGTATTTTTAAAAAATAAAACAAAATTATTTTGCCCACATTTGTCCCCAACATGGGATGAAGGTTAAAAATGAAGTTAATTCAGCCAGCGCTCATACCTCTGTTTACATCCTGTTTTCGGTGGAAGGCCATAGTAATCGATTGTCGAGTTCACGCGCATAGGTTTAGTGCCTATGATCACGCGCGTGAACTCGACAATCGATTACTATGGCCTTCCACCGAAAACAGGATGTAAACAGAGGTATGAGCGCTGGCTGAATTAACTTCATTTTTATTAATATCTCTAACATCTACTGCAGTCAGATTCACCCGTGTTCACTCGGAAGGAATCACTCACATTTTCTGTGCACTTGTAATGACACATCAAGGATGTTAAGAGGCTAAAAAGCAGGCTTACTACTTGCCCCATTGAAGTCAATAGGGTGCAAATTTTAAAAATAGAATAACTCGGTGTAGGCAACACCGATTTTTGTCGTTGTTCTCTGTATTGACAGCACTCCAAATGTACAAAAAAATGAGCTCAATGTTAAAATTGACCGGAGTTCTCCTTTAAAGCTCTCAACAACTCGCAATTGTGAGATATAAACTTGCAATTCGGAGAAAAAAGTAGCAATATCTCTTTTTTTCCGTGACGGAAACAAGCATTCCATAAGTAGGCTATACAAGTTGGCAGATTCGACAGCATTTAAAAAGTTGATTACCACAAAAAAAAAAAAAAAAAATCGACTTGCCCTTCGTTGAGGTTATGATGAGTACCATATCATCTTTACGGTTGTTTTAAGCTTTATGTCGAATGGCAACGAAGCGATATACAATTAAATAACTTTATAAAAGGTTTGTTGTTTTCCACACTAAAATGTTATCTATTTTTTCCAAACACGCATATTGTAAGTGAGTATTTTAAAGTACAAATCGGCACATTCACTTCCATTGTAACTGTCACGGGTGCTGAATCGTTCACTCAACCGATTCATTCAAACAAAACAAACGGTTCTGCAGTGGCTTCGTTTGGAACAACTTTAGTTGGCGACGCAAAAACAGCTGAAGCAACTGACAACATTGTCAAAAATGTAAGTTATTCAATATTGACTTATTGTTAAGAAAACTGCTGTTTAAAAGCAAGAAATATCGGACTCGCAATCTCTTAGTTTTTCCGAATATGAGCCCTCCTCTAGCGGCGTGCTCGTGTGATACTCGACTTCCATTGTAAATTGTTGCTAATCAGTCGAGGGATGAGAAACAGTTTTCTGTGGTAATCTAACATGATTATATGTTGTCTTTATCATGTTGATCAAATTTGTACTGAATCCGAAACCAGTGTGAAATGCGCACGTGACTCACTTGTAGATGTAATAGATGACCACCACAAGCACCGCTAAGACGAGCAGGACCATGATGACCACAGCAGCGATCAGGCCCTTCTCTTCACTGCTGTGTGAGAAACTGAACAGCTGATACTGCTCACATCTGCTGCCCTCATAGTTCGCACTGCAGCTACACGACAGGGAAAGGGTTTCAAGCCAAACAAGGTATGCTAAACGATAAGTCATCAAATAAAACAATAGATATTCTGTTCGCGAGGACACTCACACACAGGTGGGCGTAGACACAGAAGGTATTTTAAAGCATGTTCCTCCATTCATGCAAAAGTTGGCTTCGGACCCAGTGCAAGGGTCACCGTGTTCTGTAATAAGAGGAAATACAAAGGAAACAAAAACTAAATAAATAGATGAATCATGTATCAAGCTTTTCCCCACAGAGCAGTTTTTATTTTGTTTTGCATTTATTTGCATTTCATGAATTCCACATCATGGAAACACATCATGTGTGACGTGCACATGATAATGTATTTTATATCTATAATGTTTACCTTAATTTAGATGTGTATTGTTATTAATTACCTGCCATCATGGGAAATACTAAATAGATCTTCTTGTATGGGAGCTTTAACAGCAGTCTCTTATAATCACCTGAGAACAAAGGAAATGTTATGATCAGATTACATTACATTTTTGCATTTATTACAGTGGCCACATTAATTATATTGGTTGCTTTCAAAGATGTCAACTTTCCTACAGAATATAAATGCTGTTTGTAAGGGATGATGTTCGTAGTTATTAATTTGTCAACAAAAATCTAGATAAGGTTGAGTAAATAATATTTATTACTATTAAAACAGGAATATTAAAGGTATAATCTCCACTTTTTGAAAAGTTTGATTGATTCACCAGAATGATTGACAATTAGGAGGACCAATAGTTTAGGTTACCCACCAGGAAGTAAAACATCCTCTGCTATACCTTTAAATAATATTAATTTAAAATTGTATAGTATTTAATTTATATATATATATATGTGTATATATATATTTATTTTAGTGTGTTTGTGTGTGTGCGCATGTCTGTGTGTATGTATAAATATATATATGCATAGCATACGTGTGTGTGCACTCATATATACATACATATACTGTATAATGTACTGTACACACCCATATATAAACACAAACTTTTAATGTTAGATGTGATTAATCGTGATCAATAGATTTGACAGCTCTAATATTCATATTTACTACAATTAATTATATTAAGTATAACAATATTGTTAACACCTAGTTGAGTGTATAGAGGCTATGTGCAACTTCCGTATTCTGTAAAACAGATCGCGTCGCTTCCGGTTCAGGTCTTTTGTACGTGCTTTGTGAAAAAATGAGCTGTTTTACTCAAAATAACTTAAAAGGAGCGAGCAAAGATGAGCATAAACCAATGTCCCTAAAGTTAATATCACATCTCGTCTAAAGTTTCAGAAGAGATCTCAACTGTGGGCGGTTGCAGAAACTGCTTAGGCTAGCCTTAAAACTTAGGCATCTGTTTTTTAAGTAAGACTACTCCTTACTTTTTTTAAAAAGCGAGTTACATAAGAAAGTCGATTGGTCTAATTTGAATCAGAAAAGTAAGACTGATTATTATCTCTTGTGAAACTGCTAGTTGGCCAAACTTGTTCTTAAGACTTAAGAAGTTTATGCAACTTGCCCATGGCAGGATCTCAAACTGCGCTCAGATTTACCAAGATCCAAAGACTAGAGTCAAACATCAAAAATGTCAAATTGAACTCAAATCATTTCTAATCAAATTCACATTGTTGAAATAGCTCTGCACTCATACGGTTTTGGTTTCTCCCAAGAAATTTGAGGATAAACTTCTAAGACAAAGTTGATATTTCAATGAAACCTTACTGAGAGCTCCATTAAGTCTTATCTGAGCAATACAAATTTTCAACAAAACACCTATCTCAGTCAGGACTCGCCTGTTTACAAGGCTTCAGTTTTATAAAACTGCGCAAATCCTAATGACATTAGACTTACCTTCCAGGTGAAATGCAGTGCAGGTGAGTCACCTTGTCTTCCTCAAATAAGTTGTGAGCTAAACGTCAGCGTGCGACTCAGTCACATAAGAACGGTGGGCGGATCCTTTAGCGCAGAAATGTCGTGATTGCTGTTTGTCCACATTTGTGAATGAAACGATTCTCCTTGTGCGTCGGTGGAGCGTAATGATGAGAGTTCATTTATTGGGAATTACCTGCTGTTGCATCACAAACTTCTAAGACAAAAGACATTAAAGGCACATTTATAACTGAACTAAGGCCTGGCTAATCCTGGCTTAATCTAAGCCTTGTTTGTGAAACCAGGCCTAAAACTGTCTGGGAAGTAGAAGCCGCTCTGAATGCATTGCCACATTTATTCCACTTTGAAAGGGTTTAAACATCTAAGATTGGGTCATGAAGTGATTATGGACTGTAAAGCTTTAGGTTTCTTCAGATATGTATTTATAGAAACTGTGTGGGGTGTTACTGTTATTTTAAGTTCATTTAGAAGGTGTGGTCCAGTACTCTCAGTGAGACTGTTTTGCTCTCTCTCTCTGTGTGTGTGTGTGTAGACCGGATGGGTTTGGTGTCAGACTCTGGTATGCCAGGTATGCTAATGGGGAAGTTTTGTGCGCTGCAGGTATGTGTGGAATCGTGGGAACTGTGCAGACTATAATCGGATTGTTTACATTCCTCGTTTAAAGGGCACACAAGGGACGTCATGTTGTGTCATCAAAAACCGTTAGGACGGCATCGTTTTGAGGTGTAACAAGGCCAAATTACTACAACTTTAAGTAATGACAAGCTTAAAAAATGTGTTTTTTTTTTTGTTTTTTTTTGCAGTGCAATAAAATGAATTTAAAAAATATAATAAAGTTTGCCATAGAAACAGCAATTTAAGATTGAAAGAGATAGGCCGTGATGTCTTCGTCTTAGTAAGATTTTTATCTAAAGAAATAAATATTTTTATCGAGCAAAATATTGTGTTACATTGATCAAAAGTGACAGTAAAGGCATTTATAATGTTAGAAATTTCTATTTCAAATAAATACTGTTCTTTTCAACTTTCGGTTGATCCAAGAATCATGGAAAGTTTGGTTTACACAACCATTAACAGCACTGTTTTCAACATGGATAATTATTAAAAATGTTTCTTGAGCAGCAAATCATCATATTAGGATCATGTGACACTGAAGACTGGAATAATGATGCTGAAAAGCCAGCTTTACTATCATAGGAATAAAGAATGTAAAATTGTATAAATAAAAAATATTAAAATAGTTATTTTATTTGTAATATTTCACAATATTTTGATCAAAATCTTTTATGCTTGGTGAGCATAAAAGACGTATATAACTTGAATATAAGTAAATTATTATAGGCTATTTTCAGGTTTACACATACTATGAATATGACAGTATAGAGGTATGAAATTATTAAAGTAGTTTTATCGCACCATAAATGTATGCATTAGTATATGATAATGACGGGTTAGTATTATAGTTGAATGATGGTGGTTGTTTTTTTTCTGCAGTGATGCCATAGAAGAACAGTTTTAGGTTCCACAAAGAACCTTTCAGTGAACAGTTCTTAAAAGAAACTTTTTTCTCTTTGTGTGAAGAACATTAAGAACCATTTTCCACTCTAAAGAACCTTTTGTGGAATGGAATCTGCCATGGATTCTTCATTTAACCATAAAGAAACTTTATTTTCAAGACTGATATAGGCTACTGTATTGTGATATGATGACATTATTATTAGTGTTATCTGAAAGTCTGAAGAAGTTTTGTACAAAGGCAGCCAATAGACAGCCAATGTCTTTCTTACTTGGTGGTCTTAATCTCTCACTGTCTCACACGCACATCCCCGATCAATAGTCATCTTCGAAAAGCATTTCTCACATCTCAATGTCACCCCTGCCATCTCCATATGCTCAGTCATGACTCATGGCAGCGGTTGACGTTATTCTACATGACTGATGTGTGTTTGCAGTAAGTGACACGCGCAGAATATGGGGCATTGGCATGGAAATGCACGCGAGATACTCGCACCTCAGCCGGCCAGCAAGGTGTTTTGATGAATGCGAGGTTATCCCGGAGAACATTTGCCATCCCTCGGACAGAAAACCAATAGAAAAGCGTTTTCTCTACGTAATGAATCCCCTCCTCCTCCTCATCCTCCTCCTCCTCCTCCGACATAACGGAACGATGCTGGCGTTCATGCTTCAATCGAATCGCGTCAAATCGACTCGCGGCTTCAGCGCGATGGAGAAGACTGAGTCCCTGGCGTGAATTGAAGAGGGGAGCCCGACACTCAGCACTACACAAAACACACACAATGCGCTCCTCCTGTCGCGAATACGATGCCTTTCTCTGGATGGTTGGACTCCTAATATCACCTCGCTGAGCGATGATGCTCGTTTCACGGCTCGCCTTTGCTCGTCGTCCGCTTTATTCGCGAAAGAAGCAGCAGAACGGATGCTTGACCACTGCGAAACTGTCTTCACGCATCAAGCCTCTTCTGAATATCGGCAAGGGACACGTTATCTTAACCACGAGGGCCAGGGAGACACGATTAAAGTTTCAACGATGTAAATCGAGGTAGGTCAGCCCTTGGAGACGAGCGTTTCATCACTCCTTATTCCTCCTTTCATTCCGCCAATTATTGGCTTAATGGGTGTTTGCTGTTATTTTGGTAATTGCATCACTAAATCAGCTGTCATGGTGCTGAGTAGCATTTAATCAGAAGACCTCACTTCATCCAATCTTTAGGCCTGGGAAATACAAGACATGTCTTCCATTTTTGAATGCTTTAGCCTTTATTACGTGCGCATCAAATGCTGTGTTTATGGGGGATTTTTGGTCACTCCTGACAAGGAAATCTGGTTGCAAGTAGGCTGTAGCACGTCAAAATGACACGAAATTGTTTCATCGCCATGTTGCATGTTTTGCTTTTCATGTTGCCTGAATATCTTCCGTCTGATCAAGTTCATTGCTAAACTTTTGATACTGAACTGATAGTGGCATACGAACTTTGATTCTAGGTCTTTGGGCACGTGGTCAACACAACAAATCAAAATGAGCATTGATGTGAGACGTGCATGATTCAAATCTGTTTAACTGACCATTAAGTAATTCGTTATAATTATTGTTATTAATCTAAGAGGTATAGCCTACATCATGCACTGCAGGTCCACAACCTGAATTGCCCTTCAGCTATAGTAGACTACTGAAGAGTAGACTGCGTTCTGTGTAATACTGAATCATCCCATACTTAAAGGGTTAGTTCACCCCCAAAAAAAGAAAATTATCCCATGATTTACTCTGCCTTAAGGCATCTTAGGTGAATATGACTTTCTTCCTTCAGCCAAACTCAATCGGAGTTATATTAAAAAATATCCTGGCTCTTCCTTGCTTTATAATGGGAGTGAATACAATAGTAACAGAGATTTTGAAATCCAAAAAAGTGCATCCATCATAAAAGTAATCCACAGTGCTGCAGGGTGTTAATTAAGGCCTTCTGAAGCGAGGCAATGGTTTTTGTTAGAAAAATATTCATATTTATAACTTTATGAACTATAATCACTGGCTTCCGGTAACGGCCGTACACGAGTCTTTGTTCCAACAGAAGAGTGACCTCTGACCTGACGCTTGACGTATTGACGAAGATAGAGCAGAACAAAACAACGGTCACGAATTAGAAGTCTTAAACGTGAAATTTTGTAGGATCTTGAGTTTGTTTGAACCACGAGAGCCGTCTACTCTCACCTAAGCTTACGCGACATCATGCATCAGGTTAGAGGTCACTCTTCCGCCGAAACTAGACTCGCGTAGTTACTATTCACTTCAATTCTAAAGCTCAGATTGTGTTTGGCTGAAAGAAAAAGTCATTTACACCTAGGATGGCTTGAGGGTGAGTAAATTATGGGATATTTTTCATTTTTGGGTTAACTAACCCATCAAAAGACATTAAAATTGTGCTCCACATTTAACCCATACGGAACGCAGTTTGTCCTGTATTTTGCGAAGTCAAGGCAAGGATGGACAGTCATTGATTTGAACTTATTTTAACTTGAGCGCAGCATTTTTGGAATGCGTGAGACACTGCAAAAGACGCATAGAAAACCGATGGAAGTAGCCTATCGCAGTGGAATGGAAACAGTTGTATCTGTTAATATTATTTATTGGGCCTGCACTAACATGAATGAACAATGAACAGCACAGTGACTGACTTTGCTTTCAGGTCACTTAAAATGTGCTTTATGTCCTAACAAATGAACCAACAAATTTATAACCAACAAAAAATACACACCATTAAACACATGTTGAGTTTCTGTGACAACATGCCCCAATAGTGTCACAATAGGAACTTTCGATTAAGCAATCTATAGTAGGCTTTTCAACTTAATATAATTATGAAAAAAATAATTAGTGAAATGGTAAAAATCAAAAAAGTAACACACAAAAATAGCTTTGTTTCGATTCACATACTTTAATGATCTAATTAAATTAATTAGAAAAGCATGAAAACAGTTCATCGTCTGTTTATATCTGTAAAAATATGTTATTGTAAATCTAGTTTGGAGGACAGGATTCACAAAAATTATAATTCAGACGGTTATCCATGCATTTGGACTTTTTACTCCCTTTGTGAAAATGTTAATCAAATTTAATGTAAATATTTTAAATAAATATATAATAATCTGTTAAACATTATATAGTGTAATAATGCTGTTTAGAAAAGGTATTGCACATAGCACCTTTCGCCTAAACAAGAATGCAAAAATGAACCCTCCCTCACATCATCTTCTCTCCTCTACCTCGTCCCACTTCCATCTATTCTGATTTGCTGTCTCACTGACCTGTGTACGGTTTGCCTTATTTGGCTTAATATGATTTGTCTTGTGTACTAGTTTCACCTCATCCCCCAGCCCGAGGTAATACCTCTTGTAAAACCGCTAGAGTTTGAGACACCATACGTTTGTCAAGCGGTCCCAGTAAATGAAGCCTTCATCACAGTGCTTCAGTGATTGAAGCTGGTGGTAACCGAGCGCCACAGACCATTCTATTTATTGATGGCCATCCGTACCGAGGTTGACAACTTCATCGCACCTTGACACCAAAAAAGGCAATTGCAGGCAGGCGTTTTTGTGTAATGCTTAGCCAGCTGAAAATCATGCTGTTTGTTCAATAACAACTTTTTTTTTTTTCGAGGTCGAGGTGGTTATTAAATGTGAATGAAGCACTATGCACTCAGCTCTCACATGCATACCATATGTAGGACAATAGGAATTCTGGGAATTCAAAAGGCTGGTCTTCGCTTCGAGAATATGTCTTGTCGTGTTTGAGAGCGCTTTTTGTTTAGATGATTGTCAATTTAAAGGCGCAGTTCACCCAAAAATGGAAATTCGTCATAATTTACTCATCTTCATGTTGTTTCAAATCTGTATATGGTGTTATTTTTTTTTCTATGGAACACAAAATGTAAATCTTGCATCAGTTCTTTTTAATACAACAACAGTTCACAGCGAACATGTTTGTTAAGCGCCAAGATAAAACTAGCTCATATGGCTCGTTTACCCTTTTCTTTTGTCTTCTCTCATATTATAGCTTTGTGTAATTAAAAGACTGAAGTCTGAAAAGACTGAAATGATTTATGTCTTGTTATTCACTGAAAATAGCTGAAAAATAGATCAGTGAGAGACTAATTTGTGAACAAATCAGTCTGATTCTTTGTTCTGTTTGATTTGTGAAATAGATCAACTGGTTCATTGAAACAAATCGACTCGAAATAATTTATTTAATGATTCAACTGGATTAGTGCACAACATTTTTTATATCAGGCAATTCTTTTCAATTAACTGGACTGAATGATTCGTTCATGAACTAGGCTGATTTGTTGAGGATTCGTTCATGAATCAGACATGTTTACTAATGTCACTGATTCAACATTGCAGTTATCAAATTAAAGTTGACATGAAAATTCACCCTATCTATATTATATCTATTTTCATCTTATTGGGAACGCTTCATATATAATTTTTTACCTTAAAGTGTCTTAATCAGAATATCATAACCAGACATATGATGACAATCATTCAGTCCAGTCATTTACTCTGCCGCTTTTTTACAATTGACTGCAGACTCGCATTCAGATCTGCCTCCATCTAGTCAACAACAAGTCTACGCCATACATTTTAAGGGAAGATTATCAGTGAATAATAACTTTCAAAGAGAAAAACTTAGAGAAAAACTCGGAATAAAGTGCACGATTCATACAAAGTTCTGTCATGAAACTCTGGATGGCGCAGGCTGATAGGTCCTTTACTCAATATGCTTGCAATCTTATTGTCTATAGGACACAGCTGATTGGTTCCTGCTGTATCAGTAGCCAATGAGCTCGCTGCTCAACCTTTAAATACTGGCCAGCGTTTGTTGTAGCAGTGCAGCGAGCTTTCAGAAACCCTCCACCTTCCTCAGCTCCACCTGTATAGATCTGCTACGGGTTATTCATATACGTGCCAAGACCAAACATATCAACACTGCCATATGCCATACACTCCGAGAGTTGTCATGACAGAACTACACTGTAAAAAAAATAATTTATGACAATATATGTTTTTACATCGCTTTACCTCATCAAAATAAGTTAAACAAGTTTCCACTTTTTTTTATAAGTTATACAAGATTCAACAAATTTAAGTCAGTTTAATGTAATTTAAGTTGAAATGACTTAAACATCCATGTTGATTGTACTCAATTTAAGGCAGCAACATTTTTTACTTTTATGCTGTATATCAAAATTCTGCTAAATGGTGTATGAAGCTTTGCTGAATCATGTAGTACGCTTATAGCTGTAAACAGTTTCTTCGCTTGATTTCAATCACAGGTCAGAGGTAAAACTGTGTAGTTAAGCGAGTATTTGATTTCATAACAGATCCAATATCTCGCTTCATTGATTTTATTGCATAAGCTACTTTTCCTCCCTTCACAATGATAGTACATTTCAGTTTTAACACGCACAGTAGTTCCTACAGTATTTACTTTATATTATGAAGTGTTTAAAGAGAGGATGTTGATTTTTGTTTTCTGCTTTTCTTCTCAGGTCTGGTATGAGTGAAGTCGCCTCCGTCTAGCACAAACCAGAGCTCACGTTTAAGAGAAGTGAAAGAGGAAGTCCGTTCAGCGTTTGCTGCGTATCGCACCATGAGCCAGCCACAGTGAGTGTTCAAGCTACATCCTACCTGCTTTATAATGATGTGGAGTGGTGTGTGAGGAACGCCGCTGTGTATTGGGTGCAGGAGAGTGTGTTAAATTGTGTTTGTGTGCGTTTACACTCCAGTAACACTAATTACGTGTTAAGCATTGTATTGTTTAGACTTTTCTGTCCCCCTTTTTTCCGTTTGAATACTTTTTGGAGTGTAGATTTGTTTGTGTTACGTTTGTCAGAGTAGTTTTTGCTTTATCTCATTTTATTATTTTTTTTAGGTTGCATTGCATGAGCAATACAATTCGCCATACAAATCTGATCCTACCAAAAATAGGTCATAAATTGAGTACTGTTGTTAAATATTGATAATATAAATTATATACTGCTGTAAATATCCTAATCATAAATATTATCTTGAAAAATAGTTAGTGGTTGGGAAGATTTTTTTAATGTTTTTGAAAGAAGTATATTCTGCTTATCAAGGCTGGATTTATTTGATCAAAAATATCGTGATTAAAGTTATATCAGGGCTCCAGACTGCGACCAAATTTGAGAGTGTGCGACTGAATTTTACACCCAGTCGCACATGTGCGACCAGTAATGTATTTATTTATTTTTTTCACGTTAAACGTGGAAGGGGCGCGTCAATGAATCTGGAATGTGTGGCAGGCCAATGAGTGTGAGAAGAATAGGGAATGGCCACTGTAACTGGCTAATGTGTGGAGGGGGAGGGTCCTAGAGATAATCGAGCGCGCGTAAACGTCCGTGGGAAGGAGACGGAGACAAATATCAATGTCACGGACAGACACAATCGGATGATGATGATTCAGAGTCAGAGGTTTGTAAGGTGATAAAGGCCTGAACCCACTATTTTCGGGAAGACTGGCTACGAGAATTCAGCTGGTTGAGGTACTGTAAGGAGATGAACTCCATGAGCTGCGAATGTTGCAGTGGCTACCCCAGAACTGCGGGGAAAACGAAGTTTGCAGACAGTGCCGGCACTTCGCAGTTTAAACACTCAATCTCAGCCTCAAGCATAGAGTATGCCGTGACATGTTAATAAATAAAAACAAAATGAAAGTGGAAAAAACTGCGCTACTCAGCACTCATTCTGCTTCACAGACCGTTTAATAGTTCGAACCAATAATAGACAGCGCAGAGCTCCTCGCCAGTCGCGGGCCAATCGCGATCACGCGAAACAGTTACATCGTGGAGATCCAGTGAAGAAATCCATTGAGTTCGCGACAGAATTAATAACATTGCTGCGAGATCCAGTGAGAAACATTCAGATTTGACGCAGAATTCTCTGTTATAAACCATATAAGATCAAACAGCGCTGACGTGGAAACCAGGAGAAACATGTGCAATGAGCGAACAAGTTATTGAAGGCTTTAGGTCCACAGATTAGCAACAATCACCTTGGATTTACTGTAGTAACACTAACTGTAACTATGGTATACTGTGGTTATAACAGTAGCCTACACATATTTTTCCAGCACTTCAAAACTATATTATCATATTTAAATGTTATTTTTAATAATGTGTTGACCAAACATTTTTTGTTCATCCTTTAAAGACCTATTTATAAAACTAAAAGTTTCAAGAAGTAGGGAAACTCACACTTATTAAAAAAAAAAAAAAAGATAAAGATTAAATTACTATTGTAAACATAGCTGCAGAGGACGCTTACTGGCTATTTTCACTCCCTAATATATATTTTGTCACTCATTTTGCTTTTGAATTAATATTAAGACATTATGAATGATAATAATTAAAGTTAACTTTATCTATACACCTCAAATTAAGCTCAGTGCTTTGTCATCCCACAGTGCTACCAAATACTTTCTGTAGAACTTAGTGCCGCTGCCCTCAAATGTTAGTCTGGAGCCCTGTGAACTTAAAATAAAACTGCACATTGTAATTTCTGTACGTTAAGGCTATTTATTATCAAAGCATTTGTCAGTAATACAGTTATTTTGGGGGAAAATGTGAATAATTGCATTGCAAGGTGATTTAAGGTGTGCCCCTAAATTTTCTGCTTGCGCTCCTAAAATTTTAAGTCAGGGGCTACAGCGCTCCTAATAAAAAAAGTTAGTCTGGAGCCCTGTATATTGTGAGATAATATTACAATTTAACTGTTTTCTATTTTAATATATTTAAAAATGTAATTTATTCCTGTGATGCAAATCTGAATTTTCAGCATCATTACTCCAGTCTTCAGTGTCACATGATCCTTCAGATATCAGTCTAATATACTGATTTGCTGCTCAAGAAACATTTCTGATTATCAATGTTGAAAACAGTTATGCTGCGTAATAATTTTTGGTGGAAATCATAATACTTTTTAAGGATTCTTTAATGAATAGAAAATGAAAAAAAACAGCATTTATTTAAAATATGCGAGATGCAGGATGTGGCTAAATCAGTATTGGGAAGTATTTAACCATAAAAATACATCACCAATAGATGGATGTTAAGAAATCATTCATTACAGGGTCAGTCCAGCATATGAATGTTCTTAATTGACTCGTCATCTTCACCAGCAGGAACCGCAGCACATCTCACTCGACATCCATGTGTTTGCACTGCAGCAGGAGGCGTGTGATATCGTAATTTATAGTCACACACTGTTCTGCAGTCAGGTGCTCGGCATGTCTTCAGATTCATGTGGAGAATGCCCTTTCCACATCCTTCCAGCTCACAACTGTTCCAGGATCAGCAGCACAGGTGCTGACTCAGCCTTCTTAGGTGTAGTCTTCATGGTGCGACTTTTGCGTTGTCTTCTCACCGAGTCAGAATCAGGCCACCTTACCCAATTTAATTTGATGCCAGTGAAAATGGGTCTGTGAGGTAGATGTACAGTCTGTTCAGTATATTGCATTGCCTTGTACAGTAGCTGCTGGTGTTGATCACTAAATCTAAGAAACTTTATTCATAGTGGACCTCAAACACGACATATAGTGATCGAAGGAAATTTCAATCGTGTTCGTAGGTATTTGCACATAAAGTGTACACGTACGTTTTGTGAAAGCACCTAATGCGTAAACTCTTTTATGTACAAATGTTTACAAATCATTTGAGGTTGATGTTGTTGATAAACATACAATAGCATATCAACACGCCTAAAACCCTTTTGTCTATGTAAAGTTTTACAAACATACAAATGTTTTCAGATCCTTTGATGTGAAAGTTGTTGATAAACATGCTAAAGCATTGTATCAACAGCGCCTAAAAAGTAAATCATATTATGTGCAACTTTACAGAAATGTTTACAAACTCCTTTTGATGTCTATGTTGTTGATAAATGTACAATAGCATTGTTTCAAAAATACACAAGAAAAGGTTCTCTTTAGAACCCTAAATTTTAAAGAAAACATTATGCCAAAAAAGGTGCGAGAAATGTCTTAAATAATAGCATAACACTTTCATGTTTACCATCTAAACTTTAAGTATGTTTACAAGTGGTTTAATTAATAGATTTAATTAAAATAAAAAATTAATTAAAGCCAAAATATTTTTTTTAAACTAAATCCATAAAATTGTGTGTATATATATATATACATATATATATATATATATATATATATATATAACCTTTTAGGGGTTCCCATTATGGGATATTTTTATGGATTTAGTTTAAAAAAAATATTTTGGTTTTTATGGAGATATATTGGTTTTTTTATATATATATATATATATATATAACCTTTTCTTTGAAGAGTAATAAACACTTTTGTGAATGTACAACTTTAGAGACATATTAATAATTACAAATCCTTTGATATTCCTAACATAGACATGTCTATCCAAATGTTCGAAAAAAATGTGTGCTTGAAACACACTTTACATACAAATATATGAATACGGATGAGATAACGTTAATTGAATGGACAGTACTTCTATCCCTCAAATTCTTGTTTCCGTTCGCGTCAAATTAAATATGGTGAAGGAATTTTAAACGAGGATACAACCAATACTAGCACCGGTGTCAGTATATATATTGTTTTATGAAGAAGTGCTTGGTGTGTGGCCCTCACAGGAAGCTCCTGTATTCTGATGGCAGTGGTTTCGGTGTCCAGGGAGAGGAGGAGAGGGAGGTTTGGGAGGTTGGTAGTGAATGCAGAGTGGATTACTTCAGCAGCCGTCTTTGTTCATCAGAGCTGCACTTGTGTACTGTGCATTCAGAGCAAGTCTGAGACACAGGAGTAAGCAGCAGAGAATAACATGACACATTTGACTCAATTACACACCACGGGATAGATTGCAAGTACACCGCAAAAGACACCTTACATTAAATCAAACCGCTTTTCCAAAACCACCATGTGGATATTATTTACATATGTAGCATGTGCTGCCGATCTTGTGTTGTGAGAAATAGATAGACAAATGTTTAAAGTGCCCCTATTATGCTATATTAAAGGTTCCTAATATTGTTTTAAAGTCTCCTACAATACATTTACATCCATCCAAGGTAAAAAACAAAAACAAAACAAACAACACTTACATTTTCTCATAATATACATTGCAGCATCAGCTCTTTTCTCACAGTGTCTGAAACGGTTCAGTAAAGGATTCAGTCTCTATAAGCCCCTGCTTTCTGAGAGCCTACTCTGCTCTGATTGGTCAGATGGCCCAGTCTGTTGTGATTGGTCTACTCTGCTCTGATTGGTCAGATGGCCCAGTCTGTTGTGATTGGCGTTTACAGCGCATGTCAGAAACGAAACGCTCATTATCTGAATTTCAGATCCGGATCTTCCTCAGCACTTTGTACACAGTGATACGAACAGTAACGATGGTGTCAGTTTTATCATATCTATTCTAGCTCAAGTCCTCATCCTTTGGAAGTTCATGCAAAGTGGATTTGCTTTTACATCGCAAAAAACAGCGTCGTCTTCTCGACATGTCAACAACACAAACCAAACTCTTCCAGTCTCAGCTACAACTACAGTGTTTGAGGGTCACAATAGACTTTGTTTCCACAAGCAGCCAATGAAGGCCATAGACTGGCATTATGCAAATTTGTTAGAAACTTACGTAGGTTTCGTGCAGGAACTGGGACTGGAATTACTGACGACTTGATCTTTGAAACTTTGCGGACCTTTTACAATTTACACAAAGCTGTACAACACACTACATGAAAGTGTGACTGAGCTGTATCGAAAAGGGTCACACTGTACTCCCAACTATGCCACCGAGCCAGTACCCAAAGAGAACAGAGATGTGACCTTCGAGTACCAATATACTTTAATTAACAAAACAATAAAAAAACAATCAATAATAGATTCGAATTAATGGACAATTTAACTTTATTATAACTTCCTATATAAACCCATATTTTGATATGTGGATCATACGCCAAGATGCTAGATGCTAATAAAATCGCAACCCACAACCTAAATATTACTGGATATACCAGGCCTGTGGGATGAGGAAGAAGCAGAGAGTCACTGGACCACAGTCCCAAGGGCACACATGCACTGATGTCTAATTACACTAAGAGATAACTTGGAATAAATACAGTAAACAAATACAGGTCACTCTGCGCCCTCATCTCAATGTCCATGCAGTGAAGAAAACATCAAGCATCCATGCAGTGAAGAAAACATCAGGCCTCCATGCAGTGAAGAAAACATCAGGCCTCACTGCAGTGAAGAAAACATCAGGCCTCCGTACAGTGAAGAAAACATCAGGCCTCCGTACAGTGAAGAAAACATCAGGCCTCCATGCAGTGAAGAAAACATCAGGCCTCTATGCAGTGAAGAAAACATCAGGCCTCCATGCAGTGAAGAAAACATGCAGTGAAGAAAACATCATGCAGTGAAGAAAACATCATGCAGTGAAGAAAACATCATGCAGTGAACAGTGAAGAAAACATCATGCAGTGAAGAAAACATCATGCAGTAAAGAAAACATCATGCAGTGAACAGTGAAGAAAACATCATGCAGTGAAGAAAACATCATGCAGTGAACAGTGAAGAAAACATCATGCAGTGAAGAAAACATCATGCAGTGAACAGTGAAGAAAACATCAGGCCTCCATGCAGTGAAGAAAACATTAGGCCTCCATGCAGTGAAGAAAACATCAGGCCTCCATGCAGTAGGCCTGCAGTGAAGAAAACATCATGCAATGAAGAAAACATCATGCAGTAAGGAAAACATCATGTAGTGAAGAAAACATCATGCAGTGAAGAAAACATCATGCAGTGAAGAAAACATCATGCAGTGAAGAAAACATCATGCAGTGAAGAAAACATCATGTAGTGAAGAAAACATCATGCAGTGAACAGTGAAGAAAACATCATGCAATGAAGAAAACATCATGCAGTGAAGAAAACATCATGCAGTGAAGAAAACATCATGCAGTGAACAGTGAAGAAAACATCATGCAGTGAACAGTGAAGAAAACATCATGCAATGAAGAAAACATCATGCAGTGAACAGTGAAGAAAACATCATGCAGTGAAGAAAACATCATGCAGTGAAGAAAACATCATGCAGTGAAGAAAACATCATGCAGTGAAGAAAACATCATGCAGTGAAGAAAACATCATGCAGTGAAGAAAACATCATGCAGTGAAGAAAACATCATGCAGTGAACAGTGAAGAAAACATCATGCAGTGAAGAAAACATCATGCAGTGAAGAAAACATCATGCAGTGAACAGTGAAGAAAACATCATGCAGTGAAGAAAACATCATGCAGTGAACAGTGAAGAAAACATCATGCAGTGAAGAAAACATCATGCAGTGAACAGTGAAGAAAACATCAGGCCTCCATGCAGTGAAGAAAACATCAGGCCTCCATGCAGTGAAGAAAACATCATGCAGTGAACAGTGAAGAAAACATCATGCAGTGAAGAAAACATCATGCAGTGAAGAAAACATCATGCAGTGAAGAAAACATCATGCAGTGAAGAAAACATCATGCAGTGAAGAAAACATCATGCAGTGAAGAAAACATCATGCAGTGAAGAAAACATCATGTAGTGAAGAAAACATCATGCAGTGAAGAAAACATCATGCAATGAAGAAAACATCATGCAGTGAAGAAAACATCATGCAGTGAAGAAAACATCATGCAGTGAACAGTGAAGAAAACATCATGCAGTGAACAGTGAAGAAAACATCATGCAGTGAACAGTGAAGAAAACATCATGCAGTGAAGAAAACATCATGCAGTGAAGAAAACATCATGCAGTGAAGAAAACATCATGCAGTGAAGAAAACATCATGCAGTGAAGAAAACATCATGCAGTGAACAGTGAAGAAAACATCATGCAATGAAGAAAACATCATGCAGTGAAGAAAACATCATGCAGTGAAGAAAACATCATGCAGTGAACAGTGAAGAAAACATCATGCAGTGGAGAAAACATCATGCAGTGAAGAAAACATCATGCAGTGAAGAAAACATCATGCAGTGAACAGTGAAGAAAACATCATGCAATGAAGAAAACATCATGCAGTGAAGAAAACATCATGCAGTGAAGAAAACATCATGCAGTGAAGAAAACATCATGCAGTGAAGAAAACATCATGCAGTGAAGAAAACATCATGCAGTGAAGAAAACATCATGCAGTGAACAGTGAAGAAAACATCATGCAGTGAAGAAAACATCATGCAGTGAACAGTGAAGAAAACATCATGCAGTGAAGAAAACATCATGCAGTGAAGAAAACATCATGCAGTGAACTGAAGAAAACATCATGCAGTGAACTGAAGAAAACATCATGCAATGAAGAAAACATCATGCAGTGAACAGTGAAGAAAACATCATGCAGTGAAGAAAACATCATGCAGTGAAGAAAACATCATGCAGTGAAGAAAACATCATGTAGTGAAGAAAACATCATGCAGTGAACAGTGAAGAAAACATCATGCAATGAAGAAAACATCATGCAGTGAAGAAAACATCATGCAGTGAAGAAAACATCATGCAGTGAACAGTGAAGAAAACATCATGCAGTGAACAGTGAAGAAAACATCATGCAATGAAGAAAACATCATGCAGTGAACAGTGAAGAAAACATCATGCAGTGAAGAAAACATCATGCAGTGAAGAAAACATCATGCAGTGAAGAAAACATCATGCAGTGAAGAAAACATCATGCAGTGAAGAAAACATCATGCAGTGAAGAAAACATCATGCAGTGAAGAAAACATCATGCAGTGAACAGTGAAGAAAACATCATGCAGTGAAGAAAACATCATGCAGTGAAGAAAACATCATGCAGTGAACAGTGAAGAAAACATCATGCAGTGAAGAAAACATCATGCAGTGAACAGTGAAGAAAACATCATGCAGTGAAGAAAACATCATGCAGTGAACAGTGAAGAAAACATCAGGCCTCCATGCAGTGAAGAAAACATCATGCAGTGAACAGTGAAGAAAACATCATGCAGTGAAGAAAACATCATGCAGTGAAGAAAACATCATGCAGTGAAGAAAACATCATGCAGTGAAGAAAACATCATGCAGTGAAGAAAACATCATGCAGTGAAGAAAACATCATGCAGTGAAGAAAACATCATGTAGTGAAGAAAACATCATGCAGTGAAGAAAACATCATGCAATGAAGAAAACATCATGCAGTGAAGAAAACATCATGCAGTGAAGAAAACATCATGCAGTGAACAGTGAAGAAAACATCATGCAGTGAACAGTGAAGAAAACATCATGCAGTGAACAGTGAAGAAAACATCATGCAGTGAAGAAAACATCATGCAGTGAAGAAAGAAAACATCATGCAGTGAAGAAAACATCATGCAGTGAACAGTGAAGAAAACATCATGCAGTGAAGAAAACATCATGCAGTGAACAGTGAAGAAAACATCATGCAGTGAAGAAAACATCATGCAGTGAAGAAAACATCATGCAGTGAACTGAAGAAAACATCATGCAGTGAACTGAAGAAAACATCATGCAATGAAGAAAACATCATGCAGTGAACAGTGAAGAAAACATCATGCAGTGAAGAAAACATCATGCAGTGAAGAAAACATCATGCAGTGAACAGTGAAGAAAACATCATGCAGTGAACAGTGAAGAAAACATCATGCAGTGAAGAAAACATCATGCAGTGAAGAAAACATCATGCAGTGAACAGTGAAGAAAACATCATGCAGTGAAGAAAACATCATGCAGTGAACAGTGAAGAAAACATCATGCAGTGAAGAAAACATCATGCAGTGAACAGTGAAGAAAACATCATGCAGTGAAGAAAACATCATGCAGTGAACAGTGAAGAAAACATGCAGTGGAGAAAACATCATGCAATGAAGAAAACATCATGCAGTGAAGAAAACATCATGCAGTGAACAGTGAAGAAAACATCATGCAGTGAAGAAAACATCATGCAGTGAACAGTGAAGAAAACATCATGCAGTGAACAGTGAAGAAAACATGCAGTGGAGAAAACATCATGCAATGAAGAAAACATCATGCAGTGAAGAAAACATCATGCAGTGAAGAAAACATCATGCAGTGAAGAAAACATCATGCAGTGAAGAAAACATCATGCAGTGAAGAAAACATCAGGCATCCATGCAGTGAAGAAAACATCATGCAGTGAAGAAAACATCATGCAGTGAAGAAAACATCATGCAATGAAGAAAACATCATGCAGTGAAGAAAACATCATGCAGTGAAGAAAACATCATGCAGTGAAGAAAACATCAGGCATCCATGCAGTGAAGAAAATAAGACCTATGACCCTAGAGGAACTTCCACAGTGGCCGGCTCCTGGAACACAGAGGAAAGTCATAACTTTGATGGTCCTCTAATGGTTAAAAAAACAAAACTGCATTGATTTTTGTGGAAGAACGGTGCGGATGAATATGGTTCTTTAAATTTAAATTTATTTTTATTGTTTAAGTTCTTTAAGGGTCAGATTCGTCATGGTTGCTTTTTTATAACCCTTGCTCATCCTCATCAGAAGCTAATATTATTACTTTTTAAATTATAATTAATATAACCATAGTCAGTAGCTGCAGTGGAGCAAATGTAAAATGTGAGGTTGTGCTTTTAGTGTTTTGATCATCATTTAGTCCTGTTGTTATTGTTTGTGTATGTCCTTTTTTCACCACACAAGGTGTGTGTGTGTGTATATTTGTGTGTGTGTGTGTGTGTGTGTATGTTTGTGTGAGTGATTGTGCACACGTGCATGCATACTCATGTGCTCATGTTTTCACACACGCATGCTTACATGCACTCTGACACACCCCGAGGACGCCTTTGTGCTTGAAACAGGTCAGCTAACATTTAGCCTCGACTGTTCTGTCTAATGAGGTCTGTCTTGTTGTTTTGTGCGAAAGCTGATCATTTTCTTGTCGTGACATTCAATTTTTACAATAAATTAAGATTATAGAACTATCCCATTCTTTATTATCTCTCTATATAATAATTACACAATTAATCTGCTCGTTTTCATCTGTATGTAGAACTCATGTTCTTCAGATGCAGTTTGCAGGGATTAGTTGAGATTAGTTCCATGTTCAGGGTACAAGATAATACCTGACTCTTTAACAAATCTTTCAACAAATAGTCAGTTAAACAATATATATATATATATATATATATATATATATAGTTATAGTTATAGTTATAGATTTAGACTGTCAAAATCAGAAGGTCATACTCAGTATTAGATTAGCTTTTTTTCATTAATTTTAAATGAGTTTTGCCTTTTGCCCCCGTTACCTAAATTTGGGACATTTCAAAATATCGACACCTAAAAATATAATGAATAAATTAATAAACAGGGTTGCAAATTGATCCTAGCTGTCACTCAAAAGGGACAAATTGCTAGTTTATAATTACTGATTACTGAATTTATAATTCCCATAAATTAAAGAGAGAATTCTTTATTTTTTTAAACTTTTTTTATAATGTTGGTAATTGGGTTGAAAAATGTAAAATTGTTGTGTCAATGTAAAATATAGAGGGATGCACAATATATCGGCCACCATCGGCCTATATACTGTATGTTCATTTTTAATGTTATCGTTATCAGCTCGATAAGAAAATTTGTCTGATATCCTAAAGCTGAAACGATTCAGATGCGTATCATTTGACATGATGGTTTTGAATTGCTTGAAATATGATTGGAATCCCTTAAAAAAGGAAAATATAGTTAAGTGCAACATGTGCAGCGCAAGTCTGTCATATAGGCTACATAATTATAATGAGAACACTATAATTGTGTGCTTGGGACATGGCTTTTAATGGTGAGACTTTTGTAAGGCTCTCAAAAAGTATCGAAAAAAAATTGGATTTAGATTTATCAGCCAATATATCTGTTATCGGCTTTCAAATAAAAAGAATTATCGGATATTGGTATTGGCCAAAAATTTCACGTCAGTACAGCCCTAAATAGAATTATATTCATGTCAGAAAGGATCCAGTGGCCGGATTCACGAAACTATCAACTAACTGTGGTATTTTTAAGGAAAAGTTAAGGATATTTTGTATTCCCAAAAATACTTAATGTTCTTATCTTTTTTCCTTAAGATTATTCTTTAAACAAAACTTAAGAACAAATCAAATTCTTGAAAAGGATCTTCTTAAAAGTCATTGTAAATAACATCTTTAAGTTAGGATATAACTTCCAACTTGTCTTGAATCCCCAAAGGTACGATTTTTTAAATTGGTTTGAAACTTGCTTCACAACCATTTTAAAATATTTTCGTTATAGTATGAATGTGTGTAGTATGAATTTGGACATACTGCATATGTTGTCAGTCATGTGACCTACCAGCATCAGTTGCGTCGCTTCACTGCCGTTCACAAATCCTCTCTAGTGGTCTCATGGGATAGTGAAGTGTCCACTGGATGCACACTTCAGAATATTACCGGTACTAGTAGGCGATCCGGGTACTTTTCGATTACTGTTTTATGAACACTACTGCAGACATATTACTTTTGGCACACACTGTTTTTCATCTACTATATAGTATGGAAGTAGCATATTCAGATTCAGACAGGAGGCTCTTTAAAAATGACAATACACGGCACATTAATGCTGAATGCTGAACTCTGTCTAGACAGTCTTGATGAAAATAATGTGAGCATTTAAATTATTACGGTACTCTGCCGGCAACTGAAAAGATGGTCTTTGAAATGTTTTTCATTGAGTTGAGCATCGAGTCTTTGGCTAAAATCATAAAACACAAACAACATTTTCTTCTTGAGAAAAAATATGATGATGATGATGTTCTTAAAAAAAACATTTGAGAACCTGAGGAGTATCTTTCATGAATTGCACTTGGGAACATTCTTACAGACTTCTTGGAAATTATCTTAAGAAATCTCTCACATTTTTTCATGCGTCCGTCCCCAGATTATGTTACTACTTGGATGTTTAAACGTTTTGTAATGGGGAACATCCTGCAGTAACAGGGTTGCACACAATCTGGGCTATAGCTTTACATATATTTCAAATTCTGAATAAATTTGTTCACTAAAATGAGTTAATTAGAAATATACATTTTTACTACAGTGTAAATGTGTAAAAATTATAACGTTGTTGAATTACCTTGATGGATACAGTTGAGAAGGTCAAGACCTCTAAGGTGAGACAAAAATAATCTTTAAAATGATCTACTTTTTACCCTATATTCATTTTATATTACATAATAGCTTATCAAACACATCTAATAGTTCGTACAGAACATGGGGTTTGTGCCACATGTTTAAAAAACAAGTAATGGGACACTAAATCTTGCCTGTTTGTGTACAGTACCATATGCTTTCATTCCTTATAGCTTTTAATAGATAGTCTTTAATGGCTCTGCATAAAAGGGGTCACGCAAACATGGTGAATTACAACACCAGACATCTGTTCACTTTTTTTCACCGTCATCTAGTTCATAATGCACGATAGTTGTGTTCTTGTTTAACCTCAAAATACCGTTCACTGTCACACAAGTCTCTATGATACGGCTGTGGCAGAAGGATGACGTGAATCTTTCCAGCGCACCCTCAGAAATGATTACGTCATGTTAAGCACTTGGTTGGGACATGGGAATCTCACTGTTGCTGACAGGACGTCCTGCTGATTAACACAAACTGATGTATGCTGGTTGCAGCATCTGGCTGTGAATGTTGAGCAGATGTTACTGGGACATTAGTTGAAACCCCTGTTGAACTTGAACAACTCCTACATATGCAGTTTTACTACCTGATTTCTAGGCTGTATAAGAGGACCTATTTTCACAGTCTTTTTGTTTTTATAGTCTAGTATAAGTTTTTAATGCTTGAATTTTCAAAAACACATTATTCTTTATTTTTGCAGCACCTCTTATCCCAGTCTGTCAGTAACGCTCGGTTTAATTCCTGTCTCCATGAAGCCCCTCCTTCTGAAAAGCAGTAATGTGCTCTGATTGGTCGGCTGGACCAGTGTGTTGTGGTTGGTCAATCGTTTCGAGTGTATTTGGGAAATATCACGCCAACTGCAAGTTTCACACTACTACTAACTAGCGAAGACACTACTAACTAGCGAAAGGCTTTTTTGTTGAATTTAGCCACATGTTTTTTGTAATGTTGTTTACAAGTTCTATAATTAAAAAAATATGAAAATATATCTATAAAAATATGAAAATATTACTTGAAAAACTGCACGATTATCAATAATGCATCAATGTTTTCGAAAAAGAAACATCCAAAAGGAATAGCTGCATGAGGTGTAGATGAAGGGTGAATGAACCGCAGAAAACTGAAGCCTTGTCTATATGACACATCCTATGAGATTAATAATCAGATATCCTAGATACACAAACGTAACATTACAACTTCTATCTGCACAAAAGGACGCAAATAAGTGTTACTCCTGATGTGGATGCTCTCTTCTCGTAACAACGCACTGAATTCACAATATTCGAATATAATAGTGCTCTCATTTATAATTTCTCATTAACGTTTATGGCAGATTGGCAATGCACATTTTGCATTTAACTATTACTATAATCAACGTGATTCCAGTCGTCACTGCGTGCTTTTAAATCCATAGTTTCGCTTTATTTCGCTGGTCTGGATGGCATGCTGTCCTAACACTAACCAGTCAGACCTCAGGTACTGCCCTAAATGCTGCAAAAACGAATTAAAAAAAGTAGTAGGCCTATATTTTTTAAAGTTATGGCGATCTGTAGCCGCGTTTCCATTACCCTTCAAATTGCGCAAATTGAAATTGCAAATTGATAATACGCCCAATGGAAACACGTCAATTTGGCAAAAACTCCCATTTTATCGCAAAAAGTTTTTACGGTGGCTACGGTGGTTTTTCAGGCAGTTCAAAAAAGGAATATTTCGCAAAACTGCAATGGTTTTTGCGGATTTACAGGTCACCTGACGTAGATGGTGTGGTATGTTTGGACAGAAGATGATATGAGTTCTTTATTAAACTCATAAAAAAAAATAATTCTGGGAATACTGGATTCTAAACCACTAGGAAATGTCACAAGCAAGACCTCGAAGCAGATATGAGGGAGAAACACCAGGAACACTTCACATGTGGCCACGCTCAAGTATAAGGGGCTTTCCTTGCCATTAATGCTTGGATAACACGCCTACGTTTCCTTCCATTAAAAATAATGGCTAGTGCGGTGGCTGGGATATATGTAAACCTACCGACATCCGTTGCCATAATTGTTGGAATAACTTATCGCGAGAGGAAAAAAATTATGTTTCAGTCGCATAACATCGGTCAATGGAAACGCCGTCATTTCGCAATAGTTTTTTATCGACATTTAGAGAATATCGTGAAAGATTTTCGCAATTCTGTAATGAAACGCGGCTATTGTTTTCATGATCGATCACCGCTGTCATTTCCGAGTACTTGAATACTTGGTCACATCCCTACTACTAACTCAACTCAACCGAGGCCTTGCTCCCCTTTTTTTTTTTTTTTTTGCGTATGCCTTGAGATGGAATTATTCAAATGAGGAATATTGTGACGTGTTCTTTCTCTAATAAAACTCAAGACTACAATGGAGGCGTTTCAGGGAGTTCAGAAACCGTGTTACTAAGAGAATAAATCCCTTTGGAGTGACTTTGTGCTTTATAACTTTGCATACATTTTTCATGATCAAACAGCAACATTACACACTAAAGAAAGTTGAAAATACTGAATCTTTAAGGTGTGTAAATGTAAAGTAACTGACTTGTTTGTAAGCCTGTATAACACAACCGGTTTTCCGCCATATTTATATTGTCCTCTACAAACTGCTAGTTTGTTCTAGTGAGTTCAGAGCCGCTGTAAAGATTATATCTCCTCTGTGATTTGCAGTGTGTTTAATGTCTACAGACGCCCACCCAGGGACAGGTTATGATGACTTTAGTGCATCCCATGCTGAAACAGCATTTTATTGTCTTGTAAGGTCACAGATTCTCATAACTCACTCAAATCTGGATCAGAGGAACTTGATATAAAAGAGAAACCTTGCATAAGCCAGAGATATTTCTTATTTGTTAACTTTTTTTTTCTCTCTAATCTTAAAATTTAATTTTTACATTTACTACTTCATATTTAAAATCAAAAGTTGAATCTGTGAATATAAGTTAATGCACTAACCATGAGAAATATATTTGAAAAATATAATCTCTATATAAACATTGATAAAGTGTAAATACACTTTGCATTTTTATTGTTGTTAATTATTATAGTGGGCCCTATCTTGCACCCAGCGCAATTGACTTTGTACACCGACGCATGTATTATTCCTATTTTGCACCCGCGCAAAGCGCGCTTTTCCCTCCACAGAAACACGTCGCTAAACTAGGGAATGATCTTGCGCTCCCAGGGCGGTTCAGCGAAGAGAGGAGGCGTGTTCCAGCGCAAACGTTCCTTCATGCTATTTTGCAGGTTTAGAAAACAATTGCGCCACTAACCAGGAAAAAATAGTTTAAAGTCAGTGGCGCGTTGCGCATGTTATTCATATGCTATTTTAAAGGCGCATGCTTGGCCATAATCAATGTAGCGTGTGCACAACGCGCATCCACTTTGATTCTCTCATCTACACAGAAGCAGCAGTTTTCATTTTTGCAAATCATACATTATTATGATAGATAGATAGATAGACAATTTATTATAAAAGCATACATCTAGCTTACACATTTACCCAAATTATCATACGCCTTTTTAACCGAAGTTAATTTGGGTGGGTTTCTCCATCCCCAACGTCCCTGACGAGAGCGTTGCTCTCCTTGGCTGTGAACCGCTCCTGGCGCGCGCCTGGCAAATCCGCCGTTATAATAGGAATCCGCTTTAGAACAAGCGCGCCTGCTCTTAAAGGGAATGTGAGATGACGCTCTGATTGGTTTATTTCACGTTACGCCCAAACCACCCCTATGAATAATGAAGCTACTTCAGACCAACCCCTTTTAGATTTGCGCCAGGCGCAAGAGTCATTTATCCCGCCGGTATAATAGCAACAGCGCCAAGACCCGCCCACAAAGTTACTTGCGCTTTGCGCTTTGACACTTGCGTTTCAGATCGTTAAAATAGGGCCCAGTGGGTGTTAGTTGTAATATCAATCATTATTATCAAAACTTCCTTCTATGATTACAGTATCTATATACAGTATAGTTATACAGTAAACAAATCCTATTAATTAATTTAACAGCGATTTACATTCGATTTTTCTGTATGCCTGCATAGTCTCCTATTGCAGATTCACTGAGGTTCATATTCAGTTGAGCTCCGCTCTTTTTCACTTTGCCGTCTGAGTGTTTCTATGGTGGAGCGCATCGTGATGTTCAAGTCATTTACAGGAGAGACTGCAGAAGATTGTAACCTCTCTGTGAAGCGCTTGTCTAGAGACCAACAGTTCCACCTAAAACATGTATAATGTTCAAAACAGAGACATATATTCACTCATCAACCATTGCCAAGCCACTGTTATTGTTAGGTTTATGTTAAAAGTTCCAAAACTCTCAGGGAAAATTATGTCCCCTCAAGCTTAGCATTTCTTTCACTTGACAAACACTAGTGAGGTATTTTTTAAATACATATTTTTGGTAACCAGCCTTTATTTATGACGTATTCAACCTATAAAGCTTGAAAACGTAGTAACCCATAAAAATGGTGGGTGAGGGTTAATGTTCGTCCCTGTGGACTGCTTTCTTATTTATTTCTATTGATTCTTTCCAGCTGATTTATGACCGCGCACTGTAAACTCACTGGGGGCAAAGTGAGACGGCAGCTAATTTACGTCTTATCAGTCAGCGGAGAATGTGAAGAGTATGTGCGACGACACTTGAATTAAAATGTATCGATACACACTGATGAACCAAAACATTATGATCAGTCACAGGTGAAGCGAATATTAAGGACTTAGATTAGATGTAAGCAAACAATCATTTTTCTTACTCAACGTGTTGGATGGAGCAGAAAAGGCCAGGAATTTGAGTGACTTTGACAAGCTCCGGACCTCACGTGACCTATTCTGTTTATACCGCCATATTGGCAGGCAGTGGACAGCCGGGAGCGAATATGTAATGAATGATGGCAGCATGAGTTCACTGCGCACTTTAATTCAAAAGACATAGACCTGTACATAGCAAAACTGAATAGATTAAACTCAACAGATCCCTATAATGCCTCAATCTGTTGAATGGGTTACCGCTGAAGCTGATGACTTTAATGCTTGCTCTATTCTTTGGAGTTTGCTCTTCTGTTGAACACATCTAACTTCCGCCTTCTTTCTCTTTTCTCCGGGGATGGAACATGGTTGAACATAGATGGGACGTAGTCGGGTGAAAGAGGGTTGTCACTCTTTTTCCCTAAAACAAACAGAAAATGGCATTTAAATTTAACATTAAAGAATACCAACTAGTGATCACTATCAGTTAAATAAATCAGCTTGACGGAGAGATAAACTCTCAAGTGCTCAGAGTGTTCAGCAAATGAAAATATATCTATGCTAAACTTATACGTGACTTAGCCTCTAACACACACACTGGTGTGTAAAATCTAAGAATTTATTAGCCATTGGTTAATGATAGACATTATTTAGTCACCCAGAGTGAAGATTTAGTCGCATTTGCGAGTGATTCACTCGCATTGTAGAGGGTTGGAAGCTTAAACGTAATGGCATTACAATCGTCAGAAACCATTTTAAACATGTTAGCTAGCCAAGTTACTTTAGAAAGAACATACCTGATATGAAGTGATCACTGCATAAGCGAAATACATTGCTTGATGGCTCCCATCTCTCTGTTTTGTTGTGTTGGTTAGCACGCTTTATTGCAGTGAACCATTTCAGTCGTTATCAGGATCCTTTGGAATACGATAAAATGATTTCCCCTTCGCTTTCCTCCGCCAGTTCTGGCATCCAGGCACACAGCAGCTGTCCACCATGTTGAAATAGTAAGGTTTAAACAGTCTGCTTTGACCACTATCGATCATGCTATTGATACCAATGCTGGCGCTCTCCTGATTGCCTGCCAAAATGGCGGCGTTTAGATTGGGTGACTTCAGCCTCCGGAGCTCTATATATAAGTCATATCCCGTGAAACCGGTATAATTTTGAAAGATACCGTGATATGGATTTTGGGTCATACCTCCCAGCACTACCAGAGACCACAGCACACCTTCAGGGGTCTTGTAGAGGCCATGCCTCGGCTGTTTGGCAGCTCGCAAAGGACCAACAGCATATTAGGCAGGTTGGAAAAGTGTCCCATTTAAATTGCATAGTCGACAACGCTGGATAAACACGTCTGCTAAAAAAATAGAACAGTGATGAATAAATACAATTTATGAAAATTTGTATAATTTCTAATCAGGCACAAGGTCTGATTTCAGAGAACGAGGGGCTCTCAGGCCCCCAGTAACCCCCTCTAATTTGTACACCTAACTTGTCTTATGTCTGTGTCCTCTACTACTCGTCCTGCGGTGTGGCGAACAGAAACTTCAGGCGGGCGTCGTGCCACTAGCGAACACTCATCAGTACCTGACAGCGCTATGGCTTTGCATATGGTTATTTGCAAATGTGATTTTGATGCCCTGAACAGTTTGTGCGTGTCAGGACTGATTAGAGTCCTGTTAGCAATTGGTGGGATGCAGTGCCAAGTGCGCAGATAGCATCAGGGAGGACGGGACGCCACATGCTGAGCCCGTCCTTTACCAGCCAGCCCGCATGAAGGGTGTGAAAAGAGATTTTGGAGAGAAGCGCGATAGAAGCGCTGCTGTCATGGAGCATTTTGGTGTCTGTGAAGCTATGATGATATACAGTACGTTACTGTCATTTATTATAAAATTGTGTTCAAATGATAATTTCCCGATAAAGAGTAAATAAATAAAATATAAAGAAAATTAACCTTTTTTGGACCATTTTTTTTATATACATTTTTATTTTTTATATTTTTACAATTTGACATTATTTTTGGCAATTAACCACATTTCCTGCCATTACTGTAATGTGTCCAGATGTTTCAGTTTTGATTTTTTTTTATTTAGCAATTATTCACAATGGTACAGTGTGATTTAAGTATTTAATATTTATTTAAATTGTAATTTATTTATTTAAATGGTAATTGTTATATACTATTATAGTTATGTATTCATATTTTGAATTAGGTTTTTGTTTTGTTTTTAAATATTAAATATTTTGCTTTTATAATTTTGTTAATATTACTGTTTAGGTTTACTTTTTTATTTTTTTCTAACTTTCATTTAGTTTTTCATCTAATAAGTAAAATTGAATTTAATGTGTGTGTGTGTATATATATATATATATATATGTGTATATATATATATATATACACACACACACACACACACACACACACACATATATATATATATATACAAAAACGTTTGTTAGGTGCGATTAATCAATTTGACAACACTAACTTTTTCTACGTTTTTTTTACATTACAGTGCAGCAGTTTGTCATAAAAATAATGTCAGTGTATTATCTTTTATATATTTCTTGTTAAATTATATATTGTCAATTATACCACGTCTCAGACAGATTTCTTCAGATTCACCCAATTATTCATCATTCATTCATGTTTGATGCATTGTTTGCTCAAAACACAACAAACACGGAGATAAAAGAAAAGCAGAAGATTTTCTGGGGAAATTACAGTACGTTTGGGTCCATTAATGTTTTAAAGATCGGGATGGGCAACAGTAACAGAAACACTTCCCAGCATTATATCACTGTCTTATAATGGCGATCCACACATACATGCAGCCTCTCTCTGTTGACCCTGTATTCACAGTGGCAATGCTTCTTTATTCTCCTAAGAATCTGTACTATTACATGCTTCCTTTTTTGGTCACCGCATTTTTTTTTTCTTTGCACTGGCATAATTTATCACCTCTCATCCGGCACGGCTGGGACAGAAGCCAAAACCCAGGTTTCTTCCCATCTCTGTCCTTTCTTCTGCCCTTGATTAAGTCATCTTAAGGGTTGCGAGGATCGATTCCAGTTATGAGCATACATTATGATTACAATTATCACATTGCCGTTTATTTTGTAAGGATCTCCCTGTCTGGCTAGTTTTCATGACCTCTTTGTTTTACACTGCAATTAAAGGTGTAGTTCACCCAAAGATTTACATTTTGTCATCTTTTACTCAACCTCACGTGTATCAAACCATATTTGTGTGAACTATTTTGTAAGTTACCTCACTAAAGTTCGATATCAAAAGCAAGTGAGCATTGCAGAAGTATATATTCATTGCCTTGTTTGCGCTGAGATTGAGAACAGCAATCCCAAACTGCAAACGTGAGATGAATCAGCACACTAAATCCAATAAATCAAAGACAAAACCGGGTAGAACCAGCCATGACATCCAACTGTGGGACTTTGTTGTTTTGCCACAATACTGTGCTTTGAAATTCTCTCGACACCTCATTATTGTAGAACGCAACGCATGATGCTCCGACCATGATGAATATTCTGGGTTTAGGAATCAATCTCGACACGTGGGACGCTGGCCACAACTTAATCTTCTTTCATGCATTACTTATGTAGCCATTGAGGTTTCGTATGCATTTCCATATTCCACTTCTGCTATTTGTGCCATGCCCTTTTTGAGATGCCTCAATCTGCTTCTCGTCTGTCTTAGAATCGCATCAGTCAGTAATCTGCGCGAATACGTCTCAATAATGGGATTCTGGGTCTCTGATTCACTTCCCTCTTCTGTTGCTGTTCGTTCATTGTGTTCGTGTCTCATACATCATGCATTGTCGGAATAAAACACATTCCTCATCCCTGACCTCTCCTGCATTGTGATTATTATTATTTTTTTCTCTTTCCCATTTGTGCCATGTATACTGTTCCCCTTGTGTTATGCTTTGGTACGCTTTGCCTTAACACCCCTGCGGACATGGCGGTTTTCCATAAGACAGTTAATCTTTGCCTTATTTTCTGGTTTTATACAGTATACTTCTTATTATGTGGCCTGCCATTGTTGGCTGTTTAAAGTCAACATGAAACAACTAATTTTGCTTCCATATTGCGACATTTACAAATGAAACAATCAAATATCAACACTACAGGCTTTCAAAGCAATATTTATTTGGCACAAAACATTTAATTCTGTAAGTAACAAACAACAATGTCATGCTGCAGAAAACATGTAAAATACCTCACAGGGACTTTTATGCAGGGCCTTAATGAATCAGTGACTAATTTTGTTTGTTCAGAAGATTCAAGCAAATCAATCAGCTCACAAAAGTAAACTGTTTGATTTACATTAACCATGTTGCGAACCAACTGCACCTTATCAAAACAAACAAATTTACTGAAATATGTAAATTTCCAGTGCAAATAACTGCTTAACCAGATGCAATGAATCTCATTTTAGTGAATCAATTCTTCCAGATGATCCATGTGAATAAAGCAGTACGCTAAAGTAAACTGCAATATTTACATGAACCATTTAAACAAACCAATTAACCAAAATGAGTGTAACTTTCCAGTGCAAACAACTCCGGTTAACCAAATATTTTGCTACCACAAATTCAGGACTTCTACTCAGGGACTCACTGATTCAGTGACTCATTTTAGTGAATCGGTTCTTTCGGAGAGCCCATGTGATAGGACTTCACAAAGTACACTGCTTGATTTACACAAACCAATTAACTAAAATTAGTGTAAGTTTCCAGTGCAAACAGCTGCGGTTAACCAAATATTTGCTGCCAAATATTCAGGACTTCTACATCCAGTTCTTTCGGATGGTCCATGGAAGCAGTTCACAAAAGTATACTGCTTGATTTACACATATCATCTGAATGAACCGATTCTTTAAAATGAGTAACTTTCCAATGCATTGATCAGAAATAATTTGAAGTGAATGAATAGTTTCTGTTGATGGTTAAAGGGGTTGGTGGTTGAAAAACATTTCAGTGAAAGATTATGATGATGAGTCATTGCACTGATAAAGCATTTCACAATAAGACCAGAAAATTGTATAAAGAAAGTAAAGACTAACAGTTTTGTTTTCATGTTGACTTTTCAGTACCCATCTGTGATGATAGTTAGGTTTCATGTAGTCTGTGGTTCCAATAAGAAAAGTCTTTGTGGTGGGGCAAATACAGGTCATTTCTTTATGGTAACTTGTTGAAGACAGTTAATGTAAGAAGACAACAGAGTAGTGTCCCCCATGTGTCCCCAGGCCCCCTCAGCAGGCGGCAGTGCCGGATCTGGAGGTGATCTCTCAGCAGGTGGAGGATGAAGGCCAGTGCATGGCTCCAGTGCAGCTGGTCAGCTTCGCCTACAGGGACCTTCCTCTTGCTGCCCTGGACCTCTCGCTGGCCGGATCCCAGCTACTTTCCAATCTGGACGAAGAGGACAACCAAGAAGGGTAAGAAACTGCTGGCACACGTGATACTGCACAGAAACACGTACACGCACATTTCCGCATCTGTGTAATTTGTGACTTCTCATTGACTTTAGTGATATAAGACTAACCCAAATAAAAAAATTAGCTTTTAGTAGTAGGGCTGTTAAATCGATTAATCGCATCTACCATAAAAGTTTGTGTTTGTATAATATATTGTATGTGTGTACAAACTATAACTATAACACTATAACAAAAAAATAGAACTTTTATTTTAGATGCGATTAATCGATTTGACAGCACTAGGATATTGACATTTTGGGCCCTATCTCACACCCGGCGCAATGCAACGCCAAGCGTGATGCAAGTGAGTTTTGCTAGTTTCAGCCCGACGCAGTTATCATTTTTACGTCCTGCGCCACGTTGTTTAAATAGCAAATGCATTTGTGCCCATGAGCGTGCTGGTCTGAAAACGAAGTGTGTTCTGGCGCATTGTTGACGCGTTGCTATTTTGAGGCAACAGAAATAGACTGCAAAAAAGAAATAACAAAAAAAAAATTATATTGCGAATCTGCCATGGCGCGAGTGCAACTGGCATTTAAAGGGAATGGGAGATGAGACTCTAATTGGTTTATTGCACGTAAATCCCAAAACACCCATTACTCATTAAGAGAGTAGGGACAACCCTTTTAGACCACGCGCCTGGCGCGCCGACCATTTTTCCTGTCGTTAAACTAGCAAAAGTGGATTCTAAGTGAACTTGCGCCCTGCGCTTTAGACCATGTGCTTAGATTGTTAAAATAGGGGTCTTAGTCTGTTTGTGAGCGAGTTTTCCTTTTGAACACCCCTAAAGAATAAAAGAATAAAATTAGTCTTTTTTTTTATAAAAACATTTATTTTGCTTACTTTATTTTTATTTATTTTTTTATCCAACTATGCACTTCCCTAAGGCTACGTCTACATTAATCCGGATACATTTGAAAACGGCGTTTTCGTTTCAAAACGCTCTTCGTCCACACTAGCGTTTTCAGGCGTTTTCCGACGTTTCAGTGTGGATGAGAAACTTTTGGAAAACACCTGAATGCGCTAAATTCACCTTACTGCTCATGCGTAAAACCTTCTGCGCAATTCTTCTGATAGGATCATTTTATTTAGCAAAAGATCTCACCATTCACTGATGCTACAATGCGAAAACGGCGTTTTCAAATTTATCCATTTTGGAGAGCATTTTCAAAAAGCTTAGTTTTCATTAATAAAAACGCAGTCACAGCGTGGATGGAAGGCCAAAATGGAGAGAAAAAGATGTTTTAAAAAGAAAATGTATTAGTGTGGACAAGGCCTAAATGTCCCTTTTGGTCCTCCTTTAGTTTGCTGTCAAAGTGTGTATTCACACACAAGAACGAATCATTTGAAAAACATGATGATGTTGAATGTAGAGGCATAATATGACATTTTAGTCTGAAATGAAACATTTCCAGTGCAACTGTTTCCTAGTTTGCGCTACTCTAAACGTAACATTTTGACAGTCTTTCTTTGTTTGCGCTCTTGTCACTGTGCCACTTTCAGTTATTATCGGATAAAGGATTCTGACGAAACATGCGCCAGGCTAGGAGAGAAATATTCAGATATCCAAAAAATCAGGAAGAGCAGCATACTCTCACTTAGATCAGCGATACTGACTTTTAACTGGAATTCCAGGAATTCATTTGAAGCTTGGCAGGGGTGAGGTAAAAATAAGCCTCAACATGTCTTATAAACAATAGTAGCAGTATCTAAAGTAGCTGAGATTTCAATCTTTATTGCATCTGACATAAAGAAGTACTCTAAAGGAATTTGTTTATAATATGTTGGCAATGCTGAAATGATTTGTAATACAGAACTGGATCGTTGAGGCTTGTTTACCTATTGTGTTTCGGTTAAAAACAAACCTGGGAGCACTGAAAAAGATTTTTATTTTATTTTTTTGGCTTGAAATGTTAGATTTATTTATAAGATTTCTAATGGAAACTCAGACAAAACCAAAATTATATCTTGAAAGATAAAATAAATAAAACGAATGACATGAAAGTGCTACTGTGCAATAACTATTCTGAGACGGACAGAAATCCATAAATTGTTTGTTACAGAAGTTTTAGCTTTCAAAACCATTACGCTTTTCTATAATTGGATTGGTTACTGCCATTCATAGCATTTTTTTGTTTTTGACAAGCATGCCTTTGTGATCCATATCATCCTGTTGCATCATTTTAAGATTTTTGGATCAAAAATGTTTTCTGCTTGTGTAATTCTGTTCTCACTGAGTATCAGCACAAAGTCTGGACCACTTAGACAGGAAGAAGCCATCAGAACACCATGTAAATTGACCAATCATAGGGACATAGTGCAAACTAGACTCATGCCGTAATGTGTCACCTTACTTTTCAAACCTCTCCTACACTCTTAGAAGAAGAGGTTCCATGTAGAAGCTTAAAGGGTCAGGCGCTGCTTCTTAGTTTTAATTAATAGTTTTTTATTTTAATTAAATTTTAGGAGCTCGTAATCATGCTTTATCACTAGAAAGATTTGAAATAACCTGTTAAACGTAAATATTTTGCCATCATTTAAGACATTTCTTCATATAGAAAACCCTTTTGCCATATAACCCTTCAGTTCTATATTAAACCCCATTGAACCTTTTTTTTTTTTTCTAAGAGTGTATACAGTATGTCTGTGCCAAAAAAAAAATTCAAATACCGGATGTTTACCGCAGGAGGTTGGTTTCTCGACTACTTCACACCATATTTTTAAATGCCAGGTTTCAGTGGGTGTATTTGTGTTCCTCAGTGGTTAGTGTGCAAATGTGGCTTTAAAAATCATCTGGCAGCCGCACTGCATGCTGGGAGTGTAGAGCACCCAGACCTTTATGGTGCTGACTGGGTTTTTTGGCAGTTGACGCTGCTGTCCCGTCTGGGTAGCGTGACTCACCGTGGACGGCCACTGTGCGATGCTCTGCTTCATGCAGGGAAAGTTGACAAACACCATAAGCTTAATTATGGCAGCCGTCACACTGTCCACAAGCCATGCCTGTATGTGTGTGTGTGTGTGTGTGTGTGTGTGTGTGTGTGTGTGTGTGTGTGTGTGTGTGTGTGTGTGTGTGTGTGTGTGTGTGTGTTTGTGTGTGTGTGAGACAGATGGTCCGTACAATCTCTCAAGTGTGCCATTGTGTGAGTGTGTTTCTGGGATGTCAGCACAGAGCATTCTGCCTCTCACGACTCACTTTGTCAGGTGACACACCTGTGATAACAGCCCTGCTAAATGTTGTGAAACTTTTTTCTACGTATTTAACTCTTCCCCCGCCAGCGTTTTAGAAAAAAGTTGCCAGCCAGAGCCAGCAATTTTGATAATTTTCACAACATTTTTAATGGCCCCCAGAATATTTTGTTGTATGAAAATCTGAACATGCAATAAGTTTTATTTTAGCTTTATTTTAGCTTTTTAACACTTGAATGTGGGTTAGTTTCATTTAAAAAAAGCAACATTTTGAGCAAAAAGATGAGAAATTCATGTTTTTGTCAAAGACTACATCCAGATCGGATTCAGAACGAAGGTCAAAACATAGATGGAGTTGATCGACACCCCAAAGCTTCACGGCCCTATAGATCTTCCTGGGTCATTTAATTTAATGACATTTCATTCAGTAACATTAGGCAGTTTTGATTTATATGCTGTTTAATGTTGATGATCACGTTATTTTTCATATGCATGATATTGCTTGTTTCTGCTTTTTCTTCATATGTGTTTGGATCAAGAGATACTCTTTCAGAAGTGGTGTAATAGCGCCCCCTACCGTATAACAGTGAAAACACGGAAAGTCGAAAATTCTGTCAGTGGCGGTGAAAGTTAATGACATTTTGGGTTTTAATGTTACACGTTTAACGTTATGTTTTCATAATGTAATAGAAACATTTTGTTGCATATAATATTAAAATGTATTTGCTATTACAAGTACGATCACAGCGAACATTCAGATCTGTGTTGGAACTGCCACTGAGCCAGAGAGAGCTGTGGTCATGTGTAGCTATGAAACCACAAATTTCTGTTACAAATATTCATATTATCACAGAAGTACTGGTGGGATAAAAGTTTATTGTACAGATTTAAACACTGATGACTATGTTGGCGATCAAAATAGAGCAAATCGCCTTTTGAAAGTATCAATTACATTGTTACACCAGTAGATGGCGACAAGTGGCTGTTAAAAAATGTATTTGTCATTGAATCATTCAAGAGATTTAAAAAAAAAAACTGATTCATCCAGTAATGACACAATTTATTTATGAGGGAGTCATTGAATCATTCATTCAACCTGATTTTTTTTACATTTTAAATAGACTTATTTAAATTAACGTTTTGTCAGAACAACAAGTTTAGTTGTCTGTTCAGAATTGTGGGAGAATCATGATCTCTGTTTGAAACTAACAATCGTGATTCTCAATTTATCCAGAATCAAGGCAGCTCTAATTCTGATTGTTTGTGATAGTATCCAATCGCATAGCAATTTCGCATTTTTATGTTTACGCATGGTATACAATTTTTTGCAATCCAGATATGTAAACTACATTCTAAGTTTTGTTTACGTCATTTTTTATTTTAGGTGTGGTATCTAGAACAATTTTAAGCAATTTAAAACAATCACTTACAAGTAAAACTTTTTGTCACCCCATCACATTTTTAAGTGTTTTAGGTTATCTTAGGTGTGTGTGTTTTTTTGTTTTGTTTTTTTAACTGTGTGCTGTGACAACCAAACAGCAATCAAAATACAATGTTTTGAAAATGTCGTAAAAAGTTTTGTGCTTTCTGGGATATTTATGTCGGGTATGATCATTACTGTTAGAACATGCTTTCTCTAACGGGACTTTTAACTAAATTGGCTGAGTGATATTATCCACAAATCATTTATGACAGAAACTAATCGCAATTGCAGAGATTTCAATAGAAAGCTCAAGGTCATGGCCATTCCGGGACACTTTGTTTGTGACAGTTTCACCCCACCGGCATATCAGCAGCTTTGTTTCCTTCTCCTGTAACTGAGTAGAGAAAGCGAGAGCACAGTCACGTCACGTCATGTTTCTGAAGTGACTCACATCTGAAGCATGTACAGAATGATACAGAGGATATGTCCGCATGGTTTGATGCCAGTTTAAGCCTTATTGGAACTAAGCTAATAATATAAACATGCCAAAATGACAGCTCATTCTATTCTTTATTTTTATTTTTCTATTCATTTAAAGGAACACGCCGACTTTTTGAGACTTTAGCTTATTCACTGTATCCCCCCACTGCTACTTGGGCGGAGTGATTTGCTCGCAGCGCCTGAGAAGCCCCGTGGTGAGGAGCAGAGAGTTTGTTCAGAGTTGGAGTAAATCACTCCACCCAAGTAGCAGTGCTTTGCCTTCTGAGAATATAGTTCCCAGTATGTATACAGCTGTGTCTCATGTGACCTTGTTTTTTGTACACGCTGTGATTATACAAATCACATGTAAATAGGAAAATGTTGGCGTTATTTTGTCACTTATTGGGAGCAGTATGCTAGCTGGAGCCGTTTACCTCCAGTCTTTGTGCTAAGCTAGGCTAGCGGTGGGTGCGTCAGACAGAGTTACGGCACACACGGAGATGAAAAGGGTATGTATGGACTTATCTAACTCTGGGGGATATGGTGAATAAGCTAAAGTCCCAAAAAGTGGCCGTGTTCCTTTAAACCTACTTTTAAAAATGTGTGTGTATATGCATGGTCCTAGAGATGTAATATTTTACATCTATTTGCATTGTGAAATATTATTGCAAGTTTTAATATATTTAATTAAATGAAATTTATTCCTGTGATCAAATCTAAATTTTCAGCTCTAGTCTTCAGTCAGATGTTCCTTCAGAAATCATTCTAATATCATGATCTGCTGCTCAAGAAACATTTCCTATTATTATCAATGTGGCGCATTGCTGCCACAAACATTGTTTTTTTCACTCAATTATGTTAATAACGAGATGTAATGTCTTTTAAATGAAATATTTTCTTGTAATAACGAGATGTCGATAAAACAATATTTTTTTCTTGTTAAAACAACATATTTTCTCGTAATGAGATGTTGCCATTAAAACAATATGCTTTTCTCATTATAACTAGATATTATATTATTAAAAGGATGTATTTTTTACGTGGCTTGACAACATGGGAAATAGGCCTTTATCACAGTCCGCGCGTCGTAGGGGTTGAACAACCTATTTTTGAAGTCGACTTTTAGGAGTTTGAAGTCGAGTGGACGTCATCTAATCGCTGATGACGTCGTTAATAAAAACACAAGAGATGGGAATGCTTTGCAACAGTCCGCAATTTGCAACTAGATGCTAAAGTTTGTGAACCTCGAGCCAAGACTCAAACTCGGGTCGCCTTGTGCACAGCTGCAGCAAATGTCAGAATGCTGCCCACACGCATTGCTCTGACATAACAGCTTATTTTTCAGTTGTTTTGTCTATGGGTCGTTGTATATTACAGATTTCTGCTTGTTCTAAATCAGATACAGATGAAGTAGCACAGTAAGATTTGAATGCATTAGTGAGAGAGAGATTGTGTGTGTGAATGAAACCTACCTGTGCAGCGGTAATAGTGAAGCTGTGGGTTTTAGTTCAAAAACAGAGAGCAATACTGTATATGCCAGCACTTTTCAGTTTATAAGCTATTTAATTGATGAATCACAGAACAACGCTGACAGTAAGTCTCTGTGCTCCTGAATGTTTCTGTATGCGCGAACTGCACGTGATGTGCACACTACTATCTGTAGCTGCGTCCCAGTTCAGAGGCTGCATCCTTCGAAGGCTGATTGCGTCACCGCGACACCAATTTGAACGCTTCTTCAAATGTGTTCTCCAAATGCGTCCTTCATTTCCCGTGAAATGAAGGATACAAGAGATGGATCCTTCGCAGCCTTGCTTACCCAAGAATTCATTGCTCGCCAGTGGTGACAGGATTTTTTTTGAGAGAAATTGCAGAAAAATTGCAAAAATTTTGTTTTAATTACACTATCTTGTTATTATGAAAAAAACCTGTTTTAACGTGATCTCATCATATGAGAAAATATTTTAATGAGAAAAATTTTGTTTTAACGAGACTATCTTAACGGCGTCTTGTTAATACGAGAAAATACTTGATTTTAACAAGAAAAATGTTGTTTTAATGACATAGCATCTCGTTATTACAAGAAAATATGTATTTGTTTAAATAACATAACATCTCGTTATTATGACATATTTTAGGGTGACCATACGTCCTCTTTTTCCAGGACATGTCCAGCCGGGATTTCGAGATCGCCCAAAATATCCGGGATTCGGCTTTTGCTTTCTCGTCGCCATATATTACATGCACACCTTTTGATTCAATAGGACTGAATTAATTCCGATTGGTGAATCTGAATGTAGTGTTTACATGAAGGCTAAACAAGTGATCGGTTTGATTTGCGTTTTAGCATTGCTAAGAAAATTCCTGTGTTTTCGTCTCGATCGGGATCCGTGTGAAGCAGAATGCATAACCTGCAAAGCTGGCATGTACGTGTCAGTGTCAAATAATGTAATAATGTAAACATAATGAATGGTGACTGTAGAAAGCAAAAGCCGAATCCCGGGCATTTTAGGCGATCCCGAAATCCTGGCCAGACACGTCCTGGTTAAACAGGACGTATGGTCACCCTAACATATTTGAGTAGGAAAAATATGTGTGGCAGCATTGCGCCACCGTAGAAAACAGTTGCTCTAGTTTTTGTGGAAACAGGATTCTTTGATGAATAGAAAGTTCAAAAGAGCAGCATTTATTTGAAACAAATCTTTTGTAATAATGTAAACGTGTACTGTCACTGTTGATCAATTTAATGTGTGCTAAGCTTGGTGAATACAGCTGTTCATTTCTATTTAAAAAATCTGACTGACCCCAACACTTTTGAATGATTTCACATGTCTTTGCTACTTACAAATATCCCACCCAAGACCAGTTTTAACATGTCACACCTTGTTTGTTGTGATCAAACAGCAGATATTACAGAGATGATGTAGTCTAGCACACACACTGGTGGGCTGCCACGTGGGCGGATGGTTGTAGTTGCAAACTTCAGGGGGCATTTGCAGAGCTGACAGTCTCAGTGCAGGGGCAAGACATCCAATGTGTGGGATATTATTAGCATGTGCTGGCACTTGGGCTTCCTGACCGGAACATTATACTGGTGTGCATGTGGACTTCCCAAAATATTCATGCTTTCTGTTGTATCTTGAATGTTTTTCATAACAAAAGATAGTTGACGGAGAAAAAATGGAGCATGAAAAAAAAAAATTCTATTGTAATGCTTTTCATTATGGGGAATTATATGTCATTAAGTGTTAAATACTTTCTAAAAATGAAAATGATTTTCTAATGTTTTGGTAGGCTGCCCATTTAATTTAGTTTGGTATTTATAAACTAGATTTTTACATTTTTGTAAAAATAAATAAATAAATCTGTGCATCTTTTTAATGCCCTTCCTCAATTTTATCTATAGAACGAGACCTTAAGCCTAGAGCATTATGGGTGAATTACTGACATCCAGCCTCAAGAAGATGAAAAAGACCTCAGAGACCCCTTGACTATTTATTTTGAGATTGATGCATTATATGTATATTGAAATATTTCATTTTTTTTTTCAAAAATATATATATATATATATATATATATATATATATATATATATATATATATATATATATATATATATATATATATATATATATTTATTTATTTATTTATTTATTTATTTTTTGGGTGGAAAAAATGAAATATTTCAAGTATTTTTAAGATGCTTAGTTGCAGTTTAATGAATTAGATAATATTGTGATACATTTGTGCTCTTTCATTAATTTTATAAACTCAAGTTTATAAATTTAGCACTAAAGTGACATATCCTCCTGGTAAATCCTGTGAGATTAATGGTGTGCTTTTCAAATAAAGAATCTCTCTGAGATTCAGCAGATATTTTATGCTTAGCTTTTGTTGTTGTTTTTTTTTTTTTTTAATCTTCTTTATCCCTTTCCTGTGCTGAGGTTTGTCTGCTGGCTATGACAATTGTTTTTAGCTTTTGCTTGCTTGCTCTTTACCTGACATTGTCAGTGGAGCGTGCTCTTTCCCACTGATCTGAGATCAGCCGCTCTCTTTATTATGTTTAGAAGCAGGGGATGTAAGAGATATGTGTCTTAGATCAGCATCCAACTTTTGACATTCGCAGCGGTCACTGGAAATCAGTCTGCCCTATTTGCTTATGACACAAATAAAAGCAGACAATTCTCAAAAGACTGCTTAGAAAGAATTATTATGCATTATTATTAATTTGAGACTGCTTTATTGGGCATTGCCAACCTTGAAGACTGAGGGACCTTGGAGCTGTGCTAGAAGTTTGCTTGTGCTCATATTTCGGGACAGGAATTAGAACACCCCTAACCATAAATATTAAACTTACAATGTGAACTTGTCCCACAATATTTCTACTTTAGGTATGAATTATATGTATACATACTTTATGCCTTATACCAAAAACGCTCTAGAACTCATTAAATAAAATAAAATAATATTTTTCATTCACTCACATTTAAAAAAAAAAATGTAACCGGGTATTTACATAACATGTTACTATTTTTTTTTTTTTTTTTTCGCTAAATATGCCAAATACTCTGTGGGACTTTGTGGCATGATGAATTATCAAAGGCTATCATCTTCCAGCTCATGGTTCACTAACTTTTAAAGATTTAAGACTTTTTAAGACTTTTAGAGATTTAAAGTCACTTTCTGAGATATTAAGACACTATTACAGGAAATTAAGCCACAATTGTGAGATTTAAAGTCAGAACCATGAGCTATAAAGTCACGCTGAGATATACAGTAAAGCCACAATTACAAGAAATTAAGTGACAATTGTGAAATTTAGTCTCAGACTTTTGAGATGGCACATTCTGAGATATGTTACAAAACAGTTACAAAAGTTACAAAAAAATAAGTTGCAATTATGAGATTTGAAGTCAAAATCATGTGAGAGAGTCACATTATGAGAAGATATAAAGCCACAATTACAAGAAATTAAGTCATACTTGTGTGATTTAAAGTCACATTCTGAGTTAAAAGCCACAATTACAGGAAATGTCGCAATTGTGAGATAAAAGTCATGGCAAATCAAGTTCCATGATATAAAGTCACAGTTATGAGAAATGGTCATTGTTACAACAAATAAATTCACTGTTGCCATATATATATATATATATATATATATATATATATATATATATATATATATATATATATATATATATACACTCACCTAAAGGATTATTAGGAACACCATACTAATACTGTGTTTGACCCCCTTTCGCCTTCAGAACTGCCTTAATTCTACGTGGCATTGATTCAACAAGGTGCTGAAAGCATTCTTTAGAAATGTTGGCCCATATTGATAGGATAGCATCTTGCAGTTGATGGAGATTTGTGGGATGCACATCCAGGGCATGAAGCTCCCGTTCCACCACATGTCAAGTCAAAGCCAAAGATGCTCTATTGGGTTGAGATCTGGTGACTGTGGGGGCCATTTTAGTACAGTGAACTCACTGTCATGTTCAAGAAACCAATTTGAAATGATTCGAGCTTTGTGACATGGTGCATTATCCTGCTGGAAGTAGCCATCAGAGGATGGGTACATGGTGGTCATAAAGGGATGGACATGGTCAGAAACAATGCTCGCCCACAGGACTGCCGCATACTGGATGTTTTTCCCTTTTCACACCATTCTTTGTAAACCCTAGAAATGATTGTGCGTGAAAATCCCAGTAACTGAGCAGATTGTGAAATACTCAGACCGGCCCGTCTGGCACCAACAACCATGCCACGCTCAAAATCGCTTAAATGACCTTTCTTTCCCATTCTGACATTCAGTTTGGAGTTCAGGAGATTGTCTTGACCAGGACCACACCCCTAAATGCACTGAAGCAACTGCCATGTGATTGGTTGATTAGATTATTGCATTAATGAGAAATTGAACAGGTGTTCCTAATAATCCTTTAGGTCAGTGTATATATATATATATATATATATATATATATATATATATATATATATATATATATATAATTTTTATTTTTTATTTTTTTACTCTTAATACCGAAACAAGCTTCCATGCCAAAGAATCTTCCAGTCTATCATTTTTTTTCCTGAGGGTGAATCAGCTGTGCTGTATGATCAAACTATATAACCATGCCATTATCAGAACCCAAAGAGCAGGTTTAAAAGCCTTGACTGCACTTGATAGATTGCTATTACTGCTCTTGGAAATATCTTATATATGCTGTGTGATTTTGTTATTTTACAGACTTATTTATTTATTTTTTGTTAAAGCTGTAAGTTTCCTTTTTAAAAAAGTATTCCTGTCAAGAAACGTAATGGCTTTGATCAAGCTATTGCAAGCAGATTCAGACAGGTCTATTTCTCACTGGCTCATGCCAATAATGATTTTTAGAATCAACAGTAATGCCTTTCCCACTACTATGGGTTGGATTACTAATGCAATGGTGTTTTTGAGAGTCACATGCAACTGAGATCTCTGTCAAAGCAGCGATCGGTTCTGGTTCTTGTTTGCCCTTTAGTTATTCTTTAAAGTCCGAGACCCTGGCTGAAGTTTACTGAGGTCAGTAACGTGAAGCCGTTAATGCTACCGTGAGTGAGGTTGATTTATGTGGAGGCTTGAAGGCGCTTGTGGTACAGCTTTGTGCTCCTTGATTGCTTTTTCTAAAAGTGATTTCCTCAGAGACCAACTTGATGCCTTCTCAACCTCTTGGTGTTGGAGACTCACTGCCAGAGTTCAGCTTCTTGTGAAGCCAAGGTGTACGTGTCCATATGAACACTTGCTTGGCCACTCCATCTGCTGCCTTGTGTTTTCATCAGTGCTTTGCAAGTCATGGGTAATTATATGAGTTTATGTTCAGATCCTGCCCAGATTCTAGCTAAAATAGGAATTCAAAGCGAAAACCTGGAAGATGAAAATAATCCAAATGCAAAATCCTCTTAAAGGGGTCATATGATGCGATTTCTTGTTTTCCTTTTTCTTTAGTGTGTTATGTAGCTGTTTGTGCAAGTATAAGATCTGCAGAGTTACAAAGCTCAAAGTGTCAGACCTAAAGAGATATTCTTTATAAAAGTTGAGGCTCAGCCTCGTCTTCCTAAAACGCTTCGTTCAAACACACCTCCACAAATCTACGTCAGTGTGTGTGGGGCAGAGTTTCAAATGTAAATGCAAAGAAAGAAGGCGTAACTTTTATTCTCGCTGTATTATTGTGGGCGCCGGCGGACATGGTTTTATGTTTACATACTCGGGTGTTCTCACACCCGTAGCGCGGCACGACGCGTAAAAAGACTGTATAAGTCATTATAATCAGTAATTATGTCCCCAACGAAATAAAACCTTTCCAATCTGATACAATCTGGTTCAGGATCCGGATCAGATTCGGGCTCGCATTGAAAAGGTAGTACCGACATCTTCACCTGTCATTATTGCTTTGGGAGCTGATGTTTCAAATATGGTAAGGGGCGGGACATTTCCATCACACACTTAAGGAATTTGAGCCAATCACAATGCAATGGATCATTGGCCAATCAGAGCACACCACGCTTTTCAGAACGATGAGCTTTGTAAAAATCGAGTAAAAATTTGTAAAAAAAATTTTTACCTAAAACTGCGTAAACACATTGCATTAAACCAAATACACAAAATAATGTTCTGTCATATGACCCCTTTAAAGTTAAGAATAAATAAACGTTATAACACATAATTGTACAGTAATACAGTGTAATTTTACTTTGGTCCAATTATGCTGCCTTTTTATACATACAGTAGTTTGGCCAAATTCTGAGACAGCATTACATGTATCCTTTACAGAGACCATCCCAGAATGGATTGTGACAATTTCAGAGAAAATATTTACCCAAGATGGTAGACAAAATTGAGGGAAATTATGATGTTTGGGAAGGCATTGATATTAAAATTCTGACAGATACCAATAAATAAAGAATTATTTTAATTTAATAGGTGATAGCTGATTAATGGATATTATATATAACTGAAGAATATTATATATAAACATTATATTATATTATATTATATTATATATATATATATATATATATATATAAACATGTTTTAAATAAAATTGTACAGAATTGATATTTTTATAATATTTTATGTTTTAATATTTGTATATATTTATCAGTTGTAAAATATAAATACTATAGTACATAATTATGTTTTGCAAATATTTTAATATACATATCATATTAAAATATTTGTAAAACATAATAATTATGTACTATAGTATATATACAAATATTAAAACATTAAAATATTATAAAAATATCAATTAAAAATATAAATAAAATCTATTAAAATATTGTAGTTCTGTACAATAATATTTTCAAGTTATAGACAACTGATAAATATATTAAAATATTTAAAAAATGTCATTATTCTGTACTATTTCTTTTTAAATGGATACAAATCTTCATTTTGAAATGGTTATTCAAAAATGGATATTCATCTTAAGATTTGCTAAAGATTACATTTAACAGTGTTACTAAATATAAGGAATGGATATTAACAATATAAATATGGGAATATGAGCATCAAATTAAATATTAATTCGACCAACAACAAAAATAAATCTCTCTTTCGATCGAAAACATAATGTCACGGTTTGTGGCTGTAGAGAGCTCACAACGAATATTTTGTGTGGATTATATTTTTAGAGTAATATGTAGTTAGCTTAGCGACATGTACTAATGACCTGTCGTGAGAAGCACGATTGTGTGGCGTACATGCTTGACTGTTGCCTATGAAGAACATATCGAATCAGTCACTTTTGAAGCTCTGTTTCAGTTAGGACAGCAAGGCCTATGTCGACAGCAAAGCACCTCGCCAGAGTTTAGAATGGTTTTCTTTCCTGTTCATTTTTCTCCCGAAGCAAGAGCGGGAGCGAGAGAATCAGTGTTTGACTGAGAGGCAAGTATGACAGCACATTTCTCAAGTTCACGATCGATCAGGTTCATGGTGTAATTCAGCCCTCTCCGCTCGCCCGTTTGCGGGAGTTCAATCCGTCTCTCCTGCGTCTCAGACGCGTAGTGCTGATACTGATGTCTCTATAAACCTGTCCACTCCAGCACACACATTTCCTCCTTGCTCTTTCTGGATGTGCGTAGGGTTAGCAAAAGTGCAAATTACCATTCACGTTTGGAAATGTGGGTACTGAATATTTGTGTTCTTTTAAAGCTCCAGTCAGGCATGTATGCATGTACAGAAGGTAGTCAAAGACGAATGTCAGCAAACTGAAGTGTTTTGGCACAAATTATATTTGATTATTATGCAGCAGACATTTTAATGAGACTATTATGCTTCAGGATTGTTTCCTCAGTCAATTTGTAGTCCTATTTATAAATTTACTATAAAAAAAAACACAATAATAATAAATGCTAAATGCACCTCTTCTGTGATGAGCATGGTTTTAATTTCTGTATTATTATTTTTTTTCTTAATGTCCTGAAATCATAATGAAGAAAAAAGCCTAATTACACTTCATAAAATAATATTTATATTACACGACTGTGTAAAGTCAATAAATCTCTTAAAATATCAGATAATTTTACCTTTTTTTGACAAGGCAGCGTTAAAATATATTTAAGATGTTTGTGTAAAATTCTTTTGCCTTGAAATATATATTTAAAAACTTAAAAAAATAAAATTAAGAATGATTATTGATTAAGATGTTTACTCGCATGTATTCAGGGTGTAAGGAAAATGTTTTACTTTTTACTTGGTTAGACCACATGACATTTTTTAATTGAAACTTTTCTTGAAAATGGTATAAATATTTTTCAGAATCATGAAACCAACATAAATACTAAGAGTATATTTCTAACAAATTTGCATATGTTTTACATTTAAAGATTTTTGAAAGGTTTATTTTTAGTGATGCAGAGATAAAAAATATTCTAGTTCTACATAAATATAATATAAAATATAAATCAAACTACAAGCAATAGCAGATATGAACAACAGAACAAAGTTTACGTTTTTCAGGTAGATGTAACAGTGGTTAGATACAGATTAGGTAGATTTTGTACAGAAATTGAATAAAGTAATTCAATGTAAAATAACACTGCATAGTCTTCACTGTATAAACTATAATATAGATGTATCCTTATTAAAGTTACAAAAGTTTTTGCAGTGAGTCTATTGTTTGACTAACATTAAAAACACAGACAGCTGCAGGAATATTAGACTGCTGTCACTTTAAGACGTAATGCACGGATCCGATATACTGATACTGTACACTTGTTTTATTTCTCAACTGTTTACGTTCACATAAGACATTACCGACTGTGTTTACTAGGATACTTTATTTTTACATTATTTTGTGAGAAATTGTCCGTCCACAAAGATGTAAGAGAGTGCACAATTCGGATGTGCAATTTGTATACACAAAACTTCTCATACAGCGTGTGCGAGTTATCTTTCGTGTCTTCTTGCACTTGAATGCTTAAATTGGCAAGGCTTTAAAACTCATGCATATAATAAACTTTCATTACGACGCAGCGCTGGCCAGATCAGGACAGTGACAATTCAGTCAAAAAGCCCTGCATGTGCTCTCTCTTTCTCTCACATTTAGTGTGTGTGTGTGTGAGAGAGAGAAAAAGCAACAGAGGGCGGTCTCAGCCAAACCATGGTGCATAAAGCTCAACAGGCAATGAAATTTTATCTGCACTAAACAATTTTTTTGCCCCTAACTGAATTACAGGTGACTGTAATAGCCATTGGCTAATTAAAGACATTTTTTAGTCCCCTCTCATTTGGTTGCATATGCGAGTGATTTACTCACATTGTAGAGGGTTGGGTTATTGAACTCTTTATGGTGTGCAGGGTGTCATGTTCTATAAATTAAACCAGGCGTAGTAAAGTTCTTAAGCATTGAGCCGCCTCTCTATATATCAGCCTGAACAAATTTCGCTACTCTAGCCTGATTTTTGGTTACGGTGAAGTAGGGCTGTAGTACTCGAGTCCGGTCTTGGACTCTATGGTTTTTCTATGGTCTCGGACTTGTCTCGGACTCGCTGGTATTCGGACTCGGACTTGTCTCGGTCTCAGCCACTGGTCTTGCCAAATTTGGCTTTTGGTCTCGACCGAGTCCAGGTGTCTTTATTATGTTCCCAGTAAGCACACATACGTCGCCGCGAAATTAAAACAAAATAATATTGGAGGGAAAGTGAAACACTGGCCATCTAATAACTAGCGATGGGCATTTCGGCTCTTTTTCGTGAGCCGGCTCGTTCGACTCAGCTCACTGAACGGCTCTTTAAAAAATAAATGTTTAAATAAACTCGCTGAAAGTCCACCGCTAGTGCAACGTGAATATTAACATTTTTAATTGTCCATAACAACCCGAAAACTTGCCTTCTTGCCTTGCACATCTAATTAATGGGAAAGTTTTCCGACTTTTTTCTCACCTTTTTTTTTTTATGTGGATGTTATTGAGCTTATAGAAGTTTAGTTCTTGCGTTCTTCTGAACATCTCGCTGAATGACATCTGAACTTGCCCGATGTAATTTCTGAGTCATATCACTCCATAATCTGCCTCTCTTTTAAATGCCTATTCCACGAGTGGTAGGCTCCAATGACTGGCTGTTTTAAAATAAAAAGGTAAAAATAAAGGTAATATCGAAACAAAATTACCGAGGCAGTCTCATCTACGAGACGTTTAGGCCTCCTCCAGTAGTACTGACAGCTGGGCTCATAGCTTGCAGGTTTGCTTAGTGGCAAACTTTTTTCATTTGATTGGTTCAACCGCCACCCGCCCAAATTTAATTAAAATAATATTTTTTGGTCTTGGACTTGTCTTGGACTCGACAAAGGTGGTCTTGACTACAGCCCTACGGTGAAGTTTACCATGTCTACCTGGTGTAGTGCTGTACCTGTTTACCTGTGCACATGAAATAGACACTGACAGTCAAAACACATAATCTGGGAAGTGCTGTATTTTAGTCTGGCTATAGCTCAACTAGTAAAACGTGTAGAGGTTTATGTAACAGGAAGTTGTTATGTAAAACTAATGTAAGTAAGAATAAATGACTTGCTCAATACTCCACTGGATCAATCGCGTTCTTCTGAGCCACAGCACTTCTTCCAAACTTGCTTGATGAAATGATGAATCTTGATGCTTTATCGAGGTGATAGGGCGTTTACAGGTTAGCGTGGCTCACGTGGACGATTACAATGTTTCATACGGATTACATAAACAAAGAATATTTGGTTTTGATATGAATTACTTAATTTAATAGACACTTCAAGCTTTCTAAATACATATCTCTTATGTCTGTGTGGCAAGTATTCGCTGAGTTTCAGTTCATTTTTGTGACTCGTTTCAGAAAGAAGTTCACAGAGACTGAGACGGCAGAAAGCGCACCCTGTTTGTTTTCTTTATATTACAAAAGCACAAAGGTTTGTTGTTGTTGTGAGTGTTCACAATTAAAAGTAGACCCTTTTACAGTTTCAAATTATGTATTACTCGTTTCTGTGTGGGGTATTTCAATTTTTTTCCGCTGTTATGAGAAAAAAAATTCACCTGTCCATCGACCTCTAGAGGGTTAAACGTCAGTTTCAGTTAATGATTTTGGCCCTCCACTTTGGGTAGCAATTTTAATAAATCACTCGTTTTTTTTCTGTGTCATTGGCCTGCCTTTACGTGCCCTAATGTTTAGCCCTCACCTCTAGTTTGACTGACACCTCTGTGGCCTGAGCCAGCAACCCCCGTTCTCATATGACCCATGATCAGGCTCCACTGTGACCAGCATGATGAGGTGGAGGGAAGGTGAAAGAGATCCTGTCACACTCCACAGCTCCACTCTGGAACTGGAGACCAGCAATGTCCTTCTTACTCTGCGGCTTTTTGGGTTGAACTTTCCCACCTAGGACTCATTCATCCATTCCTCTAATACAGGTCGTGGGATTGGGTTTGAGTCTGACTAGCTGCTGCTCGCTCAGCATAAAATAACAACCTCCAGCCATTGCCATGTTTCACCAGCGCTCCTGGTCCCGGTGGTTTCGCGCTTTGATTACACTGCCCTTCCAGACTGCTTGCTAGTACACTACTGCAGCTGCAGCCAGAACCACATTTTATTTCACTGCACAATGACACTGATGTTCAAGGAGATTGACCACCTTTGAGTGTTTGTTACACTTCCAGTTACACTTTATATTGACACATTTTTCAGGTTAAACATTACTTACACTATCAAGAAAACAACAACCAAACAATTCTATTTAGAATTTTTACTAGGGCTGTAAATAGATTTTAAAAATGTAGTATGTGAAAAGTAGGCATTGTAATGAAAAAAGTCACGATGTTAGGGGTCAACCTGTACCACAATGTGTAATCTCAACATAAAATGTCATCAAATTATAATGAAATGCATTATGTGCTGATGAGAGTTTGGTGTTGTCGAGCCATCAGGGAACTTGGAGTTTGCAGTTTTACGAGGGCGTAAAGTTACAGAGTGCTAAGCTGGTATTATTAGACACCAGTGCTCAGCCAAGCACACAGATTCCATGTCTGATCTGCCCTTCCTGCTCGAACCGCACAAGGGCGAAGCCCAAAGCATGCAAATATAGTCCATCTGATCAAATGAAGGCACGGCCATGCTGTTAAGCAATCATCTTTTTGGCTGCGTCTGATAAGTGGAGTCTGTACTCTCCAGATGGTGTGTGTGTGTGTGTGTATGGATGCAACTCAGAGAGCCACAGGATGAGGTCAGTCTGGCCACACTGATCAGTCTTTTCTATGCTGCCAAGATCAGAATCCGCTCCCGAGAGAAGGAGCCCAGGATGCACAGTATGGGCTTGGAGCTCAGTCTGGAAAATAGTGCGCAAATGCTCACGTTCCAACAGTTCAGCAAAAAAAGAAAAAAAGTGAGTGATAAAAGAGAGCATATGGTGCCAAAATAGTTTAAGATTTTAAGTAGTGGCGAAAACCTGGGCGATGTTTGGAATTGAATTAGAGCTGCACATGTCTGGATAAATTGTGAATCCCGACTTTTTTTTTTCTAACAGATCAAGATTCTGAACAGACAACTAAACAAAATAACATGCAATTTACTAGAAGTTTTGACAAAATGTTAATCGCTGCAGTCTATTTAAAATGTTTAATTTATTTGAATGAATTATTTAAAAAAAAAGAGAATGATTCAATGACTCACTCATAAATACTTCACTTGTTTCATTACTGGATGAATCAGTGTTTTTTTTTTTACGAATCTCTTGAATGAATGAATACATTTTTTAACAGTCACTTGACGCCACCTACTGGTGTAACAATCTAAATGATACAATCTTAATATGAAGCGCCAAGTTGCTTTCAAAAGGGGATTTGCTCTATTTAACTTCTGTGATATGAATATTTGTAACACAGAAATAACAAAACTGTGTGGTTGAAAATACTGTTTGTGAAGTTGTTCCATACCTGTCCTGAACATAACCGCTCTCTCTGGATCAGCGGCAGCACCAACGCAGATCTGAACGCTCTGGTGTGATTTTGTCAAAGGTTTAATACAGGGATAGGCAACTCCGGTCCTGGAGGGCCACTGTCCTGTAGAGTTTAGCTCCAACTCTAATTAAACACACCTGAACAAGGCAATCAATGTTTTCAGGATTACTAGATAGATACAGGCAGGCGAGTTTTTATCAGGGCTGAAGCTAAACTCTGCAGGACAGTGGCCCTTCAGGACCGAAGTTGCCTATCCCTGGTTTAATAGAAACAGGGAAATTGTTTTCATTTAGGAATGAGATCGCGTGGGTGTTTGAATCGAGATCCCGACCTTTTAACGATTAGTCGTGCAGCTCTAAATGGTATACTACCATACTTCAACTGTATACTGATGACTATTTTAAAAAAATATTAAGTGAAATAGTATGCTCTATCTATGCAGCGAGAAATGCTCTACCTGCTGGTAGATGCCGTTGGTTCCAAAAAGTATCTTTGAGGGCCAATCACAATCTTTTTCGCAGGCTTTTGAGATGAATGGAATAGTGTTCTCCTGGGAATATAGACCACCTTGGTGAACTTAAGCATACTGAACTCAGTAGGTCTTTACATACTCCTGGTTCCTGATAGAATGGGTAGAGCACATTGATGTTGTTCTTGATGCTAAATTGTCCACCTCTAAGGTTACTCCCAGATCTGAGATCAACTCGTGGCAGTGGAATAGCAGTAGATGATATGAGAGTCTGGAAGGGAGATTGAGAGGAACACAGAAAAAGCTGGAGGGAATAAGACCCCTCAACAGGGCAATTCAATTAGTCTGCTTTTAGAGGAGCGCGGAAAAGAGAGATAGTGAGAAAATGTGATTAATCAAAGTGAGACACACTCATAGAGCATCCACTGAAAGGTTTACTGCCTAACCAAATTTGAAAAACACAATTAAACTGAAGGCTATAAACAATTGCAACTAATCAAGTGATTTTTTGGCAGATCCTTTACTTAAAATGAAAGTGAGTGGGGCCTGGGGATATCGAGCTCAAAAATGACAAAAATAAAGTACCATAAAGGTGGCATTAAAGTAGTCCATACGACTCCTGAAGTCATACGATAGCTACATGTATGTGAAGAACATACTGACAGATGCTCAAAAATCTACACTGTGGCCACATCTCTTGATAATGGCACAAAAATCTTTAGGGTTATTGTAGTTTTTAGAATAATTTAAAAATGGTAGATGCTAACTTGTAAGTAGACGTAAACTTGTATGCAAAAGTTAATTTGATTGTAAAAGTACAAGTAAACTTGTATGTGCATGTAGAAATAGAACTAAAATTGTATGTAAAAGTAGAAGTACCCTTGCATAAGTAAACTTATACTTACAAGTAGAAATAGAAATAAACTTGTATGTAAAAGTAAACTTGGATGAATGTGTAGATGTAAACTTGCATACAAGTAGAAGCAAACTTGTTTGTAAAAGAAGATATAAACTTGTACACATTTAAGTTTACGTCTACATACAAGTACATTTTTATGCAAATAAAGGTAAAACCAAATAAAGGTAAACTTGTATGTAAAAGTAGAAGTAAGTTTACTTTTTCATACAAGCTTGCTTCTATTTGTACATAAAAGTTTACTTGAATGTGGATGTAAACTTGTAAAAGCAGATGTAAACTTCTTACACATTCTTACAAGTTTACTTCTATTTCTACTTCTACACATTCATACATTTTACATACAAGTTTACTTCTGGTTTTATATACAAGTTTGCTTCTACTTGTAAAAGTAGACTTATGTACAAATTGTGTAAACTTTTGTACAAAGAGAAGCAAACTTGCATGTAAAAATAGATGAACATACAAGTTTGTTTCTATTTGTATTACAAGTTAACTTTGTCTACCTGTACATACAAGTTTACTTCTACTTACAAGCTTGCTTCTACTTGTAGATACGTTTACTTCTACTTTTACATACACGTTTAATTCTACTTTAACATACAAGCTTTGTACATTAGTTTATTTGTATGTAGATGTAAGCTTGTACGAATGTGTACAAGTTAACATCTGCTTTTACGTACAAGTTTACTTCTACACATTTATACAAGTTTACTTTTACATACATATGTATTTTTATTTCTACTTCTACATGTTTACTTCTACTTTTACTTACAGGTTCACTTCAACTTGTAAAATTAGACGTAAACTTGGTACAAACAAGCAAACTTCTATGTAAAAATAGATGAACATACAAGCTTCCTTCTATTTGTACACAAGTTTACTTGTATGTAAATGTAAACTGAAGAATGTTTACAAGGATACATCTGCTTCTACTTATAAGATTGCTTCCACTTGTACATACAGTAATATTGACTTTTACATACAAGTAGTATTAGAAGTAAACTTGTATGTAGAACTAAACTTGTGTTTTAATGCCTTCCTGTGTTGTTAGCAAATATGTGTGAAAGTAGACTCCAGCTGTCTTGTGTTTGTGGTTTTGTGGCTGAGAAATGGTTCTCTTCTCTTTCTCCCTGTCGCTGTATTTTATCTGCAGGTCTAACTGGCTGAAGCCGTGCTGCGGGAGGAGAGCAGCGCTCTGGCAGGTGTGTTTGCTGAGCGCTGGCTTCAACTGTTTCCTGGTGGCCTGTGTCATCTTGGTGGTGCTCTTACTGACTCTGGAACTGCTCATCGATACTAAGCTTCTACAATGTGAGTATTAGAAGGGGTTCAGGATCTCTTTAAAAGCCATTCTAGCCCGAGAATGAGGATTTACCATCGAGTTAGCACACATGCTCTGACACAGCAGCTTACTGTATAAGGGATTCGGATTTGGACTACACTGGTCGTGCTGTTTTGATTCACTAGGAAGAGATAGCTCAGAGTCATTCATGCAGGAATCGGAATACACTGGCTGAGCTCGATGTAATTTATTAGGGATTCAAAATACTGTGGTCACACTGTATGTGTTGATTTAGTTAAAAAAAGAACTAGCACATAAGAGTCATTCGTTCAGGAAATAGACAACACTGGTTATGTTGTATGTTGTTGATTCCTTAAAAAAATTATTCCTTAGAAAAATTACACTAGTCTCACTGTTTTTAATTCCCTGAAGAGGAACCGCTTTAAGAATCCTGTGTTTGGGATTCACACCACATTGGTTGGGCTGTACGTTTTTTGATTCACTAGGAAGAAATAGTTCATAATTGAACTAACATAATTGAACAGTGTAATTAGTTTGGGAATCGAATTAATAGTTTATAAGAGTCATTCGTACTGAATCAGACTGTACATGTCACTTGTCTGGGATTTGGATAACTGAGGTCACAATGTATGTTTTAATTTACTAAAAATAACTCACAAGACGAGTCATTCGTTAAGGAATTGGACTACACTGGTCACGCTGTATGTTTTTAATTCACTGAAAGAAAAGGCTTAGAAGAATCAGTTTGTTTAGATTATATTTAAATTTTTAAGTATTCAGTTGGTTCTGAATAGGAACTGGTTCTCATTTCCCAACCTAATAAATCACAATATTCTCATAATACAATCTTGACAATTGAAAAGTATGCAGTATATAGAATACACTATCTCTCATATACATCTGCAATTGTTGATCTAATCTCTGCTGAGATTATTCTCAATAAACACGTTGTGAAACGACATGTTCTTTGCTGCTATTTGCCTGGACGTTTTCATTTCTCGCCTATTGTAAATCCGAATGGAGATCCCCATTCATGCTATGGCGAAAAATCACGGCTCAGCGTGCAGATGAGTGCGCACTAAAGAGAGAAATGCGAGAGATGACAGAAGCATAAGTCAGCCTATATCGCTGTCTTCTCTGGCCTTTACAAAGTCCTGAAAGACCGATTGAGGAGGAGATGGATTGGAACGGAGAGAGAGAGAGAAAAGTGAAGGAGTGCAGGACAGCGACCGGCCGGCGAGATTAATGGGGGGAGGGATTGAGGGAGATGAATGGGCTGATGGACAGATCAGTGAACAGAGCAAACTAAGACATATGGGCCGGGAGGGCGGGCGGGTGATAAACTGAATGCAGTAGATCTCTTGCACCGTAATGGAGCGGATAAATAGACAGATGCAGGACGCGGATTGGGTGCAATATCAAATCACAAATGCCTAATGCTTTCAGTTCAGGCGGCTGCCGTAATGAGATTGAGCAGTGACTGTCCTCGGCTTGCGACACGGATGCGGCTCATGCAGGGAATTTGGCTTCCCACTCGAAAAGTCCCTGTAAGGAGGAGTAGTTTCATATGAGAATAATTCTGAAGAATAAATGGCCTATTTTTCCCCCCAAGTAGATTACACTATTATGTGAGGTTTTCATGTGTTATGTAAACGTACATCAATATGTAATATGTTTTAATGTAAACTTCTCCCTTGAAATACTTTGAAAAATAATTTATGCAATTTTATATTAGTTATTTGAACTAATTAAAATAGCAGTTTCATGTCTATCCTTGTATTGTTTAACTGGTTTAGGTTGATATGGTATTTAGTAAGTAATACGTAATGCAATACTTTTTTAAAAAGAGCAGTTTAGTACAGTGATCTAATTACACTGGTAAAGATGTAATTAGTAGCTAGTAATTAATTCCTTTTTTAGAGTAACTTACCAACAGAGCTTGTATATCTTACTGTTAATGATGATTCAGAAACAGACAATGTGAACCAGTTTAATGATTTGTTTGAGCTGATTAGCAAAACATTTGGAAATCACTTCCCAGATAGCAAATGACTTCTGGCCCAGTTTTGGCCCACATCTCCCACATTCATCTGGCCCATATACCACATATCCGGGCCTCATCTGGGCCAGAACTGAGCCATACGTTCCATAGTTGGCCCAGATGAGGTTACCTTTATGCTATCTGGGTTTGTTTGGGAGCAAAATCAAAAACATAGTAATAACTTTCCTCATCAACATTCACACTTTCATGTTGCATCATCAAGGTTTTATTGTAAATAATGTACCTTTGCCTATTATTCTAAAAGAAAAAATTGTATTATTAGAATCATTAGATATTTATATTTTTATAATATTTCAATTAAAATGTCTAAGTTACGATATTTGTAATATATTTTATCAAAATGTAATGTAACGTGCCAACATCGAACAACTTTGATTCATTGAATTTGATTCATTCATTTGAACATTGATTCATTGAAACATTCCATCCAATCCATCCAAATTAACCAATTCACTAAAATGAACTGAACACTAAATACACTAACATTTAAAAGTTTGGGGTACTTTTGAAAGAAGACTTGTTCTCGCCAAGCCTGCATTTCTTTGATTAAAAATACAGTAAAAGCAGCAGTATTCTGAAATATTATTACAACTTAAAATAACTGTTTTCTATTTGAATCTATTTTGTAATGTAATTTATTCCTGTGATGCAAAGCTGAATTTTCAGCATCATTACTCCAGTCTTCAGTGTCACATGATCCTTCAGAAATCACTCTAATATTATGATTTGATGCTCAAGAAACATTTATGATTATTATCATCAATGTTGAAAACAGTTGAGCTGCTTCATATTTTTGTGGAAACCGTAAAACAATTTGACGAATAAAAAGTTAAAAATAAAAAGCATAACTTTTGCGATCATACTGACCCAAAACTTTTGAATGGTAGTGTACTTTTTTTGAGTTGTATATTTTGAGCTCATTACATTTTACTGTATTTTATCCTGAATCATTATGTGAATTGTGAGCGCAGAATCTCTTTGATTTGTGTCCACAGTTAATAATGCATTCCAGTTCGCCTGTATCATCCACTGGATCAGCCTGGTCATCCTGTCCGTCTTCTTCACTGAGGTGAGTGTAAATGTTTGTATGCCAAAAGTCACTCAAGATCTCCAAGCCATTTCTCATTAAAAAAATTTCCTTCAATTCTTTCAAGACTAAGTTGCTATACTATACAAATTCATTTTATTTATAACATACACAAAATAAATAAAGTTGCTGTTTGGATTTAAACAGACAAATGCTTTAGAGTCTATGATTGGATCATTATTGCAGGGATTATTGTGTTTCTAGCATGTTATATGTTTGGCAACCATTCTTCTAACCCTAATTGATGGAGTGTGTAGCTTTTCATTTCTTAAACAACCATGTAGGAAGACACATCATGGTCATATTCCAGGATGACGATGTCAAGATTCATCAGGCTCAAATTGTGAAAGAATAGTTGGGAGGGAGCATGAAGAATCATTTTCACACATGAATTGGCACCTCTGAGTCCAGACCTTAAATTCATTGAAAGTCTTTGGGATGTGCTGGAGGAGACTTTACAGAGTGATGGACTCTTGCATTGTCAATATAAGATCTTGACCAAAAATGGATGTACCTCTTGATGGAAATAAATGTTGTTAAATGTTAATAAACAATGTTTTTTTCCATAAATATTGGTGTATATAAAGTTTTGTAGAAACTTCTGAGACTTAAATGAAAGATAACGGAGTAACATCTCTACAAAAAAAGATTTTCATAGATATGAGTGTTTAAAGGTCACAGGCGACTAAAACAACCAAGCTGCTGACTCTGAGACAATCATGATTTACAGAGAGCCACCAGGCTTACTAGAAAGCCTTTTTCACAATTATCGATAAAGTATGTTGTTTCAAATTAATGAGACCACAACGAGATCTATTGGGTGGATGTATTTGATGTAAGGCTTCGTCTGAATGTTTATGCTGTAGGGCCGTCTTAATTGAACCCAAGAAAAAGCAGTTTCACATAGTGCTGTTACTGTACTTTAAAAGTGTGTGTGTCCTGACACGTGCTGACTTCCATTGATTCCCATTTCTTCAGATCCAGTTGCATTTGTCTCTGGCTCTTTTAAAGCAGACTTGCATTTATTTCCTTCAACTTGCGTTTTACTTGTCGATAAAGGCCAAGAGACCGGAAAGCCTGAAACTTTAAGCGTCGCTCTTATCTTTTAGCCTGAGAGAGAGAGAGAGGGGAAAAGAGAGTGAAGTAGGAGATAGAAAAAGCTAAAAAGACTACCGTGTGCCACCTGAGTCAGCAGTCACTAAAACACAGCGTCTCCTTCGAGTGTTTCGATGAGATCTCGCCAGCTTGCGAGTTTATGAATACATATTGCAGGTCACTGATATATTATGAGCTGCGTTCAGAGACTAGATGAAAAGGAAAAAAATGATTCGGGTTGGAAATGGGTTTTGCGGAGGCACCGGGGTTATTCCGCCACCAAATGGAGGTGAATTCTGTTGCCGCCACATCTCGATATCACTTACATTTCGAATTACCCTGCGTACACATTTCCCCTGCAAGCTCATTATTTACGTGTGCTGTTCGTGGGTCGCTGGAAAAAGAATGTTTGGCTGTTTTTTTTTTTTTTTTTTCAAGGCTTCTCTCTTGGCTTTCACAAAACGTGGCTTGTTGTTCTATAGTGGATGATTTCACAGAATGCAATGTGCTGAACCATCAGAAATATGATAACTGATTTTCATTAATCTGTTCTTTCATTCTGTGGCTCTTTTCCACTTATATGTGTGTCTCTCTTGCTCTCCCAGACTGTCTTTAGGATTGTGGTGCTCGGGATATGGGATTATATAGAGAACAAAGTTGAGGTAAGCTCCCCGGGGTCCCATTAGTACAGGGGGGACACAGAGGGAAGAGGCGAGCCCTTGAAACTTAATGAAGAATGAGTCTCTCTGGCGCAGTGACACTCTCTTAATGTCACATTGTTGCCTGAGCAGGAGAGGATCCATTGATCCAACTGGGATTGGCTATTCAGTTCTATTGACCCCGCCCATTCATTTACATATTACATTTTTCTTTTTGTCATATGTGCCTGATACGAAGTTTTTAAAAGCATTTACATGTGCGCACACACACACGACTGAAATATTAAGTAAAAAGGTAAATAATATATTTATAATATATAATAAATATATAAAATTAAAAATAAATTTATATACATTTATATGTATGTATATACATGAAAGAAATGAATATTTTTTGTAAAAAGAGTATATGTATTCTATTTGATAGCACTTATATGCATAAGTGTGTGTGTGTGTGTATATATGTATATATATATATATATAACATATTTTTATATATATAATAACATATTTTTATATATATATATATGTATATGTATGTTAGTGTATATATATGTATGTATACATATGTGTGTGTGAGTGTGTATGAAATATATTAATGTTTTTTAATGTTTTTATTATATACAGTGAGGAAAATAAGTATTTGAACACCCTGCTATTTTGCCATTTCTCTCACTTAGAAATCATGGAGGGGTCTGAAATTGTCATCATAGGTGCATGTCCACTGTGAGAGACATAATCTAAAAAAAAAAAAATCCAGAAATCACAATGTATGATTTTTTTACTATTTATTTATATGATACAGCTGCAAATAAGTATTTGAACACCTGAGAAAATCAATGTTAATATTTGGTACAGTAGCCTTTGTTTGCAATTACAGAGGTCAAACGTTTCCTGTAGTTTTTCACCAGGTTTGCACACACTGCAGGAGGGATTTTGGCCCACTCCTCCACACAGATCTTCTCTAGATCAGTCAGGTTTCTGGGCTGTCGCTGAGAAACACGGAGTTTGAGCTCCCTCCAAAGATTCTCTATTGGGTTTAGGTCTGAAGACTGGCTAGGCCACGCCAGAACCTTGATATGCTTCTTACAGAGCCACTCCTTTGTTATCCTGGCTGTGTGCTTTAGGTCATTGTCATGTTGGAAGACCCAGCCTCGACCCATCTTCAATGCCTCTAACTGAGGGAAGGAGGTTGTTCCCCAAAATCTCACAATACATGGCCCCGGTCATCCTCTCCTTAATACAGTGCAGTCGCCCTGTCCCATGTGCAGAAAAACACCCCCAAAGCATGATGCTACCACCCCCATGCTTCACAGTAGGGATGGTGTTCTTGGGATGGCACTCATCATTCTTCTTCCTCCAAACACGTTTAGTGGAATTATGACCAAAAAGTTCTATTTTGGTCTCATCTGACCACATGACTTTCTCCCATGACTCCTCTGGATCATCCAAATGGTCATTGGCAAACTTAAGACGGGCCTTGACATGTGCTGGTTTAAGCAGGGGAACCTTCCGTGCCATGCATGATTTCAAACCATGACGTCTTAGTGTATTACCAACAGTAACCTTGGAAATGGTGGTCCCAGCTCTTTTCAGGTCATTGACCAGCTCCTCCCGTGTAGTTCTGGGCTGATTTCTCACCTTTCTTAGGATTATTGAGACCCCACGAGGTGAGATCTTGCATGGAGCCCCAGTCCGAGGGAGATTGACTGTCATGTTTAGCTTCTTCCATTTTCTAATGATTGCTCCAACAGTGGACCTTTTTTCACCAAGCTGCTTGGCAATTTCCCCGTAGCCCTTTCCAGCCTTGTGGAGGTGTACAATTTTGTCTCTAGTGTCTTTGGACAGCTCTTTGGTCTTGGCCATGTTAGTAGTTGGATTCTTACTGATTGTATGGGGTGGACAGGTGTCTTTATGCAGCTAACGACCTCAAACAGGTGCATCTAATTAATTGATGGATGCACCATAGTTAGTTCTAAATAACTAACAGGTCTTTGAGGGTCAGAATTCTAGCTGATAGACAGTTGTTCAAATACTTATTTGCAGCTGTATCACACAAATAAATAGTTAAAAAATCATACATTGTGATTTCTGGATTTTTTTTTTTAGATTATGTCTCTCACAGTGGACATGCACCTACGATGACAATTTCAGACCCCTCCATGATTTCCAAGTGGGAGAACTTGCAAAATAGCAGGGTGTTCAAATACTTATTTTCCTCACTGTATTTACTGATTATTTTATGGTGCACACACACTCACACATAGATACCAAAAAGCTGTATGTTTTGTATAATAGAAAAATATATAAAATACAAAAAGAGTAAATTTTATATATATATATATATATATATATATATATATATATATATATATATATATATATATATATATATATATAAAATGTATACAAATAATAATATATTTAGAATTTATAAGTATTATTTATCTATTTATTTAAGTACATAGTTATGAAGCTGAGGGACTATAATACAGCATTACCTGCTATGTAACAGCCCATAATATTAAAAAGACTTTTACATGTTACAAGCTAAAAGACACTGGCGTATGATCGTTTGTTTGTTTGTTTTTGTCAGGTATTTGACGGTGCTGTGATTGTCCTCTCTCTGGCCCCAATGGTGGCCTCCACGGTGGCTAACGGTCCCAGCAGCCCCTGGGACGCCATCAGCCTCATCATCACCCTCCGCATCTGGAGAGTCAAGAGGATCATTGACGGTCAGCTGCTTTATGACAACACTCAGTTTTTAGTTCACCAAATGTAAATAATTTTGACCCTTAAAACACGTCAGGAAACCCTTAACGAAAGTGTTAATGTAAATGCATTAGCCAATTCAACTGATTAATCTTACTAGCTGTTGTCCTGTCCGGACCAATGAGTGTGAGTTATGATAGACGCCTCACACGCGCTGCTGCTGCCAGTGGTGGTCTTATTAAAATTCAGATTGATTCAGAGTCTTTTGTTGATGCTGAGAGGAGCATGATGTCCATAATTTCTCAGCACAGGTTCTGTTTATGCAAGTGTATTCATGATCGATGGCTGGGGCAGGTCACCCTCATTCTCACTAAACATCATTGAGCTGTCGAGTGCAGCGCCGTCATGAACAACAAACATCCCCACCAGAGAGAGATACAGGCACATCTAGTTAGATTTTCATATGAAAGACATGATAAATAAAAGTAGCAAGATTACTGAAACTGAAATCAAATTTAAAGATATATAAGCTTTAAAGCTATAGAAGTATTTAAGAGAAACAAAAACGAATACAAATTACAAAAGCGCATAACAAAAAAAATACTAAACCTTAAACTAAAAGTAAAATGAAAACTGAAAATATAAAAGTGAAGGCTAATTTAAAATATTAATAAAACTGTAATAGAATACTAAAATAACAGCGGATACAAGAAACTAAAGTACTGATGCAATATCGTGACAAGGCATTCACCAAAAACAATTTTAGAAACTAACAAAAATGCAATGCATAAATAATCATGAATATGGCATCAGTACACAGGATAGCGAATCATAATAGAGCTCATTTACATACAGAAATCATCAAAGGATGGTAGTAAAAACATCTTTACCTGCAATTAATGTTTAGTCTAATTGTTGGCAATATATATATATATATATATTAGGTATATTTAAAATTATTTTGACTATTCTTACAATGAGTTTGTAGCATGTCAGTGCAGTCCATATTTTTTGTCTTGTGTACCTTTTTTATTCCAATTTACATCTAAATCACTTTGTGCCCATGTATCTTGTGTATTATGCATGTCCGTTTGCCCATATCTTTTCCATTTTCTTCGAGAATGGTTATGTGCAAGATATGAAAATTACATTGTTTCATGTGTGTACGTTCATGCGCCTTAAAATGAGAGAGAGAGAGAGAGTGCACATTCGGCAAAAACAGCAGACAGCTGAATACAGTCGTTATACTTTACACAGTGTTAATACAACACCAGTGCAACACTGAAGTTATGCAATCTGAACACTGAAAAATGAATTAAAGCTTGATATTTGATAGAGACACGCTGACCAATTAACATTCATGAGCTCAAGTCTCACGGTGAGTCTGGTCCAGTTTTACGCCACCCTGTGGTTGTTTCATGTTCACAGCAGGACATAAAACACCATGTGCTGAACTTTTGAAAAGACACCAGTGCACAATTAGATTTACTAAGGGTTAGTTGCTGAAACATGTTTTTTATTTTATAGTTTTTATTTATATAATTATTTAGTTTTTTTATTTAAGGGTTAGTTCACCCAAAAATGAAAATTCTGTCATCATTCTCACCCTCATGTCGTTCCAAAGCCGTGAGAATTTTGTTAATCTCCGAAACAAAAATTATATTTTTAATGAAATCTGAGAGATTTCTGTCCCTCTATGGACAGCTACGCAACTACCACTTTGTCACTTCAAAAAGTTCATAAACAGATCGTAAAACTAATCCATATGAATTGAAAGGTTTAATCCAAATTTTCTGAAGAGACACGATCACTTTATATGATGAACAGATAGAATTTTGTTTCTTATTCACCATATAAACATTCATTAACTCATCAGTTATGGTAAACAGAGGACCAAGCATGTTCACTTGGCGTACGTGAACCAATGAGGTTCATTCTCGTGTTACGCAGCACGTTTGAGCTTCAGCAAGAACCAGTGAGGTTTGTTCTTGCGCTTCAAGCCAGTATGGTTGAGCTTCGGTTTATGTTCGCTGATCAGTGTTTATGCGAATAAAAGCCTAAATTCAAGCTGTTCATAATAAAAAGCGATCGTGTAAAATAGCAGCATTCTGAGCAGTACAATTTCTTCGATTTAAGAGACATTATGCATATTAAATCCAACTCTAAAATGCCTATTTTATAATACATTTTAATTTTAATACATGTAAATATACCATATATATATAAAATAACATCGGCATGAAATGGAAGTTGCAATAGTCTTTTCTTCCCTATTGTGACACATATCCGAATGAAACTGCTTTTTGAACTTAAAACAAATGTAGGACGGGGCTGGATTTTGTCCATCAGGAATTGATTGGATGGTTGTGGTTTGCTATTGGTGGATCTCATGTGAGTGACAGGTTGCCCCGCCCTCATGTCAGTTAACGCATCATCAGAGAAGAGATGAGCTGCTAGAAGAAGGGGAAGTTATTTTGATTAAAGATTACGAGGACACTAAAAAAAAAAAATAATGCACAGATAAATCATTTATAATACAGTAATATTCAATAAAAAAATAAAATAAAAAAACCAAACAAACAAGATTTGTTCATTTTGATTTCATGTTGAATTTAGAATAATATATAACAATCCTGAAATGTATGAAGAATATTAAAGGACTGAGTAACACATTGCCATGCAGCAAAGCATGCTGGGAGTTCTCTCGGCAGATGGTACCAGTGTGAGAAGAGTCTAATTGATATGGAAAGCGAGTGGATGGTAAGAGGGGTCATGTGGATACGGCTTTATTAAGAGCCAGCAGCACCTGATAAAAAGCCTTTGGCCCTCTCAGCACAATCCCAGCCAAGCCAGAGAAAATCAACGTCAGACGCTATTGTCAATTCATGTAATATCAGGCCAATATGGTCTCTCCGCTTAGCTGTGGATGGAGCTGATGTTAGCATATGGCTGCATTGGATGTTTTCAGAAAACAATTAGCTGTTTATCAAAGCAGTGTTAAGCCTTTTAATATTTGATTGGCTGTTTCAGAACAGAGATGAGCTATTTAAATATATTCAGATACATTTATATACATATATATTAGTATTTATCATTTAATAATAATATTTAATGTTCTTTTTTGCAACGGGACCAACAATTGATTCAGCTTGATACAAAAATTGTCACTTGGATAATTCTCTTATTTTTCAACATTCCCCATACAGTAAAGTATTGTGATGGTATCATTGTACAGTGATGACATCAGATTGTAATACCATGGTACTCACCATACTTATATTTACTTGTAGTTTTTGTAAGTCCAAGATAATTCAAGAAATATCATACATTTTTGGTCTTTAAGATATATAAAAAAAAAAATTTCTATTTATCAAATAATGCTGTATCATGGTTTCCACAAAAACATTAAGCAGCACAGCTGTTTTCAACATTGATAATAATCAGAAATGTTTCTTGAGCATCAAATCATATTAGAGTGATTTCTGAAGGATCATGTGACACTGAAGACTGGAGTAATGCTGAAAATTCAGCTTTGATCACAGGAATAAATTACTTTTTAAAATATATTCAAATAGAAAACAGTTATTTTAAATTGTCATAAAATTTCACAATATTACTGTTTTTACTGTATATTTGATCAAATAAATGCAGCCTTAGAGAGCATGAGACTTTCAAAAACAATGAAAAAATCTTATCGACCCCAACGATAGTGTTTGAATGTACAGTACATAAGCCATGTTAATTTCATGGTTCATTTTTTGTTTCAGAGAACAGTACATAAGTTTGCTCTCTTCTCTTCTGTAGCGTACGTGCTGCAGGTGAAGGTGGAGATGGAGATGGAGATCCAGCAGTACGAGAAGACCAAAGCTATGAGAGAGGAACAGCTGGAGAGACTCACACAGATCTGTCAGGAACAGGCCGTGAGTCATGATCAATTAATGCTTCTGTTTTACCCTTCACTCCTGTCCGACTTTTACTTTACCAACATAACACAAAGAGCACTTATATTAGGCCAGTGACACACACTTTGGCAGTAGCATTAGGAATACAGGTAGATTTTTAAATGTCCCTACCATTGTTAAACCAGACTATTACAGATACACAGGTACTCATACACATTGCCTCTAGTTATTTAGGTCTTTCTTGTCTTAGGCCACGTTTACACCTGGTATTAAGATTTGCCATTTTGGTTGATCGGATCACAAGTGGACGACGCTAAATACAGGTGTAAACGGGGTCTAAAACATTTTGAGCTTGTCCACTTTTGACCACTTCCAGAGGTAGTCGAAAACACATTCGACCGGATTGCTTTCGTATGTGTAAACGCTCATGTGGTCGAATGTGTTCGAACATTTACAAAAGATTATAGGAAGCGCACTAGCCAGATGGGATTCAAACATTGTCGGCTGAAGGCCCAAGTTTGATTTGAAGATGAAAAACATACCAAGCACAATGTTCTCTCACCTTTCCTGATTTCTAACACACGCTCAGCTGGTCTACTGTCTATCAGAGCAGAAACAAAAGCTGATGCTTTCCATATGTTTTTCAATCGTCTCCTTTCTTGTTCATGTGTCAATTGCATAAACTTATTTTGTCCGTTAAAAAAGACATACATTTACCCGCCCATAGACCCTCCCCTCAAAGAAATCAGGACAGAAGTGGTTGAAAGTGGACAAAAGAGACGGATTAAAACACCAGGTGTAAACGGAAATGTGTCTCCCTCATCTACTTGTGATCCGATCGACCTAATACCAGGTGTAAACAGGGCAATAGAGTGGTGCTGGGATGATATATTTTTGTAGCCCCAAACCTGGAAATGAGTTAGCATTTTAGCACTTCCGGTTACATCGTACTGAAGTCAATGTTTTTTTTTTAAGCCTTTATTTGTCTTGTAAAAGGCGGTTGCTAACAAGTATCTTAATGGGACTACAGAGGTTGTCGGGGACATTAAACGTCATCAGTCAAACTGGTAAACTCATTTATTTACTAGTCCGCTTTCACAGCCTCGTTGTGTTTATAATTGTGCTCTTGCTATCTATTATAACTCGAACTTTCTGGAGAAAATGTTTTTAAACAAAGTCTGAAAGAGTTGTTGAAGCTTAATGATGTGACCGTAGTGTAGTTTATAACATTCGTTTAGCTTTTGAATTCTGTGAATTTTATTTAGGCTTCAAAATTCATAAAAGTTGTGGTCATTCGTGAAGATCATCATGATGAACAAAAGGTGTAAGTATCATAAGCTTTTGTTAGTCACAGACCTTATTTTCTGCAATAATCCAAAAGGAAAATCCTATTGGTTTTTGTCGAGGGATCCAGTGTGATGCTAACTCCGGGTTGGCATACAAAAATACCGCTCTATTTTCTCCCCTCTCTAAACATGTTACTTCATCATTGTGTGTTTGACCAGCAGATGGCAGCACTTTGACACGCAATCAAATTTCACTTCAGTTTCATCTGCTCAGTAACACAGCACCTGTAATTTAAAATATATGCGTTTTGATGGATCAGATTGTGTCAGATAAAGACAATTTTTTGCAGTTGAGCCATTTTAGGGTCACTTTAAAAAGTGATTTATTTTTATTTTTTAATCGGTGTAGAATTACATGCCACTGAAGTCGATAGACTCTGATCTATGTGAATTGTGTCTCAACAGCACAAAGCATCCTGAATATCTCATATTTTTACCAAGCTCACGCTTTATTTCTGATCGGGTCACGCCGGATGATGCAAGCTCCTGTTTCAAGCTGCAATCCCAACCCTGTGTATTACATAAAGCAGTCACGTGACCCGTCCAGCCTGTCTTGGGTCCACCAGACAGATAACACAGACAGGGATCAATGCACACCACTGAATACACAATTTACCCTAGATGTGTTTCTGTTGTTTCTTCTGCTTGGGGATGAAGGCAGATAAGACTGTGCTAGTAATGTCTTGAAGAGTGTGTTGGGAACTGATCTAAGGCCTGTCGATATCAGTGCAGTCATTGATTATGTCGAGTGTGTGGACGTTGATTCAACAAATAATAATAATAATAATACATTTAATATGTGCCTGGCCGGTATATCAGTGAGTCTCTGTTCCTCTCGTTGTCAGTTTGAGATCAGGCAGTTGAGGGCTCATCTGGCGCAGCAGGATTTGGATCTGGCCGCTGAGCGAGAGGCTGCCATGCAGATCCATCACGTTTGGGGGAAACAGAGCAGCAGCTTCCAGGAGATAGACGGCCTAGGCCCCGCTGGATCTGACAAACACACCAGAGAACCCAGACCTGCTCCAGGTACCAGCCCTGTCCCTGTTTTCCTGCTCTCACAACTGAAATCTAGTGACCTTTATACATGTGCCACTAAAATGTCTCTGGTAACTTTCAGTACGGTACTGTATCAATTACATAACTTTGTATGATATCTTCTGTAGATAGATAGATGGATGGATGGATGGATGGACGGACGGACGGATAGATGGACGGACAGATAGACAGACAGACAGACAGACAGGTAGACATAGACAGATAGATAGATAGATAGATAGATAGATAGATAGATAGATGGACGGACGGACGGACGGACGGACGGACGGACGGACGGACGGATAGACGGAGATAGATAGATAGATAGATAGATAGATAGATAGATAGATAGATAGATAGATAGATAGATAGATAGATGGACGGACGGATAGATGGACGGACAGATAGACAGACAGACAGATAGACATAGACAGATAGATAGATAGATAGATAGATAGATAGATAGATAGATAGATAGATAGATAGACAACAGATAGATAGACAACAGATAGATAGATAGATAGACAGACAGACAGGTAGACATAGACAGATAGATAGATAGATAGATAGATAGACAGACAGACAGACAGACAGACAGATAGATAGATAGATAGATAGATAGATAGATAGATAGATAGATAGATAGATGGATAGATGGACGGACGGACGGACGGACAGATAGACAGACAGACAGGTAGACATAGATAGATAGATAGATAGATAGACAGACGGACGGACGGACGGACGGACGGACGGACGGACGGACGGACGGACGGACAGACAGGTAGACATAGATAGATAGATAGATAGATAGATAGACAGACAGACAGATAGATAGATAGATAGACAGACAGACAGACAGACAGACAGACAGACAGACAGACAGATAGAAACAAGCAGACAGATAGATAGATAGATAGACATATAGATAGGCAGATAGACAGACAGACAGACAGATAGATAGGCAGATAGATAGATAGATAGATAGATAGATAGATAGATAGATAGATAGATAGATAGATAGATAGATAGATAGATAGATAGATAGATGTCCATTTCATACAAATAGTGCAAAATGTAGTTTCTGTGCCAGTAATAAATGTTTGTAACTGGTCATTATTCTCAGTTCACTCCCCTTTATTTTGAATGTAACAGAAATTGAATGAGAAAACTCAAGTTTAGTGATTCTCCTGCATTAAATCAGCCCGGCCTCTAAACACAGACTACAACATCCATTCAGTATTTACTGTGACAGTACAAGCAGGACAGATCGTATGATATCCCATTATAACAGACCGCTATAATGTTCCCCGCATTATGTCAGGTCACATTGGGATCTGTTTGGCAGGAGTACAGCTGTTATACACAAACACACACACACACACACAGGCTGCTCTGTGCATTGGGCCTTGTTCCTCCTGAAAGAGTATTCAACTATGGCACAAACATCTGTTCCTTTAGCCTGAAAAACCCCTCAATGGTCTTCGTGCAAGCCACACTTCATCCCCCAGAGGACTGTGGGAAATGTGGGCACCAGGAGCCCGCCCGTGGCTCTTTCCTCTAAACGGCACATGGACAGAAACACCGTCAAAGCAGAGGCCGACCCGTGGAGACAGAAGAGCGGAGGAGAGGAGAGAGTGACGGTTGCCTGAGGGCTCCTTTCTTAGCGCCCATATTTTACATTTGGCGCCTCAAAGACAGGAATTAGATGAAGACAAAGACGCAAAAAATATAAGAGCTGCTGAGTGATCTCATTTTTTAAAGAGCTTCTTTTTGAAGTTGTGGCCGGCTACCTTTCAGAGTTCAGCGAGAGCGAGGTCTCTTTTATCTCCGCTGTGGTTCAGATGAGAATTTACTGCGCCGAGCGACCGCGAAGAGATCCTGCGTGACATGATCAGGTTGAATCATCGCCCTCAAAAGTCTGCTTAGTTTCAGGAACCGGATTCCTGAAATACTGGACGGAGACACCAAAAATAAATAAAACGACTTCGTAAAATGATTAAGATTTGAGAGGAAGCCTGAAACACTGTTTCGTTTCAAACATAAATTTGACATTTTTAAAAACAAGAAAAAACTGCCAATAAGATAAACTTGACTGAAAATATGAAGTCTTCACATTTTTCTTTCGACTTGAATGCATCTTGTTTTAATGATGTCTGGATATTTTTACTGGAAAACAAGGCATAAATTAAGATTGAAGGACATGAAGGCAGACCTCACATGCATATTCTAGCCTGGTGTAAATCAAAATGGTATTTTGGCAAAAGCAATGATTACAATTGTACATTTTAGATTTTTTTCTTTCTTTGAAGAATATGGTTTCATATTAACTCTTTCTTTGCCTTTCTCCCTGGAAGAAGTTAAGTGTGTGTGGTCGTCTTCGTCTTCATGTGTTATTTATTCAGCTGGGATTGTCTTCCTGGTGTTTTAGTCAGCTCCCCATCTCCTCCCGAGCCTCCGTTTGATGAATATTTTAAACAGGAAAAATGAATTTAAAAAGGCGCTGTGAGTTGGGTCTCGTCTCCAGAGATGTGCGGATGGCACTTAGACTCCTCGCTCTGCCAGGCGGATCATAAGAGCTTCTGCCCAGCCGATGACCTCCGCTGCTTCTACAGCCACAACCACATCAGACAGACTCTTTATGGGTCAGGAGGCCAAGCAGAAGACAAGGGTGGCCAGATTCAGAACGTTAATGCATTGCTTACACTGGAGCACGCTTCACCACATAGTTATAAATACTAGTTTAAGCCCCATTATAAAGCTGTGAAATGAGAAAAATGATCAGAAAACCTTTCAGATTTCTTTGGATTCTATTGTGTTTTAAACTTTAGGGAAAAGAGCTTATTAGGTTTGTTGGTTTTGGGATCATCAGATCACATGATGTTGTGATGGACTTACATTTGTTCTGTTTCAGAGAGTGTTCATGATGATATGAATAACTACATCAGTCAGTATTACAGTGAGCCAAGTAGCGGTAAGACTAAAGTTATTTATTGCTTTTTTATTATATTTTGATTATTTATGTTTACATTATGATTCTTTTTTGATTATACAGTGTTCTATTATATATTTTATTTTTAGGTTTGATCTATGCATATAATTTTTGCATGTCAATTGCATATGCATTTACTGGCATACCGATTTCACCAAGTGCAACATGTTCCTGGATCAACAACCAATCAGATTTTTACAGTTCATGTCAAGTTTAGGCTTACAACCAGGGTTAGGTGCATCTATATCAGTGTTATTCTCCTATCATTTCCCTCTGATTTTAGGGATAAGTTATGGGTTGAGTTAGGTTTAGAGGTCGGGATATGAGGAGCTTTTGCACCGGAGGAACCTTTTCATATTTCCTAGAACTAATGGCGGAGGTACCTGTTTTTTTTTTGTGTTCGCAGCGCAAGAATCCTTTGAAGTAGGAGCTCATTTAGTTCCCCCAAGAGTAGGGTCTAAACCAGCACAATGGGAACTACCAGTGACGTTAAAGGAGAACTCCGGTCAATTTTAACATTGAGCTCATTTTTGTGATGTTAATTCAGCCAGCTCACATACCTGTATTTACTTCCTGTTTTCAGTCGAAGTCCACAGTAGTCGATTGTCGAGTTTACGCGCGTGATCATAGGTAACTAAGCAACAGTGGAGAACTAGACAATCGACTACTGAAGTAAATACAGGTATTTGCGCTGGCTGAATTAACATCATTTTTATTCATATCTTTCACATCTACTGCAGTCAGATTCACTCGTGTTCACTCTGAAGGAATCACTCACATGGCTGGGCACTTGTAATGACACATCAAGGATGTTAAGAGGCTAAAAGCAGGTTTAAAACTTGCCCCATTTAAGTCAACAGGGTGCAAATTTTAAAAAGAGGATAACACGGTGTAGGCAACACTGATTTTTGTTGTTGTTCTCTGTACTGACAGCACTCCAAATTTACAAAAAAATGAGCTCAATGTTAAAATTGACTGGAGTTCTCCTTTAATATACGCTGATTGCCTGAACGCATGCAAAACGCACAGATTATAGCCTATATATTTACTCCACAAACTAACTCTACAAACATGGAAAACAGTGATAGATGGACCTCTCAGCCTTTACGCTATGGAGAAAATCCAATGCAACTTTGAAGCGACCAAGTGAAACTTGTATTTCTGCTCAGTTAGCAACATTAGGCATCAACCACATGGCAAAAGCTATAATACTTTTCATACAGTATATGGTCTACTCTCTATGTATAACAGTTCTATCTAATAACGTATTCGACACGACTGTTAAACAGATCATAAACTAATGAAGATGGAGAAAGGGAGCGCTGTGTGCTCATGCTCTGGCGTTCTTAGTGCCTTCAAAATAAATGTCCGCCACGGTGTCAAAATAAAAGTCACAACATCAAGCGCGGTTTACGTCACTTCAGAGTTCCCACTGGCGGTGAGAATGCAAACAGGAAAATGGCTCTAGGGGAAGTTCTCGAGGAACCGCCTCGGTGGCTAGTTCCTAGAACCAAATTCCTATAACTACCTGGTGTGAAAGCCCCTGGTTAGGATTACATTTTTAGATAGGAATGTTGTCCCAGGATCAACAAAATATGTTGAGCCAGGAACGTGTCTAACTCGGCAAAATCAGGACGTGCATTCACCTTTTCCTGCATGAATTGGATGCATGCATCTAAATTAGTGGTCAACTAATTTTTTCAATGGCCAGTGACAACATTTGGCTCATGACCCATAAAATGTTGAAATATACAGTATTTATAAGTAAATAAACATAAGTATGCAAGAATATAATTTAAAAAGTTAAACATGAGATAACTGAAACTAAACATTTGTTCAGATTTTACTTGAAATTCAATTAACTGTCTCAATTAATATTGAAATGCCAAACGGTCTGGCTGATATATCAGTTGACCACTGTCAATGATGCTTAAATATTTAGGAGGGCACTCATTCTCTAAGTTGTGCAATCTGTTGTACATGCAGACATCGGAGTGCCCGACCCTGGTGCTCGTGTCATAACCACAGCAGCCATCGATGTCCACCTTCCCACCAACCCCAACCAGTTGCCGCCTTCCCTCGTCAGTGCAGACGGCCCGGGAAGTGGTCAAGAGCGCACGGGCAGCTCTGTAAGTGAAGCATCCAGCACGACCATGTCCCGGTCGAGCTGCAGCTTCACGGCCCGGCAGCACAGCATCAGCAGCCACACGCTGGGCTCCACAACTGACTGCAGCTCTACCGTTCGGGAGGCCTCCACCTCCGACTACAGTGGCCAGCGCTGCTGCCCTCCTCCTTACTGCAGCCCTTTGACCCTCGGGACGCAACCGGGCGTCCACGACCCCAGAGCGGTGGTCAAAGAGCTGCTCTCTTCCTTGTCCGAGGACTCCTGCCTAGCGCAGAAAGGCAGGGTGGACCCGGTCAACCTTAAATTGCCCAGTCCGGCAGGGTCAGTGAAGGCCAGCCCAGAACTGGAGCACAGGGTGAACATATACAACAGGAGAAACCAGGAAAGTCTGGGTGTATTCCAGACCAAGCCACTAATTCACCTGCAGGGGACCGAGCCATCTCTGGAGGAGAAGTACAGGCTTATGGAGCCGGCAGATACTCCACTGAGCCATATACCAGACACATAGAGCATGAATTGTGGGACAGTAACCACCAACACCAGCTGAAGCAGCCTCTCTCTTGGCCTCTCTCTCTATATCACTTACTTATTGGCTGTGTCCGAAAACTGAAAATGGTGCCTTCACTGGCAGTTTCTGAGGTAGGAAGGCATCAAGGCAAATCCGATTCCAGTGTTTGTGGAACATCCGGTCTACTTGAAAGAGTGTGACTAGACTAGTAGTTGCTGAATCAATGTAAATGACTCCGGACCAACACTACTGCTGGAGAGTCTCCTTCCTACAGAGTTTGATTCCAAATCTGCTCCAACACACATTCCTGTAGTTTAAATAATCTAGAAACGATTGGTTTGGTTGGTTCTTAAGTGTTCGATAAGGGTCGGAGCTAAACCCTAAATGAAGGTAATTCTCCAGGAGCAGGATTGGACACCCCTGCTTCTTTTCACCAGATTCATGTCCCGTCGTGTGGTGGAATGCACTGCACGACTTAAGATCTGAACAGATTTTAAAACGCTTAGGGCCAGATTTACTAGAAGCTTGCGTCAGCGCAAACCCTCTTTTGGCGTTAAAAAACTACTGTCTGGATTTACTAAAGAAACGCAATGAAAAATTAGCGCTGAAAAGGCGTGAACAGCTATTTTTGCGGCTGAGCTTATTGCATATGCATTTGTGGGAGTTTCCCTTTCACATATAAAATTTATGGGAGGATAGTATTTAAATTAATCATACAAAGTGATTTACTAAGGTTTGCGCTCGTCAATTTACTGGTATTTGCGCCATTATTTACCGCCCCAAAAAGCATGTCTTAAACCAGACGCTAATTTGCGCTGCTCTTGGTAGATTGTGTTGGGCATTATGGAAATGATCCGGCTGTGTTCTATAATGTGCACGTCGTCAGTCAGTCACGCGCAGTACTTTCCACTCCCATCGGTGCTTTTATGGGATTGCGCTCTCACGCTAATCTGGCCCTAAGTATCTTCACTTGGCTTTGTAAATATTTTCAGAAAATAAACTGCGCATCAAACTGATCACACACAAACTGACTTTCTGCAACTTGCTTTAATGACTCCAGAATGGAAATCGGGGGGCAAAAATCTTGGCATATTCCAGCTTTACATTTCGGTCAGCCTTTGGGCGACTTGATTAGTTTCATGGCAGTTTGGAAAATGTAATTGTAATTGAACAATCTAAGTCCGAGTTGTCCAATTGTCCAACGTTCCTCAAATCTGGCCCTGTCTCAACTCTAATCAAAAGCCACTTTTCCGTCAAGCTGAATGGTTCTAAGAACGGTAAGGAACAGTTAAAATTATATTTCCACTTGGTTTGGCACGGCACAATTACCAACTGTTCTTGTCCCGGGATTCTCAGCATGGTTAGCCAACCGTGCTGGTAGAATGTGTGTAGTGACGTCGCCACTCAGGATTGGTCACTTGTCTGTTGCCTGTCTACCAGTTTCTATGTACCTGGCCAAGCATGCTGAAGTAAACACAAGTTAATAATAGAAATATCTGATCGTCCTCCATAACGGGGTCTTTATTTACATCTCATACCTTATGTAAACTTTTGTGTTACAAAGGCAATGACTGATGCATTTGTATTACATTCCATAGAGCCCCAGAATGGAAAAATGAAACCATATCCATAACGACTAGGCTGGATGGGCACGGATTGGAATGGTTAACCAAGAAGAAAAGTTTGGGCTGATGGTGGTAAAATCCTGGTATGTGGTATCAGGGTTTGAGCTAAACTCTTGGTTTTCCAGGGCTGGATTTGAGGAACCCTGAGGAATTAGGGTGTATCTTCGTACAAACATCGAGGGATTGGGCAGCAGTTGTTTTTTTGTTTCGGACACAGCCAATTGGTCTTTCTCTCTGTGTTGAACAGCACTATACTCCCAGGTTTCATGTTCTCAGAAAGGGGCACAGGAAGTGACATGAGGATAATGCCCTCTGCTACCCACCTCATGCAATGTTCCTCCTTACAGATGCACATTTCTCTCTCTCTCTCTCTCTCTTTCTCTCCCTCTCCAACTCTGCAAGAGCACTCAAAGTGTGCCACTCCTGCCGAAATTGCACAACCTTCCAAGGAGTCAGGGAGAGGTACTTCGGGAGCCATCATTGGAAGATTCTTCAGGAATTTCAGTGTGTCTGTTGGGCGAGTGGTGTATGAAACCAGCAAAGACACACTCTTTTAGACGGTAGACCAATATCGGAGTGTGGCTGGAAGACTTATGTGTTCTCATTCAGGATGGCGTGGGAGGGAGTTTTTATTTGTCGATTTGTTTATTTGTACGAAATGTAACTGACACACAATGTACAGTCCTTCCCCCCCCCCCCCCCAATGCTGCAGGGTTACATTTGATCCGTGTTCAAATGTGTCAAGCTGTGTGATTCAGCCAAATTTCTTACCTTTGCCTTTCTTACATTACTGATGCTGATGTTTGTATTCAAATTCTATGCGAGGAAAAAAAAAGTGCTAAACAAGTATTTTTAAAACCGAGAGCAAACGAGAAGCGAACATTTCAGGTATACAGTATTAGAGGATTTTTATGAGAAATGATGGTTAAATTGTTGTCATAACCCCAAACCTTTACCCCCATCCCAACAGCATGAGCCTTTGAAAAGATCTATCTGCTTTCTGACTGAGGCAAAATAATCCTGTGTTATCGACAAGGGATTTTATAAACTGATAATGGGAGAGATTGTCAAGCAATTAAAAGTTGGTCAATTCATTTTGTTTGTCTAGTTTGTTGTAGGAGAAAGGATGTCCACAAAGGTGTTCTGTTTTGCAGAACAGAAAGCCAAAATATCCAGTATACTAGTCATTTGTAAATGAGTAAAAGCAGAAGTATATTTATTGGATAGTTTTATTGAACATCCAAGGCCACATAGCTACCTTGTTAAAATACAATGTTAAAATACAGCAAATAGATTACATAGAATATGGAAAGACCATCAGAAGACAGCCAATCACAACTGCTGGATAATTGAGGTCAGTATACAGCAGGGGTGTCCACGATTAGCTGGTTTAGGTGTTTGATTAGGGTTGAAGGTAAACTCGGGAGCAGAATTTGACAACCCTGTATGAGTGTACCGCAACAATTATGTTAAAACACCAAGTTGTAAAACAGAAAACTTGAGCACATGTGTCACTGAGTTCTTTAATTAAAAGAAGTGGTTTGCTGTCTACATTAGCTGAAGTACATGGGTGTTCTGGAGTAAAATCCCACTCAAGAGATGGATGGAGCGTCAGCTCAGAGCTTCTTAAGGCAGGTTCCCAGTAAAGTTCTCCAGGTGAGTACCATCTTTCTGAGTTGTCTCACTTTTTCAGGGCTTCAGTCAACTCAGGTACAACCTAGGAATACAGAGAGAGTAAATCAACCATGACTGATGTATTGATATAGTTTCAAATCTAATCGTACACTGCCAGGCCCCAAAAAAAGGTCGCTGTTCGGATTTAGATGTTTAAGAGTCTATGATTGGATCATTATTGCAGTGATTATGTTTCTAGCATGTTATATGTTTGCCAACATTTCTTCTAACCCTAACTGATGGAATGTGTAGCTTTTCATTTCTTAAACAACCATGTAGGAAGACACTGAATTGGAGGATTCATTGGAGGTCATTGAAAGTCTTCGGGATGTGCTGGAGGAGACTTTACAGAGTGCTGGACTCTTGCATTGACAATACAAGATCTTGACCAAAGATGTATGCACCTCTTGATGGAAAAACATCACAACATTTATTTCCATCAAGAGGTGCATCAATTTTTGGTTAAGATCTTGTAAAGTCTAGTCCAGCACATCCCAAAGACTTTCATTGAATCCCACAATTCATGGTTTAAGAAGCTATACACTCCATCAATACACTGTAGGTTAGAAGAACTGTTGCCAAACATATAACATGCTAGAAACATAATAATCACGAAACATAATAATCACTGCAATAATGATCCAATCATAGACTCTTAAGCATTTGCCTATTTAAATCCAAACAACAATTTATTGTCGGGGCTGTGTACGATTAGATTTCAAACTAACCCAACTCTTTAAAGTTTTCTCTAGTGTTTAATAAGCACCCTAGGCAAGGTGGTTGTCATTTGAGAGCAACCTGCACTGTTCCTATATGTCGAAGGTTCTCATCCAAAACCGATATGCTCCTGTATTCCAGAGCATCCTGAAAAACTATATCATCACCCCAATATGTCCCCGGCTCACTTTTCAATCTAAGGAAGGAGGAGAAAGCCCATACATTTTAATCAGTTATCTGAGGAGTGACCGTATGTAAACTGATCCGAGAGTCGCCAGCGCTGCCCGTCGTCGGCAATCACTTTTACACAGTTTACCTGCACGCCTGTGTCAAGCACGCACCGCCTGAATAAAAGATGAACGACAGGGCAATAAATGATGATAGCGTTACACAAAGTAAACACCAACAACAGATGGATGTGGTGTGTGTGGCAGCCCTCTGGCACCGGGAGTGTGTGTGCCACCTTGAACTATGGCGCGCAGCCGGCCGTGTAAAGCTCTGGTGAGAGGAGACTGAAAATAAAGGTGAAAAACTACACCCACACGCTTGTGCTTACTATCAATTACTTTTCTGCTCTGAAAGGAGAAGTAGTTGTGTATAAGGCTTTTAGTCGGAGCCAGGAGTCGCCACTGATTAATTCAGAAGTTGCACACTTTCCAGTAGGTGGAATAATGCGCCCTGCAAAATTTAAAAGAAATATGGGACAGCCTTTTTTTTGTTTGAGTCTGTCTGGTTTTGGTTGTAGACTGGCTGAAGAAATTAATACCAGGTCATTCGAAATTTACAGCGCTATTAATATTAAACACAAACGGTCCTGCTGATTGTCCGAGGCACTGGATTAAAATGTCTCTGATGACCTGATGAGGATCTTTTGTGCTAATGAGATTCGTGTTTTAGAGGAAGAAGATTGTATCTTTCTTGTTACGTATACTTTACCCTTAGTTGCAGTGTCAAATGGCAAAAGGCTTATCTTCTCTCTCCTGAGGAGTTGGGCGCATTTTTATTTTAAAGGGTATCTCTCGCCAAAATGCAACCTAGGCTCTTTTTGTTAAGCTACCCAAGGAGAAGTTTCGTTTAAAAGCATAATTAGAATGGAAATGTCACTTTTAAGTTTGACCGTATTTTCGTTTTTGGGTCAAATTGCCTTTTGAATGGGAGTGTTTGGGGCACTTCTATGATAGCATCAAAAATCGCTATTTTTAAAACACTAAGAAGGCTCGACACAACATGAAACTTTGCTCGAAGTATCACCAGAGGCTCTACACATGAACTCGAGCATTGACTACATTGCTTGTGTACACAGAGTTTACTAAAAAGAAAGGTTTTTAACAACTCACTGTAGCTGTGTCCGCCGGCATTTTGACAGTCAAAAATAGTCGATCTCTGAATACAACGTAACAGGGAGGAGAGTAAAGATGGAAAGCTCCTAAAGCTTAGTTCCACATAAATTCACGGATAATTTGTTGTTTTGTCGTTCGTGAAAATCAATATTGACCTTGTATTTGAAAAAGGATCCTCATAAAAGAAACAATACTAAAAATCAGAGTCAGTTCATTCACATTCGGAGATCGACTATTTTTGACTGTCAAAATGCCGGCGGACACAGAGACAGTGAGTTGTTAAAAACCTTTATTTTTAGTAAACTCTGTGTACACAAACAATGTTCTCAATGCTCGAGTTCATGTGTAGAGCCCCTGGTGATACTTCCAGCAAAGTTTCATGTTGTGTCGAACCTTCTTGGCATCAAAAATCGCTATTTTTAAAACACTATCATAGAAGTGCCCCTAGCTCTCCCATTCAAAAGGCAATTTGACCGAAAACAAAAATACGGTCAAACTTAAAAGTGGCGTTTCCATTTTATTTATGTTTTTAAACGAAACTTCGCCTTGGGTAGATTGACAAAAAGACCCTAGGTTGCAGTTTGGCGAGAGTTACCCTTTAAGCATTTTTGTTGCTTTTATTGATGAAATGAGTTGATGTAGAAACGGCATCACAGTGTCAAAATTAACACTTTTTTTTTTTTTCATGCTGTTTTACCTTTATGATGGTAAAGACATGTCATCATTTATGTCAAATAGTTTCAATTAATCAATTAGTTGAAATGTATTCTTAATCTAAATAATTAGGTTGTTACCAAAAAAATCAACTCAAAACATCAATAAAAAATAATTATAATAAATGAAAATTTCTTAATCTGAATGATTATAGGCTGTTACAATACAAATTCAGTAAAAATACAATTGGATTCAAACTTGTGCCACCTTAACAGCCCAACTCTTAACTAGGAATCTTACCTTGAACAGATCTGCCACTAGGCCATAGTCAGCCACTTGAAAAATAGGGGCTTCTGGGTCCTTGTTGATGGCAACAATGGTCTGTAAAAAAAATAATTAAATTATTTAGCGTGGTGGGCTAGATCGCAAAAAAACACTTCATGATGGGTTGAGCACTCATTAACTCTCCATAAGCTAACATAAAAAATAATTCCCAAATGCCAATTCCCAGAAAAGTGCAGTGGTTACTTTCTAGCAAAAAAAATGCCAACACAATATAATTGTAAATATCTAGTCAATGTGAGGAGGATGCTCCTGTATGAACATATGGATGAAGATGCTAGTGATGGACGCTCTGGCAGATTGTTAAGCAGTGCTATGAGAAACTGTAAGATGCAGAATAGAAAATGCAGATGAATTATGGATGCAGGTAAAAAGCTACTCCAGATCGCTTTTAAAACACTCCATCCCAAAACATCGTCACACTTAAGAGAGTTAACTCGGCACAATCGGGAAACTCTTGAAGACCTCTTCTGAGTGGGCTTTCTCTATTACCACAGAAAAGGAGATCTTCTTAGTGTGTATATTTTGACATACATTACTAACTGTTACTGTACCTTGCTATCTTTCATTCCAGCGAGATGTTGGATAGCGCCAGAGATGCCGACTGCAATGTACAGCTCCTGTAGAGTAACCAAGAAAAGTATTAAAGTTATGCTTTTATGTATCATACAAATCAACAGTTCCTTGCTCTTCTGAAATAACATCACGTTTATGACGCTGAACCCCGAACACATTCATATATTTGCATTTCACTGCCTATTCAGTATTCACTTACATAAATATTAAAGGTACAGTGGCAATCAGCCCATTAAATACATGGTAAAAAAGTTTCATGAAATCTAAATTAGTAATATATATATATACACACACACACACGTTCATATACGTACGTACACTGTATATATGCTAATGATATAGAGGTCAGATCTCTGGCTGTTGTCAGACTCCTTGTGCATAAAAAAATCTCACTGAATTTTTACAATTAATGGCAAAAATTAATGTTTGGAAATGTAAACTGATATTTCCTACTGACACACTACAGCAAAAGATAACTAACAGGATTAAAACCTTTTTTTTTGGTGAAAATACTAACATGCCAAAGACTTTTGCACAGTACTGTATATATAAGATGCATTTGACTTTAAAATAATATCGCTTTCTAAACATTTAACATTAAGAGATGTACCACAAATCAAATTAAATTTTTCATTTACCTAACAAATCATATTACTCTCGATTTATATGCAAAACTAGGCATTTATGAATCACTTGTGAAGGGGAAGCTCATTTAATATGCGTTCAGAGTCATGTTATGCACATTGCACATGACTGATTGATTGACACCCGAAGCAACAATATGGTGTGCCATGTTTGACTTCGCAGCACTTGAAATGAACTGCACTGGGTGTAAACGAGGCTAGTTCTTAAAAATCACAAACTAGATTCTTGCTTGCGTCTACAGAATTTCAACAATTCAGCATCGCCACGTGTTACGCTAACAAAGGCAGACTCTCAGCATCGGCTCGGAAGCGCTCTCCTGACCTCCCGTCCCAGAGCACAGGCCACAACATCCTCACAATTACTCAAAAGAGGAGTGCTTGGGGGATGTGGCAGGACTCCCCCTCGCCTCCACCCTTCTCCCGGGGGAGTGCTACATCAGTGGCTCTCAGCTTAATGCACTGCTCCATGAATATTTCAGTGCAGTTTAATGTGGCTGTGGCGCTCTCCCGGGGGCCACCGCTTCAATTTGTGAACACACGGCCGGCCAGCCGGAGCTCTAAAAGCCAGGAGGAGGAGAGAGAGGGCAGGGCTGAAGTGATGGAGACCTGCAAACATCTCAATATCCAGACGATGGGGGAGCTTGTAGTGGGTGGCGGATAAAAGTTCGCTAACGACTTTCGAATTAATGGATAATTGGTACAAAAGCATCTAAAAGCCAATATCTTTTGATGAAAGTTCATCAAAAAATTCATCAAAAATGTAATTTCTCCACCTCTAAAACATTTTATCTGCTGATGCAACATAGGCCGAACCAAAAATATCAGCTTAATGATTCAATCAAATCAAGTTCTGCACTACATGAAGGTTTCGATCCGCATGAAATAGAAAAATATGAGAGATTATGGAAGTTGGCATTTTCCACAAAATAGGGCCTGAATTTCTTGGAGATTTACCGTGATGTTTTATTTATTTAGCAACAAATGCTCTGTGAAAGATGGTTCTTAACGTTTAGAAAATGAACAAAAACTAAATATTACAATAGCAAACTAAATATTAAATACTGGTTTGAAACTTTGCATAATATATAATCAATAAAAATCATCAAAAAAATTCTCTTGTGATTTTTTTATTTTTTTACATTTTAAATGATCATTGCAATTTTTGCAACCCTGTTACCAACATTTGGGAAATCTTTCTTTCTCTTTTTTTTCCTAACAATAAACAGTATAACATGCAAAACTGGTAACACTGTTGGGGGTGCCAAATGACTAACAAGGTTGCAAGTAACAGGACTGAAAATGTAGCTCAAATTAAGCTGTTATACAGTAGGGACTAGCTACCTTGAGACCCAATGTTGGTTTGTAGTTATTGATAAACTTATATTTACAATTAATTAAAGAAAAATATTTCTTCAATAATTTTTTTCTTGGATAACAGGGTTGAATAGTTATATATAATCATAGACTAAAGTGAAAACAGCTTCGTGTCATTTATATAGTTGCAGCGTCATGGTGCACATCCTTAAACTTGAGTTTTTCACACAAAAAAAAGCAACAAAAACCTCCAAACCACGTATATCTAGTCATCAAACCATCACCCTGAGGGCTAAAAGATTACAATTAACCACAAAAGACATACTCAATCGACCCAAAACAACCCTCATCCATCTCGACTCGAGTTCATATCACTGGTAGAACTCATTCGGGACTTGTTCAGGGTGAATACTAATGCACAATGGTCGGGTTACGCTTGACAAGCTTGTCAAAACATTTGGAGAATTGGGTTTGGGGCTGATTTGCCTGGTTTGAGCTCAGGGCGGACCTGTGCGGTGCGCAGCTCCACTAATGGCTCTGCTAAATCATTTACAAGCCGGAATATGCCATTAACTACATCACAACGCCTCAAAGCTCTGCTAATGTGTGGATAATGACAGCGGGGACGTCCCACTCGGAGCGGATAATGGAAAATTAACCCTTTTAAAGGGCAACACGGATCCATCTTTCTGGATTCAAACAGAAACAACAATTAGATATTGCTGTAATCAAAGTCAAGATGGTTTATCAGTCTGAAACCCTGGTGGGTTTATCAACTAGTGTTGAACTTTGAGAAGAATTTCCCTCTGTAGAGGCAATTAGTGCAAATGAAAGACTGTAGGATAGACTGAGAAATAAGACAACTGGTTTCCGGTCTTGGTACTTACAGGAGCCACAATCTTTCCAGTCTGTCCAACCTGCATGTCGTTTGGTACATAACCAGCATCAACTGCGGCTCTGGAGGCACCAACTACGATAAAAAAGTGGTGGTTTCATTTTAAATTCATATTTCTTTAAATAGCTTGATTAAAAACTAACACTAAACAAAGAATCTAGGTTCAAATCAATGATTATAGGACAAAACAAACACCGTACCGGCTGCGTTCAGCTGGTCGGCGAGGTCGTAGAGCAGTTTGAAGTTGTCGCCGCTCTTCAAGCCCCTCCCTGTTATGACAAAGAGACGGCAGATGGGCATGAAATATGAAATTACTGACAAGGTTATGAGTCCAGTAGGATCGATACAGTCTCAGTTTACTATTGATTTTCTGAGCAAAAAAAAATAGCCTAGAGAAATTTCAAGGAGATACCCAACATTATGACACAATGAACATAAACACAAAGATGATGTAGTCCCGGTGGGAAGCGGTTTTAGTTTATTGATGTTATTTTTCTTTGATTTAGCAATAAAGTATGAGAGTTTGAGCCGTATTGCTTTTTATAAAACTGCTTGTCTATAATAAAATATTAGAATAATAAATACAATAAAAAAGGAAGATGTTTTCATTAAACGTAAAAGAACATTGTATCAGATTTTATAAATTTATTTTACAAATTTATTTTGTTGTATTTATTTATTTGTCATAGCATCAAAGCTACAATTTTAAATAATAATAAATATACAATGAAACTTCTTAAAACAATATAATAACAAATAAAATCTTTATATTTAATATTTGATAAAATTTAATTTGTATACAGTTCAAACAAACAATGAACGTAAAAACAAATATGATGTAGCGGTTTTAGTTTATTGTAATTTATTGATGTTATTTTTTTTTGATTAAGCAATAAAGTATGACGGTTTGTGCTTAATTGCTTTTAAAAAATTGTTTGTTAAAAAAAATTTAAAGATAAAATCTTGTACAGAATCAGATATTAGTGACTCTGCTAGAAGATACAGTTCTTGACACATCAAACTGGTTAACATTTGCCTCTATGTGTGTGGTGCAGTGATATATAGGTGAACAGGCACAATCATATTATAATAATATCATGTATTTTAGCACAGCTGAAGCTGCATTTGAGAACTATTCATTTTGTAACATGCATTAGTATACATCAAGACAATTGCGGTTCTTGTACAAAGTTGTTACCTCCAGACACCACGGATTTAGCACTGGCGAGATCTGGACGGTCACTCTTAGTCAGAGTTTGTTCCAGCCACTCAGAGACTCCAGCAGCGGCAGACGAAGAGACTGCAAAAGCAACATCTCGTGAGGAGCCGTCCAAATAAACATGCCGAGTTGTTCCAAAATACCCCTTTATGATCCCTTTAAAGTCAACGTTTAAACAAACTAGGCCATCAAAACCTTGCAGCGGAGTGGAGGATTATATACAACACTAAATACTATAAACCTTTGTGTGTGGTATCAAAGTCAGCGTGACCTTAAAGAAAAACATGAACAAACAACAGTGTGTTTAACTTTATCAAACGACTGAGTACCTTCCTCTGAAGAGGCGCTGCCCCCCTCTATGGCCGCTGGTTCAAACGAAGTGCCTCTAACAGTGAAGATCTTGACGCTTTCATTGCACTTGACTGTGCTGAGGGCATTTCCTATGGCCAGAAAACAAGGGGAAAGAGATGAAGTGACAAGATTTATTTTATTTTTTTTGTCAGGTAATTAAAAATGTTAATGCAAATTTGGCTGCACAATTACCCCCCAAAAATCATTTAAAGTCAAAGCATCAAATAGACATTAGAAACAGTAGCTTTAAAAATAAATATTCGATTTGATTCAATGGAGAATTTATTAGACACACTTTTAGGCTACAACAGCCATGATGTTTTCCTGAATTGGTATTTAGATACATTTACACCTGCTTATTAACTGGAGCTCAGAGGTGGCGTGAATGCATTTAAACAGCAATTATAATTGCATAAATAATACCATGGGTATTAAAGGGATAGTTTACACAAAAATTAATTCTGTCATAATTTACTCACCCTTATGTTGTTTCAAACCTGTATGACTTTCTTTCTTCTGTGAAACACAAAAGAAGATCATTTGAGAAAAGTCTCAGTATTTTTTTCATTAAATGAAAGTAAACCAGAATAGTTGGGTTACCAACATTCTTCAAAATATCTTCTATGTTCCATGAAAGAAATAAAGTCATACAGGTTTGAAATGGTGACAAAGGGTGGGTAAATGATGACAGAATTTTCATTTTTGGGTGAACTATCCCTTTAATGTTTTTTATTTTTATTAATATTGAAATATGATTTGTAGTTTTTAAATGAAATGATTAAATAAACTAAAACTGCCAGTAGGTCGCGGTAAATGTCTAAATGAGTAAGTCATTGGCTGGGACCGAAATCACATACTCTCTTGAGTAGGTTCTTATTTTGAATAAGCAATTGCATTACGACAGCTAAAAAAGTATGTTCTATATAGTATGAATGTAATCTGGACATATAACTGTCACCATATTGTCATCATTATCACGTGATCTACCAGCGTCAGTTGCGTCACTTCACTGCCATTCATAAATCCTCTCCCGTGGCCTCATGGGATAGTAAAGCGTCCATCGTATGCACACTTCAGAATCTTGCCAGAAGTAGTAGGACATCTAGGTACTTTTGCCTACTCTTTTATGAGTACTGTGAATACTACGATATAGTAGAGAAGTTTGCGATTTCAAATGCAGCCATTGAGTCATTCATTAATTCACTGGATTAGTTCAAACAGCCGATTCATTCAGGAAGTAAGTAAATGGCTCACTTTATGAATGGGCCATTGAATCATTGGTTCACCCGATTCATTCAAAACGCGGCTTCATCCAGAAAATAAACACAGCTGAGTGCTGCTCGGAGACACAAGACAGTTCTGCTGTGGCTTTAAATGTAATATTTACATTGACAGAGAAAAATTGTATCTAAAATATAACATGATATTAACTATTTAACTTCTGTATAAAATCAATAACACATTCAAATACATTTAGGTAAGTAAATGTCCCTGGAGAACCTTCATATGGATCCCCCAGTTGAAAACCTTGGACATAAATAATCACCACAAGTGGCAAAAAAAAAAAAAAAAAACACTTTTCATTTGATGTTTTTCACGAAAAACATTAATGTGATTAAAATAAAATAAACTCTCATAAATTTCAAGTGTTCTGTGCTTGCCAAAGATAAAGTGGCCGGAGTAATTGGGAAGTATTTATGGCAGTAGAGTTTATGGATGAGAAACAGTGAACAGAAAAATAATACATGCAAAGCAGAACAAAAAGGCTCCAGGGTCCCCCTTAGATTAAAAAATTTATATACGCTTTGTTTCAAGCCAGTGTAAATCACTGTGCGTCTCCGTTCAAGCAGCCAACCAATGGCCAGACTCCTAAATCACAAACTCCATGTTAAACAAAGAGAAGGATATGGGACATACTAGGAAGGTTATTTGAAAGCATTTCTTGACAAGTACATCTGGAAGTGCTACTGGTGCATTCGTTTGTGTGTTTACCAGCATAAATGGTCCTCACAAAGGTGTCTGGAGATTTGATCTCAATGATATCTGAAATGGGAGCCACATCCAACTTAGCGGCCACTCTTGGAAGGAGATTCTACAAATAAAGACACACACTCGGCATTATTAAAGACAATCGGATGCGTTTGAAGCTCCTGAATAAGTTCAAGCCATTAAAACATGCACATCCTTAATATCTGCAAACTTGATTTGTTTGGAAATAGCATTATTTCGGCAGGCATTGATCAAAACCCATGTCTGAAAACTTTGGCCTTCCTGCATCGCAGACGGAATAAATATCGCGCAGTCTGAAAAAGAGCTCTAAGTTATGTCTAGAGGTGAAAAATATTGCATAGTGGTAATTCAAGTGTTTTATATAGTGACATAATGAAACCAAATCCACCACTTAAGAATCCATCAAATAAAATACGTTTAGCCAGTGAGGAAATTGAGACTAATACATCTCTTTGGTCTGGGGTTAGGCTACATAAGATACTGTTTAATGTATTACAATTCAATTTAAATACCATTAGATCTGCTGCCTGACAGTTTGGCTGTGGAATGACAAATAACCTTGCATATAATAGAGCCGCACTTATTGAGGACGGACTTTTCCCACAATTCCAAAAGTAAGAAGCCTGATAGGGGCTTGGCGGTATGAGAGTTTCTAATCTATTTCCCATTTGTGCTTTTCGCTCTGGGAAATAATCGAATAACTTCGGAATGAGTGTAACTACAAAATCCTGCATTAAGTAAAACATCTTCACTGATGCAATCACATGGAAAAATAAAAGAGAATCAAGGCATGCATAATTTGCATTATTACAAAAAATGTGTTTGTCAGCAAATGTAGAAGAACAAAACAAGGCAAAACTGTACAGAAATGTTGCGCGTTCTGAGAAAAAAAGTTTGTGATGTATAGTAATTCTATAAATGTATAGTCTGAAGCGCTGCATGTTTCAGAGTAAAGCCCAGCACTGTGTTCATTTTCAGTTTCCATTCAGAGTAAATGCTTTTCTGCAAGTGCTGTGTTTGGGAACGCAACATTTGTCATGAGAATCGTTTATAAATCTGTTGTTGTCAACAAAGAGAAGCAATAAGGTGTCTCTGCGGTTTCCCTCCAAAATGAAAAAAAAACAAAATGCCAAAACTAAAATAATTTTACTGTTTTGTACAATAAAATAAAAATAAAACAATAATAATAATAAAAATAATAATAACTATTAACAATAATTATAATAATAACAATTCTATGAATACTTTTATTAAAACACATATTGTATTTTAATACATTATTATCATGATTATTAAATACTCGATTTCTTAATTTTACAGTACAATAGTATGTATTATTACAATATAAGATATCTATATTTTTTTATTTAATATATTTTTTTGTTGTAATATTTGCGGGGTTGGATTTCCTTTTTGGTATTTAGCAGATTTTTGTCTTGATAGGTTTTGTTTATTTGATGACAAACTTTATACAAATGTTACACAGGGTTTTTATCATTAACTAACACTATCAAAACCATTTCTGTTAATTAAAAAAAGCTGAAATTAAAATGAATAAATAAAATAAATAAACAAATAAATAGTAGTTGAAAAAACTAGATGAAAATTAGAAATGTAGCCTTGGCAATAAGTTATTTTTTTTAAAGTACTAAAAGAATTAACTGGAAATAAATAAAACTTAAATAAAAATAATTTAAACCGAAATAGCAATAAAACTAATGAAACGACAAAAGCACATAACAAAATGACTAAAACTATAATAAAACTAAAACAATAATTGCACAAATTTTACATACTTTTTTGCCTTTTTTATTTGATATTTTATCAGATTATACAAAAATAATGTAAATATTTACCCTAATTTATGAATTTAACAAATTTGCCTTGATCTATTTTTTATTTGATAAAAAATCAGAATGTACAACATTTCTGTACAAGACAAATTCCATTGATAAACTTGTCATTGCTGACAAACACTCTTTTTGTGATAATGAAATTTTTTTGCAATTTGATGATGGCACTAAGTCATATCACATCCTCATAAACATGCATTGCCAAAATTCATAAAAAAAAGGGTGTCAAGTAACTTGTGAAATGGCCTTGATTTTCTAAGCAATCTGTGCATGAAATAAATGCATTGGAAAACTTAACATTTAGCAGTTTACTTAGAAAATCAAGGCCATTTCACGATTTCAATCATCATTCAGTAACCAGAATCCCCCCCAATAAACATTTCTCGGATTTTCGAAATTCACATGGGTCATACTCTTCAGGACGGAAAATACAGAAAAATCACATCCCTGAAAAATGGACATCAAATTTGTACAATCTGATAAAAGTTTGTCTTCAAATCAAAAAATGTAAATTGTGTTTGTTCTGATAAAGGTTTGTCATAATTTCTTTCTTTTTTTAAGATAATGTCAATTTTGTTCAAGCTGATAAACATTTGTAATCAATATTTTTTTTTAAAGATCAAGAAAAAATATGCATTAAATTTGGTTTGCACACATCTTTGTCATCAAAATAAAAAGTAACAATGGTGTTGTTTTTCCCACAGTGTGTAAAAGACATATTATGGCTCAATGATAAAGACAATCGAATCTCTGAAATCTCCCTTATCGTCGGCCTAAGATTTACCTTTCCGAAAGCAGAAGCTCCCGCACAGATGTGTGTGAAACTGAACTGTTTCTGAGTTGCCAAGATGAGGGGCGTCAGCTCCTCTGTGAAAGAAGGCAGAGTTTCGTTTTTCATTTAAATCTCTCAATACCATGATTTCTTCAATATGATAGACTCTTATCCAAAGTCACTTGCACTGTTCTTTACTTAATTTACACAAACACTTCCAAATGTATGAACAAAACCTCGAGTTTACCTGGCAATGACCCTTTGTAGGATGCATGTTGAGCTATCAGAATTTTCTTCACCCCTTGAACTTTGGACAGCTGCTCTGCAACCTGTCCAAAAACCCACAATCAGAGCCTTTCAACTTGCTACACAGAAACCAATGGAAATGAAGAGAGAATACCTTCGCACAGTTCGTCCCAGCAACCAAACAGGACACGTCACTGCCGAGTTTATTAGCAGCAGTGATGGCGTTCAGGGTGATGGGGGTCAGCGTGTCATTATTGTGCTCGGCAACAACCAGAGTACTCTGAAACCTCTGAATCAAACCAGACTGGAAAGAAGAAACAACCTATTTGGTCAATCTGATACAGTACGATATAAATAACTGCCAGGCTCTTTCACCCAAATAACCGATACAAGGTGACTTACTATTGAACGCAGACCAGTTTTATAGCCCATAGAGGTCATTAGAAATCTGATTTATAACAGGGATCTGATACTACTTAGAGTCTGGCCTGATATATTAACATATCAAATTCAATGTAGGTCACATTTTAAATGCATTGTAGGTCAATCAGTTAAAGACAGTGAGGAGGTTTCATAACGCACTGTTTACATGTTGCATAACCTTGACAGATAGTTAGCTAGCTCTGTTTATTAACTAATCATATTGACGTTACCAATGCCTTAAAAGTGTCATGAACATATTCAAAGATTAATATTTATGTCTAAAGCTCTTTAAAAAACAGTAAGTTAACACTATTGAGAATATGTTAAACGTAAACGCTTAGTTAGCAGGCTGTATAACCATGAAAAAATAGGTCTGCAAAGTAACCAAACATTTGACATTGCGTTTTAACCATCACATATCAAAAACAATACAATAAAACAAGCCTATATAGAAAAAAATAGCAGTTTAGTAACATATTACACAACTCCTGCTGAGCGAGTTAGCCAGCATGCTAAGCTTTTTACCCAGGTCTATTTGTGTCTAGAAAGGACAGTGAGAAAGAATAACAACGTTAAAAGAAAGTGCGCACTGGTTAATGTGTCGTTTCGTCGGGGTTTTCTTACCAACTGCCTGAGATAGGTCTTGTTTACAGCTTTGAGCATGATTACAGCAGCAAACTATCAGTATCCACACTGCCACTGCTTTAGTAACAGGGACAGAGGTTGAGTTGAGTTCTCGCGAGATCAGAAGAGACACGCCCCTCTTATATATAAGTCATTTTGTAACATTGTTTTTTTTTTTACATTTTGTAACATTTTTAACAGCTCAAATGTGGTTTTCTTGGAGGTGATATTCTTCAGTATACGTACTCTTCGTATATATAGCCCTATATATATCGGAATAACTAATATAACTGTCTAATAGCACAGTGGGCGGAGACTGAGTGGACACGTAATGAGCCTAGGGGGCGGTGTTTCATAGCTTTGATAATCTGTGGAGCTTTTTAGCTCAAGAAAAGTTAGTTTCCCACGGCGACTGTAAATGTAACAGGGTCCACTAAGATTTTTTATGACTTTATTCATAATTTTGTGGCATAATCAGCCAACAGCACATATTGTGTATTAAGCACTCGAGAACGTAACATTTTGGTATGAACACACTGTAAACAAAAAAGTTGCTGCCTTAATTTAAGTAGGCTACAATCAACTTGGATGTTTAAGTAATTTCATCTTAAACTACATTAAACTGGCTTAAAACACGAGTTGAATCTTGTATAACTAAAAATAAAAAATAAAAAATAAAAGTTGAAAATTGCTAAACAGATTTTGATGAGTTAAAGCAATGTAAAAACATATGTTGTCATAACTTATTGATCATATATTTTTTTACAGTGACTATGAGCTTTTTACAGTGCTCTATGAGTATGATTTTTATTAATGTTCTCTGTTTGTTTGTTTGTTTTAGTAATTTTATGTAATTTTACTGCTTTGGCGCAGTAGCGTAGCCAGGAATCACAATGTGGGTGGGCCCAGAGAAAATCAGGTGGGCACAGCCTAAAATGCATCTGTTATCAAAAACGACGGGGCTGGGGGTCGCACACAGTTTTAAATTCGAACACATTATTCTCTGAGTGTAGTGTGTACACTACACACACCGGCGGCGTCTGTCCGCTGCGCCCAGCAACGGCTCAGGACCTTGTTCAAAATCCTGCCGCGTCACAGAGCGCTATATTTACATAGTTTTATATTAAATTTACATTTATTTGTCTCAAATCGTAGTTAATGAATCTGACTTCACCCGGCTGCAATATACGTTTAGTTTTATATTCATGTACAGAAATCAGCTGCTTGAATGAAAATTGCTGACATTATCGGATTTTCAGGTGAGAGTTGTCCTAGACGCGGCGCTGCGCGTCCAGTGTGCGACCCCCTTAAGAGTTGAACACTGCAATGATTTCGTTATAGTCCAACGATTCAGTCAATTCTCCTGAACATCTGCATTATCTTCCTCCTGTGGTGGCCGTGGTCTTTTTGACACAAACTTGTTGCTCTGTTTCATTTTAGTTTAACATAACGTTCCTTAGCTAAACTTCAGTGTCCCTCTGTGAAATGTGCTCATCGTTGTGAAGGGGGGATGGGCTGTTCGCAATCATCTGAGTCTGACTCCGAAATGCGCTACGCGGGCATTTCGTCATCACCATGACAACCAAACAAGAATCAAGAAACATTATAATAAGATTTATTTTTATAGGTCAAAATTGTTATAATCGCAACATAATTTCCTAGGCTACCTTGTGAGGCCACTGAGTGACTAGATGGGCCTGACTGACAGGTGGGTGGGCCCAGGCCCACCCAGGCCCACCCGTAGCTACGCGAGTGCTTTGGCGTGTTTGGATTTGGTGCTTTGAGTTGTGTTCACGTGCAAAAATATGGTCAAGACAAAAGGGAAAGATTGTGATTTATTACTTTCTGCATGGTTATAAAAAGAATGTATTCATGATAGACTGTTCAATTAAACTAAAAAATAAAATTATACATTATAATATAATATATAATAAAATGATAAATTCATTATGTATGTACATTTTATTTTCAAATAAAAAAGTTAGGCTATTATTGTATTCCGACCATTTTTTTTCCGCAGTGTTTGTTCAATCTGATTCATTCAATCCGTTTGTATTGAATTTAAATCGCCGACAAATGGTTGTCAACTGATTAAAACCAATAAAACGTAAAAAGTATAGGCTATTGGCCACATGCAATCTCCTAGATGTCTATTTTTGACCCCCTCATGGAGCCTATGGTTTCTTAGTAGCCTAAATTAAATGTGTTTCTTTGCGGGGTTAGAGGTCAAAGTCAAAGGTGAGGTTCGACACGCGGTCACTCTGATTCACACAACACCACTTTCACCATAAGTCTTGTCCGAATCATTTTCAGAGTGAAATAAACGAAATTATTCATTATGGTCGCATTTTAATTTTTTCCCCTAGCTATATTTAAGAATAAATATGACCAAAAAAATTGACAGAATAAACCAGTTGAGTTTAATTTAAGGAGAAACATGAACGCTGTAAGACAGCTCAATTAAGTTATTTGAACTTATTTATTCTCCTTAACTTCAAATGTCGTGACAAGAGTGGATTTTGAACTCAAAAGTAAAAATAAAAGTAATCAATTTGTGAGTTGAAAACAATCTTCAAACTGAGTTTACTCAATCTTTTAAGGCAGTTGAACGTTCATTTTTAAGTTTTACCAACTGGAAATGTCAGCGAATTATTCACAATAAAATGCACAGTTTAATGCAAGGTGCGTGTCGTTCAAGCCAAAAAATAATTTGTGCTGTGAGTCTCTTCTTCTGACATTTTCCACAGAAGCAGATTAAATAATTTAACCGAAGAATGCAGATCCATGTTGGACAATTTTACGATGGTAATTTTCAATGGAAACGCTTTGTGCCTAATTAGATGAATCGGGTTTGAAACACGTTACATTCGCAGTCAAACAATTTTTTTACATTTACAGCCTACTCTAAGCCGTTTTGTCTAATGCACTGCATAGCTGAAATTTAGCATTTCTGTTGAATTTATTTCATATTTATAGTCAGTTGTTTTCCACCTAAATTATACATTTTGTCAGACTGGCAAAAACGGATTATGAACTGTAGGCTATTACAAACATGAACCCATATGATAGGCATGTACACTATATGTGAAGATATCCTGATGTCCAGTAGGGGGCGCACTGTAACACATGGACTTCAATTCACATGGAAATGTTTTAAATCAACGAAACGAATGATATGCTGAATGTTTATTTGTTTTAAGAGGGTTAGCAGAATATTTTGAAAATAAATTAATATATTTTTAAGTTTTGTTTTATGTCAGTATATCAAATGCAGTTTAAACCCGCAATGTCGCTGCATACTCATACACTCATGCGTTGGTCCAGCTTCTCATTGAACACCTCAATGGCACTAAAATGTAGCCCTAACTTAAAACGAAGAATTTCCAGCTACTTTTTTTGTGTGTTTTGCTCACCGTTGCGACTGTTTCCACTTTCCACAGTTATGTTTGGAGAAACAGGAGTGTGAGTTTAATCTTCAATTCCTCGGTAGACAATATTCAAAACATGTCTCGTGGTCGGATCTCCTCCTCGGGCTGTTGCTGCTGATATTCGGGGGCGCGCGTGGTCCAGGTTTGCATGTGACGTCAGGGCCCCGGTGACGTCAGAGCCAGTGTCTGTGTGTTGCTCTTCCCACAGGCTCTTCGGCCAGAAGTTATTAGTCAGCTCGGGACGAGGCAGTTTCCCATTCCATTTCCTCATCTGTACGCCTTCTGCCTTAACCCTCCTGTATGGTGGATATTCTACCCCATCCTTCTTTCTTGGGTGATATGGGGGATCATTCAAAAAGTAAGTGCTGGGTGTTTGTTTTAGCTCATTTTGTTCGACAAGAACTTTGAATATCGTTAATGCAAAATTAGTTTAACATTACACCGAGACAATAAGAACTTTTTTTTTCTTCCAGTAGACTACTATAGGCTATCAAAATATAATTTCATGTCGACTAGCCTATTATTATTCATTTTTTTTTTTTTTTTGTGCTAAGCATGACTTATCTGCAAACGTACAAAACCACGAACCAATATAATGAAATAAAGCAGGAAAAATAACGACAGAGGATGCATGAGCTATAATCTTGCATATCTGCACGACGGCGGTGTTTTGGGGGGATTAAACAGGCTATATAGGGGCGCAGTCGGAGGACACTAGCTAATCCTTGCTCTCCATATCCAGAGAAGTCTGGAATCGCCATGTGTGTAGGCTGTGGAAGTCAGATCCATGATCAGTACATCCTGCGAGTGTCCCCGGACCTGGAGTGGCACGCAGCCTGTCTGAAGTGCGCAGAATGCAGTCAGTACCTGGATGAGACGTGCACTTGCTTCGTCCGGGACGGCAAGACTTATTGCAAGAGAGATTACGTACGGTACGAGTCACTCATATATTTGTGATTTCACAGCTTTGGAATTTCGTCGAGGCCCTCTTTTTCACAGATACTTGACCCAAACCGATCTAGAGATGTGGAAAAACTCTGCATGCTGTTTTGCAGTTTTATCATAAACTAAAGAAGTGTATTTTGTTGCAGAGGTAAAATAGCCGATATTATACAGTATATAGTAAGCATACAAAAAACTAAGATAGCCTATTTAGTGGAAACTCATTATTTGTCAGCAAAATTCCAATATTTCATGGCTTGAGTGTGATTATGCTAATACAGACATGTTTGGTTTAGCCTTGCCATGCTTGATTTTGTTTTTAATACCGGTGTTTGTTTAGTATTGTTTTGAAGTTTGCTTTGTAAAGAAATATAAGCTATGTGTTCATTGTGTCTTATACACACCTAGCCTATATGCTCTCGTAAATATATGAAACCTCAGTTATAATACTGCATATGTGTAAATAATAATGCATTAAAGCAGTCAAACACAGTGTTTGAATGTTTTAATGCATTATTCTTTACAAATATGCTACTATTTACTCTGCACTGTTACTCTCTCTACACTGTTTACTCTGCGGCTTGGAATAGCCTATGTAATTATTCATGAACGGATAAATGCATTGTATTGTGTGTATTGTAACACGTATAATTAATTATATACACGCTTTGAGAAAAGAGTTACAATTGTGATTGCGATCCGTATTTCGTGGCCTTGTAAAATCGAGCTGAGATGAGTTGGACGGTTTCGGAAACGAACTGTAAAAATAAGCAAATGTTTCTATTGGATTTTGCAGATTATTCGGGATCAAATGCGCCAAATGCAACATCGGTTTCTGCAGCAGTGACCTGGTGATGAGGGCCCGGGATAACGTGTATCACATGGAGTGTTTCAGATGCTCGGTGTGCAGCAGACATTTGCTCCCGGGAGATGAGTTCTCTCTGCGGGACGAGGAGCTGCTCTGCCGGGCGGATCACGGGCTGCTCATGGAGCGCGCTTCAGCCGGGAGCCCCATCAGTCCCGGGAACATTCACTCCAACAGGCCCCTGCACATCCCAGGTAGCAGTAACAATAAAAATACTACTGAGAAAATTATTATTAATAATAATAATAAAAGCAATGCTAATGTCCAAGTTACACGTCTATATTTATAATTCATTAGGGTGCTGTAGTAACAACAATAACAGTATGTACACAAAGTCACGAAAATAACATGCCTAATATTCTTAATAATATTAATATTTTCGTTGTTGTAGTAGTTGTTGTTGTTGTGAAATATTAGCCTACTAACGGCCACTCTGAGATCCCAGACTTTAGTTCTCTGTTACATCTAATCAGCTTGTGAAATTGTGTTAACAGACTTCCGAGTAGCTTGTGTTCGGTGCCAGTTTGAAGATATTTGTTTTCGTGTAAAACCCCTCATGGCACGCACTTGTAGCTGGCTGAGATTGTTTGATGATATTTATGATTGAATTAGCATGACGTGAAATTAATGTGAAACTGTATATGCGTTTGGTTGGAAACAGCGTTTTATTTTTTTAATAAAAAGAAAGTGCAATATTGCGATATATAAATAAAGAGTTCTGGGCTACACTTTATTTTAAGGTGTCATTGTTACAGTGTAGCCTAATTATATATTTAAGTAATATTAATAGGGTTAGGATTAGGGTTTGGTTAGGGATTAGGGTTAGTTACATGTAATTATGCATACTTTACATATGTAACACTAAAATTAAGTGTTAGCGAGGTCTGTTATTTTCTTGGCTGTTAGATTGATATGTCTTTTTTTTCTTAAATACATTATTGATTAGATAGGCGACAAATTGTACTTTTAACGTTTAATTGCGAACTAAAACTGCATTTAGATAATTTGACTAAAATAAACGGTTTAGCATGTTAGACTGTAATGCTTTGACATCTGGTAGTTGACTAAAAGCTTCAATGTTCTGTTCGATTATGTGTCACTACTTAACCCTCTTATTGCTCTGTAAGATGGTGCACTTATTGCATGTTATACTTTTATATCCTATGTCGATCCTTCAACATTTTGCACATACAGCAAAGTTGAGAGCATATTGAAGGCCCTAAGAGGTGTTTTGACTGACACGCACTTGGCTACAGACCGATGTGTTTATGCACAATTTAACCTTCAAGTAAGCGTGCTCTTCTGCATCTGCAGTGTGTCTAAATAATGAAATGACCCCTCAATGCGAAAAGTGATTTACACGTAGGCTATTTTATTCGCAGAACCTGTGCCAGTTCGTCAGCCACCTCACCGGAACCACGTTCATAAGCAGTCTGAGAAGACCACGCGTGTTCGGACAGTATTAAACGAAAAGCAGCTTCACACTCTCCGGACGTGTTATAACGCAAACCCGCGACCGGACGCGCTAATGAAGGAGCAGCTCGTGGAAATGACCGGTCTGAGTCCACGAGTCATACGAGTTTGGTTCCAAAACAAGCGCTGCAAAGACAAGAAGAGGTCCATACTTATGAAACAACTACAACAACAGCAACACAGCGACAAAACGGTAAGAAGATCAGTTTTGTAGGCTATACTTAATTCTAATGAGTGATGGCAATCAACGAATTTGCTTTAGGTACTAAACTTATAGCAACCCTTCAAATAAAGTTTCTTTAATGGTTCTTTGCAAATATTGCAATAATCGAGCTGACTTTATGGAGATTAAAAATGTCTTGATTTTACATAGGCTTGCCAAATTTTTAGGGTTATCATAGCCTGGTTTTCTCTATCACTGTAAAATATTATATGATCATTACGTTATGACATGTTTTTACATTGCTTTAACTCGTAAAAAAGTTGAAAATTGCTTAACTTATTTTGATAAATGATATAAGAATAAAAAAAAAAATTAAAGTCAGATTAATTTAAGTTGAAATTACTTAAACATCCAAACTGATTGTAGGCCAACTTAAAAATGTAAGACAGCAACTTTTTTGACAATCTATCTATCTATCTATCTATCTATCTATCTATCTATCTATCTATCTATCGGTTCAATTAATTTTTCACTGCATAATATAAACATTCAAACTGCGATATAATGGATGGCTGTGATTTTTTTTTTTTTCAATGATTTTGAACACATTTGAAACTCCCACCTAAAGTGTTAAGATTCTTTGAAAGTGAAATATGATAAGCTGTGTCGCTAAGGTTTCTCCTCAACCTTTTGCAGAATCTTCAAGGTCTCACGGGAACGCCTCTGGTGGCAGGCAGCCCGATTAGACATGACACCACGGTCCAGGGAAATCCTGTAGAAGTTCAAACCTATCAGCCTCCGTGGAAAGCCTTAAGCGAATTTGCCTTACAGAGTGACCTGGACCAGCCTGCTTTCCAACAGCTGGTGAGGACTGCCATCCCCGAACACTTATTATTACAAGGCCTAACAACTAGGCTTTAATGTGCTTCTCCATTCCATCCCGACTCTTTTTCTTTTATCAAAATTATCAATCATATAATTTAAGCATTTTCATGAAAAAAAAAATGGCTGCCGATTGTTTATTAGGTCTAAAGCGCTGCCATTTGGCAATTATTTCAAATTATATTTTGCAGTAGCTTCAAGCGAACAGTGTATCGTAGCCTAATAATTTTTTACTTAATATAAAAAAAAAACATTTGGCATATAGGCCTATAGGCCTATAGCCTTTTCGCTAACTGGGTTTTTACATGTTTCATTGTCGCCTAAGTTGACTACAAGATTGTCCGAACTTCGTAGCAACAATTAATAGAGAACAAAGCCTATATCGGGTGGTAGCCTACATCGACATAACATAATCTAGTGTCAATATTTAGTACTTCATTATAAATTTACATATCGCATGTGTATGACAAAAACGATAAATAACAAAAAAAAAAAAAAACGATTTGTTTATGTGTTGAAAGGGCGCGAAAAGACGCTCACGAGATCGCGCGAAATTTCAGACAGAAATTCCTTGGAAAAGTTGATCCCATGATAATTCGCACTCTGGTTATTAGCCTATCTTTATTTTGTCTGTTATGTAACACCATACCAACCTTGTTTAGGCTAATGTAAATGTCAATTGCAAATCGTATGTAAAACTCTGTCATTTAATCAAATTCGGGCCGCAGATGTAGCCTATACCTTTAGTCTCAGCATGCTAACAGCTATCGAACAGCCTATAGCCTACTGATTCCCAACTCTCCCCTCACCCTTCTATAGGTGTCATTTTCCGAGTCGGGTTCGCTGGGTAACTCGTCTGGTAGTGATGTGACCTCTCTGTCATCGCAGTTACCCGACACCCCCAACAGCATGGTGCCCAGTCCCGTGGAGACGTGAGAGCCCACCGGAGACTCCTGCCCCAGCATGCCCTCACCCGCCCTGCATGAAAACCCATCACCTCACCGCCTCGAACGGAAAAAGGGATTAAACAAGATGGATTTAAACAGTTTGCCAAACGGAGGAGCCTTTCCAAGCGTCTTTGGGGTTTCCAGACGTGTTACAAAACTGTTTTTAAAGCATTTGGACCGTATATCCAGGACGTCCAACGGAATATGAACACATTATTTTGGTTTTGATTATGGACCAGTTACGAAAACAACAGTCTTAACAGTGTTTATTCAAGACCATCAATGTGTAGCTTTATCAACAAGTGGTATTTTCCAAATAAGACAAAAATCAACTTTTTTTGTCTTAGTGCGCATGATCTCTCCGAAGATGTATAAAACTGAGCTGTAAAATATTTTATCTTAACGAATGGATGACAGATTGTATAAACTTCTCGATTTAAAAAAGTAAGTTATTGTTATTTATTGTCAGGACACCCGTCCATACCAAAAAGTGAAAAATGACCTAAATAAACTACGTTAAATGCTGTTTATGTCTGAGGAAGCTTGCATGCAAAGACAACCATATCATGTTACCTTTACACATATCTTTTTATAACAAGCTGAAAGACACTTCAGTCATGATACAACTGGATATAATAACTGTCCAAAGATCTAGTAAAAAGAACAGGAGCAACGTGAACACAATTAAATAGTGAATAACTGCAGTGTGATATCTGAATTTATTATGACTTTTCGTTATACCTATACAGACGTGCATTATTGTTTTCTATATACCTTTCTATATTTTTTTGCATCGTTTTGGGGAAATAATATAAAGGCGGAATATTGTAATAGGCTACTGATTTTAAAGAATCGCATAATGCAGAAAATGTTCTTTGTTTTGGGGATAAGATTCTTATGCTGCTCTTTCAAAGCATAGTTCTTTAAGAAACCTATAAAGATAGTGCACAGAAAATATGGGTTTTGGTATCGTTAAAAAGTAACCGTTTTTCTTGAGTGATAAATAGCTCTGAATAAAGTCTCGTTAACACTTTATTTTACAGTGTCCTTGTTACACGTTACATAGTTACTGTAGTAATAACTATAAATTATGCATAATTACATGCAACTAACCGTAAACCAAACCATATTCCTAACCCCATAATAAGAACATGTGGGCTAGTTAATTATTATTTCTCAGTAGGTCTACTTAAATGTATCTATTATAACACGGACACCTTAACTTAAGGTGTCACTGTTACAGTGTAATTATACATTTAAGTACTGAGTAATATTAACTAACTACATGTACTTACTATAGGGTTAGGGTAGGATTAGGATTTTGTTGAGGGATAGTTGCAATTATGCATAATTTACTGTTATTACTATGGTAAGTACATGTAACAAGGACTCTAAAATAAAATGTTACCAATAACCAAAGTCTCTTATCTGCTGGTCAATCACGTATAAAGATGCATTGATATATTGAGGCTATAACATGATCATCACAGATCCCCGATCTGTCACATTCAGCCCTTAACGGAGGCTTCGAATGAATATACATCTATCTATCCATCTATTTAAATATCGTACCGACCGGATACTGAATGAGTAATTGAAGCCCTCCCGTAGCAGTGATCAATCTCGTGTTGCTCGTAAAGCTGTGAGTCTAGACGGAGGACAGGGATCGGCGGCCGCTTATCTGCGCTCGGCATCACCTGCAAATGATCCACTGAATGGAAGCACAACAAACCCGAAGCACCTCTCTCTTAACGGGACTCCCTCTCGGCAAACGCACCCTTGCATGGCCAGGGTTTCTTTTCATTCCGAGTCAGGAGATATAGCCGCTGGACACCAGAAGATCAGACCAAAATCACTGCGGGCCATTGTGGCAAGATAATCCTGTTTGTCAGATAACTAAACTCTCTGGAGGATAAGCAGTTGTAAGGCAGCGCTGCAGTTTCTGTTGCTACGCTTATTTTTCTTCATTTTCTGCAATTAATTCAGGCATTTAAACACTATTTTGTTTACAATTATAGTTAAAAAAAAAAGGTGTTTTGTGGCTTTTAGTCCATAAGTTTTGAGACAACAGTGTTCTGCTAAACAATGTTGACAAACTTACTTTTGGTGGATATATGAATTTAGTCTTTTTCTTTCTGAAAATGGAAAAAAAATTATTGATGACTCATCCTGCACTCCTGATTTCTGTCCAATCAAATGCTTTCTAGAATGACAACGCCCCTCCCCCAGTGCCGGCAAATGACTAGCAAGTATCAAATAATTCAGATACTTCCCTATATATTATGTAAAAAGTGCATGCTATTGACAGTGACATCTAATGTCTGCTCTTTTTAACTATAAGTGCTGTAGATAATTAAACGGAGTTAGACTGGCTATAGCACCTGTGCTACGTATTTCACTTGACATTGCTAACATGGCGGATGTAGGCTATGTCAGTAGCTTAAATAGGCCTATATCCATTAATGTATCATATAATAGGCAAGAGCGTTGTTTAACAGTGGTGGAGAAATACTTTTTCGTCGAATTTAAACAGAAAGTACGGAAATTCCAAAGCAGCGATGTTATGGCAAGCCAAAACAAGGCCTTCCACATGTCCCGCTCAAGCTTCCTGTTTGAAATACGTAAACACAAAAAACCTGCCATAGTCAGGCGATTTTATAGAGTCTTTATGAAATAAACTATGTCTGAAAATCTTGCACTGAGTTGTTAGAGGTTCTCTATTCAAAATCTAACAGCGATTAGATACGAAAATATAGGATAATATAGGTTACTGAATTGATGTTAAATCTTTTACATCTACTATTTACAATCTATGCAGTTTTCCTCTGCACTGAGGTGTTGTGTGAGACGCAAAAGCGCATTCGGTTTGTGAAAGTGTTGATTCTGTTTGCAAAGACGACAGACAATAATTCAATTAAACAAATAAGCTTATACTCACCAAAAACGTATTCATTCACTATTAATTTGCTAGCTTGTAAAAAATACTTTGCTTCAGAAAATTAGCCTACATGCAAATATAGCCTACCACGTAGGCTAATTTGAGAACGCATGGTCTTCTGTTAAAATACACGAATTCTAAAATATATGCTTAGAAATAGGCCTACTTAAAAAAAATAAAAATAAAAAATAGGCATATCTTTGATGATTTTTAATCGCTAAACTGTGTGCAGATCTGATCCGGATAACGCCCCATTAAATCGAATGAAATTAAGAAAGCTTAATTGGATTGAAATAAAACAGCTCTTCTTCTGAATGACGACGGGTTGGCGACATGCAGCGCTTATGATGGTTGCTTTAGGGAGAAATAACGATTCAGATGTCATGGCCAGAGGTCAAAAGCCGCATCTTGGTTCAAATTCCGCCACTAATTTAATAATTTAGGTCTAATTAAATAAACGCACGCTTAAGTCAAGTTCATGTGTGTATAGAACAAATCTTTAAAGTCTTTACTAATTACAACTCTCCCCTGTCTGTCATTTTAATGTGAAATGTCAAAGTATTTAGCTAACCTTTAGTTTATAAATCGAAACCTAAAACACATCTGACTCCTAAACCAAACAACTAGCCTACATGTCCCTTTATGGAAATGCCTTGTCATTTTATACATTCAAGCTTAATTTATTCCTTACAATTAATTTAAAACTGTCACAATATTCCAGCTCAAACCTTTAAATACAACGAAATAATCTATATCCAAATATATGTTGATGCTAAGAACAGGCAAACGATAAACGCATTCGGAGCTTTTGTAATTTCACTGCAAGAACATACAATAGCCTAAAAAATCGTATATTTTGTTTAATAAAACAACTAAATTGGCAAGACATACGAAAGTCAAAGTATAGGGGGAATAATTACGGTATAACGATACAAAATGTTACAAAATTAATTTTAACGTATAGGCTACACAAAATGCAGCAAAATAACTCGACATTTTTCTTGAACACAAATCGAATTTTCATTTATTTATCTTTTTTTATTATGATTAAATTAAACAAACAAGCGGCATTTAAATAAAACCTCGAAGCGTTTTATCATGAATAAAAACCCGTCATATAATAAAATAAGTCTGAAATTTGCCATTGCATCACATTTTTATTTTAGACATATTCCCACTCTGAGAAAAGTAATTTTGTCAAAAATAAATAAATAAATATATTGTTAATTGTTATAACATTGTTATTGTATAAAAAAAACTTTAGAATGCATCATAAAAAACGCGTTTCTTCTTCATAGTCGCGTTTCTTATTTAAATTCAGAAAATAAGAGAAACATTTCAGTGAATGCAAGAGACATTCAGACAACAGATTTAGCAATCAAATTCATGATTCATTAACTGACAGGACGGAAAGGGCCACAGCGTTCCTCTGTTCCTCTGCCAAAATCACGAGAACGTCGAGCTCTCAGATGGTTTCGGAATGGCAAATAACGGAATGGTCTATAAAAACAGCTCCCATTCAAGTTGTCACATATACACCCACTTCCATTTCAAAGCCCATCATCTAGATCTCACATAAAATGCATTTATTTTACTGGATTGAATCTAAAAGCATTGTTTAAAAAGAAAAAAAAGTGTTATTTCACTTAATGAAAAGATTTGGTGTAGAACTGAAGTTCTTATGAACCTGGAAGTCAGTCTGACCCAGAGGCTCCAGTGCATGTTGACACAGTCATGCATTGAGTGACTCACTCAGTGAGTCACACAGGTATAGTCAAGAGTGTGTGTGTGTGTGAGAGAGAAGGATGGGACTGAAGAAAGCGGGCTGTTTGTGGTGCCCCGGGGCCAGCGAGGACCCTGGTTATGTGGCCACAACCCTTTTACAACAACCCACATTTCAGGTTCAGCTTCACTGCATTTCACTGTAAAAAAAAAAAAAAAAAAAGCCTTAAATTAAGTACAAGCAACTTAGATGTTTGAGTAATTTCAACTTAAATTCCATTAAACGGACTTAATAAATGCATAAGCTCTCAATTAAAACTTTTTTTTTTTTGGAGAAATGTTCTTATAAAATAAACAAAATCACAATTATGCATGGGAGTATAAAATAATGTGATTGTACAATATTTTAGAATCTAAAAAGTCTGAGATCACATTGAGGGTCTGAGATTCTAAATGTAATTTAAACCTGGAAGAAAACAAAGTTGTAGGATTTTAAAAATGTTAAGCAAAGAAACGTTATGATGTCAATTTATAAAAAATAATTCAGATGCTGCATTGTTTCTAGCTCTCTAATCACATGAACAAACCTGAACTCCTTTGTATACAGATGGTCTTGCTTTCATTGAAGCTCACGATGCTCTTTAGATCGTCTCAAATCATGCTGGAGAACACGATCATCAGGTTTGACAAACTTCATGATTTTAAGGCAAAAGGGAGTCAAACCAATAGACATTCTAAACATTTTACGTTACATTTTTGACAAATGATAAATGAAAACATTTGTATTAAAAAAACAATTTCATTGCAATTTCATCTCTGACTTTTGAATCCTGTTGGTCCAAAAACATTCTGGTAAACAATATTTCATCCTCTGTTACAAATGAAAGAATAACTTCGATTGAGCAGTATTAAATATTTTATTAAACTCATCCGTTTCTTAAATTAAACTTTTAAGTGCTTCAATACACTGGGAAAACGACAGAAAACAGGTTAACAAGGAAGAAGCGTTGAAATAGTGTATAAATTACAGTATAAAAAGCAAACAAGCAACGAAACACAACAACAAAAATTCAAAAAATCATGTCAGCTACAGGAAAAAATCTTCCTCTTTATGCATTGAAAAATATGAAACATGAAAACCGACGGATGAGGTAACTCGTCATTCTCCCTAAATTAAATGAGGGCTTCAGTTTATTCTACTTCATTCCCCACTATCTTTTTATTTACAAAACAACAGAATATCAGCCAAACTCAACCATTATCTTTTGTGAAAAACAAGAATCACTGAATGTGTCCAAAAATGTATTTAAGGTAAATCCTGTAAACATTCTATTGCTCATAAACACGTGTATGACAAGTCAGTTTTTTTTCAGTGTGCTAATATATATGCTAATATACAGTTACTGGAAAACCACTAGGAATGACTCACTACTGACTGACGGCTTCGATGGAGGTCTGATGACTGTCTTCATTTGTACCCTAAACCCCCTCCAGAACAGTTCTGCATTGTGGAATATGCATTAGGTTTCAATGTCAATGTGTGTAATGTGCTTCTGTAAATGACTGCACTCCTTCGCTCACTCCTCCTACTTCTTGAGGAAGAACTGAAGTGCGGAGTCCCACTGGTCTCTGGGGAAGCGGTTGGAGAGCTCGCAGTAGTTCAGAGGAGCCCAGACCTTTTCTGATGGGGAAAGATCAGAGGTTTAACACTGACACAGGAAGTAAAGCATTGAATCAATGCCAGACAGAAGGAGCCTTTCGTGAGCAATAAAGCCATTTATTTTTAACTAATGCACTTTAGAACAGAATATGGGGATTTCTGGATCCATTTCACCATTGTAAATATTTAGACAATTAATCTAATTTAAAATGTATATTTAAGCGTAATTGAAATATATGTCTAAAGATGGATATCGTCAGTCGTGTATGCAAAGATATATTAAGATTTCATATGGATGACTTGTTTTTCCTCAAATTTGGCGAATATAGTTCTCACCTGGCTGTGAAGCTTTGCTGTCCGATTGGTTCTCATTGGTGGCACAGTCCTGGATTACACAAAATGAACAGATTTCATTATTTATTCCAGTTGGTGATGCTCGTGGAGCAAAACATTCTCTTATCCCAGACATATATTCACTATGGAAGCTCGTTTCCAACACTGAGCAAAAAAATAAAAAGATATAAACTCGTAATTGTGAGAATAAAGTCAGAATTGTGAGAAACTCATAATTGTGAGAAAAAAGTCATAATTGAGAGATATAAACTCGTAATTGTGAGAATAAAGTCATAATTGCGAGATATAAACTCGTAATTGTGAGAATAAAGTCAGAATTGCGAGATAAACTCATAATTGTGAGAAAAAAAGTCAGAATTGAGAGATATAAACTCGTAATTGTGAGAAAAAAGTCTGACTTGAGAGATATAAACTTGTAATTGTGAGAAAAAAGTCAGAATTGTGAGATAAAAACTCGTAATTGTGAGAAAAAAGTCAGAATTGCGAGATATAAACTCGTAATTGTGAGAATAAAGTCAGAATTGAGAGATAAACTTGTAATTGCTATAAAACTCGCAATTGCAAGTAAAGAGTCAGAATTGTGAGATATAAACTCGTAATTGTGAGAATAAAGTCATAATTGTGAGATAAACTCATAATTGTGAGAAAAAAGTCAGAATTGAGAGATATAAACTCGTAATTGTGAGGAAAAAGTCAGAATTAAGAGAAAACCTTGTAATTGCTATAAAAGTCGGAATCGCAGGAAAAACGTCAGAATTGAGAGACATAAACTCGGAATTGCTATAAAAGTCAGAATCGCAGGAAAAACGTCAGAATTGAGAGATATAAACTCGCAATTGCAAGTAAAAAGTCAGAATTGCGGGATATAAACTCGTAATTGTGAGAATAAAGTCAGAATTGCGAGATAAACTCATAATTGTGAGAAAAATGTCAGAATTGAGAGATATAAACTCGTAATTGTGAGGAAAAAGTCAGAATTGTGAGAAACTCGTAATTGTGAGAAAAAAGTCAGAATTGAGAGATAAACTCGTAATTGTGAGAATAAAGTCATAATTGTGAGATAAACTCATAATTGTGAGAAAAAAGTCAGAATTGAGAGATATAAACTTGCAATTGTGAAAAAAAGTCAGAATTGAGAGATATAAACTCGTAATTGTGAGAAAAAAGTTAGAATTGTGAAATGTAAACTCGTAATTGTGAGAAAAAAGTCAGAATTGCGAGATAAACTCGTAATTGCTATAAAAGTTGGAATCGCAGGAAAAACGTCAGAATTGAGAGATATAAACCCGTAATTGTGAGGAAAAAGTCAGAATTGTGAGATGTAAACTCGTAATTGTGAGAAAAAAGTCAGAATTGAGAGATAAACTCGTAATTGTGAGAATAAAGTCATAATTGTGAGATAAACTCATAATTGTGAGAAAAAAGTCAGAATTGAGAGATATAAACTTGCAATTGTGAAAAAAAAGTCAGAATTGAGAGATATAAACTCATAATTGTGAGAAAAAAGTCAGAATGGTGAAATGTAAACTCGTAATTGTGAGAAAAAAAGTCAGAATTGCGAGATAAACTCGTAATTGCTATAAAAGTCGGAATCGCAGGAAAAACGTCAGAATTGAGAGATATAAACTCGTAATTGTGAGGAAAAAGTCAGAATTGTGAGATGTAAACTCGTAATTGTGAGAATAAAGTTAGAATTGCGAGATAAACTTGTCTGAGATTGCTACAAAAGTCGGAATCGCAGGAAAAATGTCAGAATTGAGAGATATAAACTCGGAATTGCGAGAAAGTCAGAATTGCGAGAAAAAAGTCAGAATTGCTAGTTATAAACTCAGAATTGCGAGAAAAAAGTCAGAATTGCGAGTTTAGTTTAGTTTTTGAAAAAAAAAAAAAAAAAAAAAAGTATTCCGTGGGGAAAACAGGCTTCCGTAATTCGCATACAACTAAAAGTAAACAATTTGTATAATGATTCCCCTGAAAAGTGAAACACTGTGCATTGGCTGAACCAATAGGGTTATTTAGGGGCGGGACAATTGCGTTTCGACCAATGAAAGATGGGATCATCTTCAGATGGGTTCAGAGAAGTCCGTTTGAAAAATGGTTCTTTTTTTTGCCATTCAGTTTGGCTATGCAAATTATTACAAACTTCAGATAAAATTATTTAAGGACCAAATTTCCTTTTTATAAAATTTTGGATAAAGTGGATAAAGCTTTTGTCAATCTCAGCAACTGATGTCAAGATGCAGGACCTCGTCAGTCTTTCCATTGTTTGAATAAGATGACGATTCCCTGTCTTTGTTGGAGTAAGAGCTAATCTCTCTGTAAGTAATGGCAGCGGCGATGTAGTGTGGAGAGCGCTGTCAGGAAGAAGATGAAGGGAGAGGGTGTTTACTGGAGGCTCAAGTACTGGCAGGTAAATCCACTCAAACAGACAGAGGAAACCATCCATCTGAGTGAAGGAAGCTGCTTCTTTTAGGGGGGTGTTGGGGCACTGGAAACTAAAAGGTCATGGGTTCGATTCCCAGGGAATACACCAATAACTTAAATTCACTCTAAGTCGCTTTGTATATAAGCCAAATGAACACGTTTACAATGTAATTGTATCTCACAATTCTGACCTTGTTTCTAGCAACTGGGTGAAAAAAAAAGAAAGAATTGCGTGATATAAAGTCGCAAATGGAAATTAAAAAGTCAGAATTCTGAGATAAAGGTTTTTTTTTAATCAGTGGTGGAAAAAAGCTTCCATAATTCATGTATAACAAAAAGTAAACCATTTGTACAATGATTCCCCTGAAAAGTGAAACGCTGTGGATTGGCTGAACCAATAGGGTTATTTTGGGGGGCAGGACTATGTTGTTTTGACCAATGGAAGATCAGATAAGTGTTCAGAGAAGCTTGTTTGAAAAATGGTTATTTTTAATTACTGTGTTTCGATTTATAACTGTTCTAAAATATGCTATATGTTCACTAGGATATGAGAAAGCTATTTTAAAATATCAGAAAATTTTACATTTTGTAACGCATATATTGAATTTTATTGATGAATCTACTAGGAACATATTTGCAAAGGTTTCTTGAGTAAAACGTAAGTGGAGTTGTGTCCATCCAATTTGCAAATTTACGGGAAAAATCGAAATACCGCAAGAAAATTTGCGAATAAACTGACGCTTTAATCCCATGTGTTCCGAGATTTATTCAGTAAATGTGTTTCCAATCACTGAGCTGTTTTGCAATTGCAAACTGCTGTTCGTGTGAACACACTCCTTAATAGCAGGAATAGAGTTTGAGGACATGTTCGTGAAACAAAGTGTGAATTGCACGAGTGACGGTGTGTATGAAGGTGCGATTTACCTGTATGAAGGTGGCCAGCAGCACACAGCTCATTTCCTGTTGCAGGATGACCTTGTTCTGCAGGTTATTGTAGCAGGCGCAGATGAGCGAGGGGAAGAGCACTTTGATGAGTCGCGGGTGGCTGAAATACTGGAACGGCAACTGACACAGTTTCTGCAACACGCTGGGCTGGCGGCCAGACTGCACATTCACCTGGAACACACACAGTGACAGTGCGTGCGCACACACGCAACCAGTGAGGCCAAAGCCACAGCCAGCTGTAAATCAACCCGCCCCTCTCTGCCCGTCCCACACGTAAATCTGCCACTAAAACAACACACAAACAGCCATTAAGAGGAGAAATAGAGGGCAGTGCCTCCCAGCGCACAATTACACTCCATAAAACACAGACAGGGATGCCTCATCCACTTCTGCTGAGCGTGTACGCTGAACACACACAGGTTTAGATTTGCCCCATGGGAGGACACACTTGAGCTCCGTTCCAAAACCTAGTGAGCTCCCTCGCCCGCTTTCCACTTCCTACCTAGGCAGCATTGAAATGGACATAGATCCTCATAAGTGACAAATTTGGAACATTTTGTATAGGTAGTGACTCACGTTACACAAATTGCGCGCTGGAGACTCAATTTGGAACTGATTTCAATCTGCTTGTTAAGTCTGATGTCAATCGTCACTGTTTCTGTAGTCTCAGCCCCAGACGTCACAGACGTCTACATATGGCACAAGTAACTGGAAACATTTCAGGATTTTCTAAGTCGTCATCTGATTGGTTGAATTCTATAGGATGACCTGGAGACGTGTTTCGTGTTGCCGTGATGCCAAACCCCCTCATGGAAGAAGAATGCTATAGTGTTTACAACTGTGACAATGAGCGCTTATCAGGATCAACTAAACGCTGGATTTTCAAAAGTATGTGAAGTATGTAAAGTTTGCGGCATAGACTCTTTAAAATACGTCCAATAGTTTTACACACTGGTCTGTTATATTACACCAATGTTATATTCTAACACCCCTAAACTTGACGTGGAACAAAAACTGTGATTGGTTGCTTGACATGTCAGTAAGACGGCTTCTGGGCGGTCCTTGGCCAATGAAAGCTGCTATGGAGTCCAGACCTGCCGTCAGTCTGAAGGTCTGGCTATGTGAGACTATCAGATGCCAAAACCAAACAACAAACACCACCAAAACACACTACGGAAAAATCTTTATCTCCATACTGAAATCTCAGATGGCCAAACCATGATTTATCTTTTAAGAATTGTTAAAATATTTGTTTCCAGGATGCGAATAGTGCTCATAAATGGCTGATGAAATAGTATTCTCAATTGAAGGAAGTAGAGACCAAGTTGATCCAGAATTTTTTTTCTTAAGCGGATAGAGTTTGGCGCCAGCATGTTGCTATGCTAAAAGGCAAAGCTCCATATTTTGACAAGTTAAAAAAAAAGCACAGAAATATTGGCTAAAACAGTCCATTTAAAATGGCGCTGAACTAATTTTTTTTATCAACAAAAGACAATTTTGAATGGAACATTATTTTGGATTTATTTTTTCACTGAGCTTTCACTGATGCATTGTTTTATCCACAAAGGACACATGTGACGCTGCCTTAGAATCTAGCCAAAAGAAGGTTTTTCGAGGTACACCTTTGCGTTGGAAGCACAAAATGATGGCCTGCATATGTACCTACGAAGATATTTGACGAAACGACAGGAAACTGACAAATGTTGGTTGTTCACTGAGGTTCATGTCACTGCAACCTCTTGTCACAACCTTTGAGAACCATCTATTCTATATTAAGGTCTATAACATGCTGAAATGCATGTTTGTGGGTCAGGTTTTTGAGTTGAACCTTGTGCAAAACATGCAAACAAGCCCAGTTCCACTTTAATAAATGAAGTAATACCAGTAATGGTGTTTGTACCGGGTGTATAGCCCTCATTTATCACTGCCTTCAAATCACACCGTCAAAATCGGCCCACCCCTTAGAATTAAAACCAAATCACAGCAAGCCTGGACTGATTAAATGCAGTGCCTGGGATGGGAAAAAACTAGGCACAGCCCCTAAATGCTACAAGCTTCCGACTGGTTGGGGAGCCTGGGAAGGCCCTCATCTCCCAGGAAGGGAACCAGAGAGTTGGGAGGTCAGCACAGTAAATCCTGACTAGAGGGATTTGGGGGAGAAAGATGAAGAGAGGGAGGGGGCGTTAAACAGTCCCTATTACAGGTACACACATCCGTCCATTGCTGCTCGGCCCCAAATGCAAACCATAAGGGAGGGGAGTGACGTTCCCTGGGAAAAGGGTGACATAAATTACCAGGATTTACAAGATTTTAAAAATACTCTAACAATACTCTTTCCATTGCATTCTCCACTTTAATAATACCCCTCAAGGGTTTAAGTGCATGACAAACAAAGAGATAACTCACTACTTTTATCATTTAAAAGGTGAAGCGCCTTAAAATGTAGTTATACGGCAGTGTTCAAAGGCTTTAGGTCCATGTCACTCTGTATCAGGAACTGTTTAAAGATGCCTGACCAAAACAAGTAAAACAAACCACAGTGGAGCCCTTTAATGGTACTCAGAGTTGGAGTGAAGACTAGTCCGGGATCGTCCGGCCTCAGATGACCATCAGAAGCTTTTTGCAGGGTTGAAATTAATGCTCTTGCTCTGCTACTATGGAACAAATGGTGCAAAACATCTGGTTGTTTTCAGCGTAGGAGCTGTGTAGTGTCAGAACGGTGGGTGAGATGAAGGAGGGTCTTTTTTCGGCCAAACGCAGAGAGTACAGAATCAATCTCTCCCATCAGTTCTGGACAAGACTAGGGAGTTTTAGAGATACTGCTGTATTTCTAATCATTCATGAGACTGGTCAAAATTACAATGCTGCAGACACATCGGGTACCCGTTTACCTCATGGACCCTTGGCACCTTCAATGGATATTCAGATCCTTGGACCAATTAGATTACTTGTCATTCAACAAGCTGATAACATGCAAATGAAAGTAAATAACTTCTCAAAGGATGTTCTATCAGTGAAACGATTGGGAAGTTATCATACACATTGTCAATATGTTGATTTGCCGCCTTAAAATCAGTATTTATAAATTTCGACTGTTATCTGCGTTTTGTTGTACATGTAAACACACTCAATGGGCTTCATTCATAAAACAAGCAGAACAAATTTGTGTTTAAATCATTCTTTCCCAACGTGAGAGAGTACAAGTGTGTGTCCATCTGTGGGGGTGGTGGGTTTTGTGGACATTCCGCCCACAAATCACGCAGCCATCTCATAATCCGTCAGCATGCGGTGCTTCATCTTCACACAACTAAACAATGAGTCCCCCTCAAGTGTCCACTGAGGGGAGACGTACAGCACTGAGAGAGCAGAGGTTACCTACCGCCCCAACCCAGGCAATGAACTCACCCGCCTCTCCCTGGCCGAGAGAAATGACCCTGCCCCTAACCGGCCCCAAACTTGGATTAAGACCTCGGCCAAGTCCTCCTGTACCAGCGTCTGCAGAGGTATCCATTCAGCAATTGACACCATAAAAGCAACGGCAGGCGTTTGAACTTGCGATTCCGGAGCGATCCCTCCCCCGCTTTAACACAGATGGCCATAAAGAAAGGAAGAGACAAGGCCTAGTGTCTAGTGTTGGTCTTAAGTAGAGAGCACTGGAGTTTTCATAAAGTGCCACGCTTTTACGGGCGGCCCATTACATAACTCCCGGCCTGTCAACTGAAAACAAAGGAAGCATAAAGTTAACGCAGTGAAACGCAAACATGCACACTACGAGTGGCTCAAGGTGAAGAGGAAGGAGACCTGTGGGCCAGGGGTTTGTTCTTTGATGAAGACTTGATAAGACGGCGGAGGAGAGACAAATGCCAACAGTAAAATAGATGGCTGTTAGGTTGTGTGGAGACATGCCGATAAAAAAAATAGACGATAGAAATTGTGAAATGTATTGTGAAATGTGTATTACGACTTTATCCAGGAAATAAAATGATTTCTGGGTTACTGTACTAAGTATTTCTTTTAATAAAGGAAATAAATGATGAATTTTGGAAGTTGGCCATTGAGAATTATTACAAACATGACCGTCATGAAATCTAATTTACATGAGGAGGGATGCCACATTTACATAGAAATAATAACTAAATCTATTCGGAACTGAAACCAAACTCCAAAGGGCAGAATATATTTTCATAATTTGCCCCCAAATATAATGTCCCTTTTAAGGGACTCCATTGCAGCCATATATTTGAACTTCCTATTAAGCTGACCCAAGAGAAACAAAACTATGTCTACATAAATAATAAAATAATTGTAATAAATTAGAATAAAACAAAGCAGACTGAAAATGTCAAAGTATATTATTATTTAAATTTTTATTTATTTTATGTATTATTATTTTTTTTTAACTTATTTTAGGTTTTTAATACTTTTTTCAAACAATGGATGATGAGTTTGCTCTATTTTATGTTGTTTCATAATTGCCTATATTGCATAGGACTATAATGCTAAATAGGTTTATAGTGCATTTTATCCATAATTTCTGCAAAGTTCAACGTGTTAAGCAAGATAAAATAGGCGACATTGGACTTAGTTTATTATTTCAGATGCTTTTTTTAAAAACTACAATAGAAAAATGTATATATTATATATCAAATTTAACCCACCAAAGTGGCTAGTAGAAGTGACTGCGTTACACGCCACTGCTGAAATCCACCCGGGTGTTAATGTCAAGCCCTGCTTGTGCATGAGAAAGCTGTATGGACATTGAAATAAATCTGTGCTGCTTTCGTGTACAGCGTAAAACTGGCCTAAGTGTTGTTTTTCAATATAAATGGGAGGAGATGACGCAAGTGTCCCATGCTGCCAAGACACCTCAGCAATTTTTCGTTGGACCAGGGATGTCCGCTCTTTCAAAACTACAAATCTATGGCTCTGCCTTAAAGATGAACCAAACCGAGAGGATGAGAGAATGTTCACGCCACTGATAAGACAGGAGGTCTGCCTACATACTAGGATGCAAAGAGAGCACTCAGAAGAGGAAGTTATGGCTGAAAGGCCTTATCTGAACAACGCCTACCGCCCCCTCTTAGCCATCCATCCAGACAACCTGACGGCGACTGGTACACGGGCGTAAACATAAAATTAAAAGACAAAAAAAAAAAAAAAATCAGTTGGTTTTCATCTCTCAAAAGCAGAAAGAATGTTTCTTTGTCATGAAAACGTCTCCGCTCGCCAGTGTATTGGCAAAGGATCACTGACTCACTACTGTTTGCTTAATAAATCAAGTGTCATCTTCGATCCTGCGAAAGATAATCTTTTCTTCTCGAGAAGACATCCGGACCTGGATCATGCTCAAACACAGCATTAGTTGCAAATGGAGCCCTAAACTCTGAAAGATTTATGGGCAAACAAACAAAATTAAACGGACGAAACCCGGAGAAAAACGACAGAACGAATTAACAGTGTGTTCGCACCTGAATTCGCCCTTTAGGTAGGTCATAAATATTCCTCACTGCCGTCAATCACATCTGTCCGCAAGATGTGTTTACAATCTCTGTTGCAAGGAAATCAAAGACGTTTGGTGATTTTCAATAACACTATCCCACGGTGGTCTGGGCATTTAATCAAAGAGTGTTGGGTTATCAACCGGGGTAATGGACTGTCGAAGGAGGCGTTTCAACATCAGTTAAACTAGGATTAGAAGCCCAGGAACAACACTAGGGTTTGAGGGCAAAGGAGATAGCCCCGCACTTGTAGGGAAGAATCAAACACGTGAAGGAGAGATAGGCGTAAAAGAAGGGAGTGAGAAGATAAGACAAGTGAGTGTGGTGGATTGGTTCAATCTGGCACTTTTGGTGGTGTAGGGGCTACAAGCTAAAAGGGTTGTTAGCCTTCACCTCGCTATCGTCGCTAAAACACCAAGTGTATATAGATAATAATATTTTCGCCTGGAAGAACCTACAAGATAAAAGTGAGGAAGTTTGATGACTGTCAGGACAGGAGTCCAAACGGAAATGTGAATTATGGCCATTTTAACTTAGAAATGTTTTTTTTTTGCCTTGTTTAATTTACATTAACAAACAGAATCAACTAAATATGTGAGCTAGATTTACTAGCGCTAAGTAATTGTTGGTCCACAGTTTGACCAACACAACACAAAACAAATAAAGTACTCAACATGAAAATTCAAAATGATTAGCTATTCTTATAACCTTGTATGATTTACACCTTAAAACAATAAGTAATTGGTTGGCTATTGTAAAATATATGGGGTTTTTTTTTTTTTATGTTTTAAGTGTCTTATGCTCACCAAGATCACATTTATATGATCAAAATTACAGTAATATTGTGAAATATTACTACGATTTAAAATAACGGTTTTCTATTTTTAAAATGTAATTTATTCCTGTGATCAAAGCTGAATTTTCCTCATCATTACTCCAGTCTTCAGTGTCACATGATCCTTCAAAAAATCATTCTAATATGATGATTTGCCTCTCAAGAAACATTTCCAATTTCTAATTATTATCAATTATTATTTTTTCAGGATTCTTTGAAAGAACAGAAAGTACAAAAGAACAGCATTTATTTGAATTTGTAGAATTAATAGAGTTAATTAGACATTAATAGAATTTTTTCTTTTCCATCACTTTTGATCAAATGATTCCTTGCTGAATAATAGTAAGCATTTCTTAAAAAAAAACAATAAAAAAAAAAAAGTACCGACCCCAAATGTTTGAGCAGTGGTTTATTTGACATCAGCTAAACTACAAAGTCATTTATTTTATGAAAGATTAAGAAGACTTTTTTTTATTTGTATTACCATTCTCTGAAGAATTGTTCACAATAAAACCAGGAATGTGTGTTAAAATAGTAAACAGGCTAAATTTTGATTTAATGTTGACTTTAAACCATATTAAAAATGAATTTCTCTTTGCTGTTGGCCATCATTCAAAAGCCTTTATGCCCCCCTTGAGTACAAACAAACTTCCTATCAGCTATGACTGCATATCTCACACACTAAATGGCTCTGTGTGTGAGGGTCTGAATAATATCCATGTGGAAAGAACAAATGTCCCCCAGTAGTTTTTCCCTGCCTTTATGAGCTGCATTATTTCTCAGATGCACACATGTAAACACAGGCTGGCTGAATCACTGCGAGACAGAGCAGGGTCAGCGCCGTCTTTGTCTTCTGCCAGTGCTTACATTAGTCTGAAAAAGTCAAATATTCCCGCTCCAGTCTCCATTTATCCTGTACGAGGGCCGTGTGGATATACACCAGGGCCCCTGACACTGGCAAGTATCCGACTGGAGAGGGGCGGGGCCGTAGTGCCAAGTTCTACGCTGATGTTTATGTCATTTAATTCAGTCTAAATGTGTTGAAGTGCTTTTCGCGATTGGTTGGTGTTGCTGCAGGCATACTGTATATTTAGTTGATGGGAAAAATAACAAGGAAGAGAAAATTACTCAGTGTGGTTGATTTTGAAATTTAGCAGGCAACCATAGCAGTCATTTTTCTCTGCCTTGTCATTTTCTCCATCAATATAAAAACAATATGTTAAAGACTATGCATAACATTTATATATAGTGTGTGTTCGAAAGTTTTGGGTAGGTTTTATTTTTTTTATTTCTTTGAATGTTGAAAATTCTCTTATGCTCACCAAGGCTACATTTATTTGATCAACAATACAGTAAAAACAGTAATATTATGAAATATTACAGTTTAAAATAGTTTATTTGTCTATATATACATTAAAATGTAATTTATTCCTGTGATCAAAGCTGAATTTTCAGCATCATTACTAAATCATTTCTAATATGATGATTTTATGCTCAAGAAAGAGTTATTTTTTATTATCAATTTTAAAAAACATTTGTGCTGCTTAATAATTTTGTGGAAATGCAACATTTTTCAGTGTTCTTCAAAAGACAATGTGTAAGTCTTTACTGACACTTTATCAATTCAGTGTGTTCTTGCTCAAAATAATTTATTTAAAAAAAAGTCGTATGCACTCTCTCACACACACACACAAAGCGAGAGAGAGAGAGAGATAGAGAGAAAGAGAAAGAGAGAGAGAGAGATGGAAAAATTACAAAGGAATATCAAAAGTAAATAAAAATCAATAAATCAATACATTTAAAAAGTAAAAATCAATAAATAATAAAATAAGAATAATTTAAAGACAAGGAGAAGATAAATGCAGGAAAATCAAGAGCCCATAATAATAGTGAAGGAAACAAAGTGATCAAAAGTGTGTGTGTGTGTGTGTGTGTGTGTGTGTGTGTGTGTGTGTGTGTGTGTGTTAAAAACCCTATTACAATACCAAAGATACACAAATTACATATACATTCATAAAATGCTCAATGTTAGATTACCAAAATGCCACTATATTGCTCAACTAACAATGTAAAATGATGCCACGACTCAATTCCTTAAATCAGCTTGTGATGGGTGACTGCACACATGTAGTAGGTGCATCCAACAATTTTTTCATTTATATGACCTACCAGCAAGAATTTTGGCCAAAACGCATCTCAGCTGAATAGCTTCACAACATTCTTTCCACCTCTCTCCAGTGCACCTGCAGTGTTGGTGCTGTTTTTAATAATAAACCCTGATGTGAGCCAAATGGCAGCATAAAACAGCAGCTTGTGTACTGGAGGGAAGTCACAAGTTTAAAGACCTCGCAGCCTGGCATTTTTCAAATTAGCAAAGTGGGCTGGGAAGATATGAATATTCACGAGGCGTTATTCCCAGCCCGCACGTCGTTTAAGTTCCCCCATGCGAGCACAAAGCCCAATCATCTGTCACGCCCCCCCTTAATTCAATCATCAACCCTCATTCAATTATCCAATATAATATGCAAATCAACCCAACAATGGCCAACAAATGCTAATTACCTACATCAAAATAATTAAATTGGATGGCATGAGCACAGAAGGACTGAACGGCTATAAAAATGGAGGCAGTTTCTTTAATTAAGAGCAAAAATGTTTTAAATTAGAAGCACATAAATTGCGAGGACTCTGCCCCCTCCCTTCCCCGTCCCCCGAGGGGACATTAAGACGTCACGGAGGAGGTTTCCACGTGATGCACGCATAACTAAAACCCGACCGAGTGTGGCGTAGTCACACCTGCCATGCAGTCGGTGGCTTCCAGGTAAACCAAGCATGCAAACGATATCAGGGACTCCCACTTCTTCATGCCAGGCTGATCTGTGATCTGTACTGCCAGGTTAGATCAGCTCCCTCCCCCCCCACCACCACCAGGACTGAACAAAGAACGGGCCAACTGCCAGGCGGAGGATAACAATGTCCGTTCCTACTACACAGTGCAAAGCCAACAGAGGTGGCAAAGTCACTGCATTATTCAACAGCCTCCTTTTGTTGCCATTGTGTTGGTTGTTTGTAAGGAGAAAAGTACACCTGCTCTTGATCTAATGACGACCAAACATTATACACACCTCAGTGACGGGGAGGAGAGGATCTTTTACGGTGCTAAAATAAGCCGTGTGAGACTACATGAAGCACTACTTGCAAATTGTTGTTCATTAAGATTGTTTTGGAAAGTTTGCTAATTCAGTTGTTGTGGTGTTGATTCACATCGATTCTAGATTGTTGTGCAGAGTGATCAGATGCATATTTACGGAGGCCGAGAAAGCTCAACGCACTGCAACTGGGACAACACATGTGCTGCAAATACTCACAACGCAACCAAATACAGAAACACACTGCAAATAATCACAACGCAACCAAACACAGAAACACACTGCAAATACTCACAACGCAACCAAACACAGAAACACACTGCAAATACTCACAACGCAACCAAACATAGAAACACGCTTCAAACAGCCTAATCACAACGCAACCAAACACAGAAACACACTGCAAATACTGACAACGCAACCAAACACAGAAACACGCTGCAAATACTCACAACGCAACCAAACACAGAAACACACTGCAAATACTGACAACGCAACCAAACACAGAAACACACTGCAAATACTCACAACGCAACCAAATATACAGAAACACAATGCAAATACTCACAATGCAACCAAATATAGAAACACACTGCAAATACTCACAACGCAACCAAATACAGAAACATGCTTCAAATACTCACAACGCAACCAAATACAGAAACACGCTGCAAATACTCACAACGCAACCAAACACAGAAACACGCTGCAAATACTCACAACGCAACCAAATACAGAAACACGCTTCAAATAATCACAACGCAACCAAATATACAGAAACACAATGCAAATACTCACAATGCAACCAAATACAGAAACACACTGCAAATACTCACAACGCAACCAAATACAGAAACATGCTTCAAATACTCACAACGCAACCAAATACAGAAACATGCTTCAAATACTCACAACGCAACCAAATAATGAAACACAATGCAAATACTCACAATACAACCAAATACAGAAACACGCTCCAAATACTCACAACGCAACCAAATACAGAAACACACTGCAAATACTCACAACGCAACCAAATACAGAAACACGCTGCAAATACTCACAACGCAACCAAATACAGAAACACACTGCAAATACTCACAACGCAACCAAATACAGAAACATGCTTCAAATAATCACAACGCAACCAAACACAGAAACACACTGCAAATACTCACAACGCAACCAAACACAGAAACACGCTGCAAATACTCACAACGCAACCAAACACAGAAACACGCTGCAAATACTCACAACGCAACCAAACACAGAAACACACTGCAAATACTCACAACGCAACCAAATACAGAAACACACTGCAAATACTCACAACGCAACCAAATACAGAAACACACTGCAAATACTCACAACGCAACCAAATACAGAAACACAATGCAAATACTCACAGTACAACCAAATACAGAAACACACTGCAAATACTCACAACGAAACCAAATACAGAAACACACTGCAAATACTCACAACGCAACCAAATACAGAAACACACTGCAAATACTCACAACGCAACCAAATACAGAAACACAATGCAAATACTCACAATACAACCAAATACAGAAACACACTGCAAATACTCACAATACAACCAAATACAGAAACACACTGCAAATACTCACAACGCAACCAAATACAGAAACACACTGCAGATACTCACAATACATCCAATTACAGAAATGCGCTGCAAATACTTAGGCTACAACAACCAAATACAGAAATGCGCTGGAAATACTTAGGCTACAACAACCAAATACAGAAATGCGCTGGAAATAGCACCGACTACAACAGAAATGTTTCAAGGAGACCCAAACAAGTGACGAACCTGGCTGGGACATACTTATTACTCAATGTCTACCGTCAGTGGTGTTGTCGATGACCTGGAAGGTGAGTTTTTTGTTTATTTAACATCCCGATCGCATGTGAGTATTTGCAACACATGTGTTGTCAGACTGATGAGGTTTATTTTAATTTGCTGGTGTTTTTTTTCTATTTGCAAGCGTTTTGTTCAGTTGCAGCGCATTGCAAAATGATTGCAATAGCTGCAAAAAGCTTCAGTGGCTTTGGCAATTTCACTGTTTTTTTTGTTTTGTTTTTTGGCCCTGGCACAAAATGACCAGCTAACATTACTTTACTAATCATATTATCAGCACAGGAAAGTGTGACCAAGTACTAGTCAGGTAAAATCACAATCAATCTGATTGGATATGAGCAGACTGATATAATGCAGACTAATATAATCGGAGGGAAAATGTGTTTCCAAGCATTGTCTTCCTGTCTTAGCAATGGTTACATCCAAAGAAAGACATAAAAAGAATGTCTTGCTCCCGGAAGAACCATTTACTGGATCATCAAGAACTTCAAGGAGAGAAGTTCAACTGCACTGCGCCTGGACCGTCTCATCCTGAGGAGTCGGCTACAGAATCGTATAACCACTAGTGCAGTTTGCTCAATATTTGAAGCGGGTTGGTGGGAGCTCATCTGCACACACTGAGGCCAAGACTTTTGGACAATGGCCTGGTGTCAAGAAGGGCAGCAAATAAGCCACTTCTCTCCAAAAAAAAAAAGAAAAAAAAGGACAGACTGACATTCTGCAGGAAGTACAAGGATTCACTTAAAACCATCCATTCACCATATTCCTAGTTTTAGAAACCATAAAATAGCTACAGTATGTGTGATAAACAGACAAAAGTCTCTGAAAATCTTTCCCAATGCTCTAAAATCTCATTCACGAAGGTCAGATAAATCATATGACAGGTTTGGCATCAATGATGCTCGATTTCTTTTTCTTATGCTTTAATCATTTGCATTGTGACTAATTTAAATATAGGGCTCTCTATCTCTATCAGAGGGTACATTTATTAATGACTTATGACTTAAATTGAGTCTTTTTTCATTACAAAAAGCTATTACAAGGCTTGAAAAGAATTATAACACAACTTATTACAAATAAATTGTGGTCTCATATGATACTTTTTTTCTGTTCTTTGACATTTTTGGAGCTCAACAGAATACTTATCCATTTTTACATAAATTGCTGCATTGAATTGGATGAGACAAGTTTACGTAAGAATGGATTCATGAATGATTTACACATTTTGAAATTGAAAGTGAACAGTGACTGGGGTTGCATTAAGCCTTAGATCTGCTTTTGGGTTCTACAGACAGAAAGTCACAGGTTTGAAATATCACAAAGATGAGAAAATTAATTAGATTTTTTACAACTAATCACATTAATAACATTACTAACAATACATTTTGTACTTTGCAAGGATCTTGGCATAGTAGGCTGAAATACAAGTTTGAACGGAATTAAAACCTCTTCTAGACCTAAAAAATCAAGTGCAAGGACCATCTATTGGAAAAGAGGAAAAAAAGAAGCCTGGAAGAAAACAAAGCTGCTGCAACTTTTCACTTTTCACATTAATTACCAAATTACAAAATGTCCCTCATGAATATTTTATTTATATTTATTGCATTTTATGTTGCAACGAAGTAAAGGTGTGGTTAAATTTGTGAAATTTCAGTTAGATTTTCTTTTGGAAAAAAGGTCTATTGTACAATGTCAGCAGTGTAGCCATGTAATATATGACACACAGCTCACACAGAACATTTTCAAGAAGCTTTCTGTTGGTTATTGTGGTGAATTCAAGTGGAATTCGCCTGTGAAAATTCACTTAACAACAGTAAATGTGACTGCACCTTAAAGGGATAGTTCATCCAAATATGAAAATTTAATTTTCTCACCCTCATCGTTTCAAGTGACGACACTATATGCAGGTGTAAACGGGGTCTAAAACGTTTTGAGCTTGTCCACTTTCGACCATTTCCAGAGGTAGTTGAAAACACATTCGACCGGATTGCTTTCGTAGTGTAAACGCTCATGTGGTCGAATGTGTTCGAACATTTACAAAAGACCGTCTACTCTCGACCTACTGACCCAATGCGTAAACATTATGGGAATTAGCCAGACGGGATTTAAACTTTGTCGGCTGAGGACCCAAGTTTGGTTTGAAGATGAAAAACGTACCAAGCACAATTTATGTTCTCTCACCATTCCTGATTTCTAACACACACGAAAGCTGCTGCTCTCCATATGTCTTTCCGTCATTTTCGGGCACGTTCATATGGAAATGACAAAAATGTATTTTGTCTATTAGATTGAAAGATCTGAAAAAGCCCATACATTTACCCTCCCATAGACCTTACCTTCGAAGAAATCAGGACAGAAGTGGTTGAAAGTGGACAAAAGAGACGCATTAAAACACCAGGGGCCCTATCTTGCACCCAGCGCAATTGACTTTGTACACCGACGCATGTATCATTCCTATTTTGCACCCGCGCAAAGCAGACTTTTCCCTCCACAGACGCACGCCGGTAAACTAGGAAATACACTGGCGCTCCCCAGGGCGGTTCAGAGAGGAGGCGTGCTCTTCTTGGCTGTTAACCACTCCTGGCGCGCGCCTGGCAAATCCGCCGTTACAATAGCAATCCGCCATGGAAAAAGCGCGTCTGCTCTTAAAGGGAATGTGAGATGACGCTCTGATTGGTTTATTTCACGTTACGCCCAAACCACACCTATGAATAATGAAGCTACTTTAGACCAAACCCTTTTAGATTTGCACCAGGCGCAAGAGTCATTTATCCCACCGGGAAAATAGCAACAGCGCCCAAGACCCGCCCACAAAGTTACTTGCGCTTTGCGCTTGACACTTGCGTTTCAGATCGTTAAAATAGGGCCCCAGGTGTAAACGGGAATGTGTCTCCCTCGTCTACTTGTGATCCGATCGACCAAAACGTATCTTAATACCAGGTGTAAAAAGGGCCAAACATGCATCAGTATATAGCCTAATCATAAAACCTTATGGATTCATAAAACAAACCAGCTAGCATGCACATTTTTTTATGTAACACTAATGATGAAGGTAATCTCACCTGGTTGTCTGGGTGGTTGACAGTGAAGTAGCCGACGCAGATGATGAGCTCATGAAGCAGCTCTTCAGAGCTCTGTTGAGAACAGTACCACAGCAGAGAACTCACAATGTGTCTGAAGGCCAGAGAGAGACCCTCCGCTCCTAAAACACACTGGAAACAACAGACACGGGTCAGCAACGGGATCACATCAGGGAATAGCTATTAGAAAAGAGCATGCACACAAGTCTGTCTGCACATTAGAAACGGGAGACATTTAAAATGTCACATTTTAAAGACATTATAGGGATTTTGACACTGTAAATGGAATAGATCACACAAAAATTTAAACTGATTTTTCATTCATTCCAGAACTGTATGACTTCTGTGGAACATGAAAGAAGATATTTTGGGGAACCATTTTTGTCTGCTATGAAAGTCAGTGGGGTCCAAAACAACATTGGACACTGTTGACTTTGTATTCTGCAGAAGAAATAAAGTCATACAGGTTTGGAATCGAAATGAGGGTGCTCACAACACACTCTTTTTGGTTGAACTGGTTGGTTGAACTGGTTCTGGAATCAGTAGTCCCACCTCAAGACCCCCCCCCCAATTCCCTCAACTAAAGAGATGCTATCTGCCGGTCTAGGACAGTATTTATTAAACATGTCAACATGACTGAGCGCCTCAGGGTCAGCACTAAAACTACTGACAGTTTCTGCTGGGTAGGAGAGTGTTATGGGATGGAGAGTCTAAACAACCACAAACAACAATACCTGAAAATCCCAGCATATGCAATGGGAGTAAGACGCTGGGTTTGCATCACCACAGACAGTCTGTTTGATTTGCCAGTGTAGCATTCAACCAACTCCGAGAACCGCTGTTGTTAGGATGTAGAACCAAGAATCATTTATGTTTGAAGGCGATTGAAGCATTAGCTACTATTTTTTTATTAAAACAAATAGATGAGGTAGATGGTTATTATCGTCAACTAAAACTATTAAAACATTTCGGTTAATTGAAATAAAGCCGAAATAAATATAAATATTAGATGAAAAACTTAAACTGAGTCGCCTTGGCAATTAACTGAAATAAGTTTAAGTTGAAGCACTACTATTATTAAATCAAAATAAATTAGACCAAAAAGAACTAAAATTGAAATAAAAATAAAAACCTAAATAGCAATATTATATATATAAATATATATATATATATATATATATATAAATATGTATAAAAACCTCAACTAATAAAATGACAAAAGCACAAAGAAATTACAACAAATTAAACTAAAATTAACACGAAAACTAAAAATATAAAATAAAAATTAATTCAAAATATAAAAAAAGCTATAATAAAACTAAATTGACACTGATGAGTTACCGATCAACATTTTGATTTTTTCATTTTCTGCAATTTTAAAGATTTTTAATACCACTATTGAATATTTTAATAACACTACTGAAACGCCATCAATTGATTTAAATATTAAATTGTGAATATATGAGTTTTTATAGTTAACGCATTTAGTTAATTCTAATTACTGTGTAATTACAAGGTTAATTTGTGAGGATGACAATCATATAATGACGCTGACAGAAGTACAGTAGAGTTATTTGTCTCAAACAACACAAATATAATCCATATTTCACAAACAGAAATAAAAAGGTAACCGTGTTAAACAATTAATCATATGCATTAACAATCTAACATTAACTTTCCCCTCAAAGAATAAAGCAATATTTTTGTCTTCTGAATTTACAACCCAAAGCCAAAAAAGCAGCACCAGTGAGCCACAGGGTGACCTATTTAATAAGAAAAGACTGGATTACACATGATTATTATCTAGCAGCTCTACTACTAAGGAACCAGATCTGTTTTGTAACAGCTAAACTGGCATGCCAGAAAACACCTCCATGAGTCTTTAGCTCAGGTTGGACTCTCATCCACATCATCTCATGAAATAATATTAATACATTGCCCAGAAGTGCTTCTGCTACCTCCTATCTGGTGTTTAACTCGTTTTTTTCTTCTGTGTGGGTATTTCCAAGATAATTTACAAGTTCTAATTGTAACCTAAGTAAAGAGAGGTCATCTGTATATTGAACACATCCATTGACCAACAGATCATGATTTCATGATATTTCCAGGTGCTCATTACTATTATTATTATTATTTTTTTTTTTTTCTAATAGAGATTAGACTCATAAACAGCAGTTTCTAGTGGATTAGCTATTTTAGGGCCAAAAATAACTAGAAATCTTAGATTTTCCATTATTTTTGTCCAGTCCTGGAAATCAAATTGATCAAACTCCCTGATATTTCCCAGTCTTCCATGACTGGATTGAACGGCATTAAACTTGAAAAGGTACATTTACATTAAATTCAAACTAAACAAGCCAACACACTAATTTATACAATAAAAATAGTGACAAACAGCATAATTTAATTAAATGTGTCACACACATTGTATATTATATTAGTCCCCATAGAGACTAATGTGCAGAGACTCGAATATTACTGAGTCATTTTAATGATCATTATATTTTTGTGAAATATCCAAATTAACCAATTTACTAAAATGAATCCAATTTCTCAGCACTACACATGAATCAATGACCTGTTTCTTGAACCAAACAAACTGATTCATAGAGTTTGAATTACTCTACTGCTGTCACCCAACTGAAAAATTAAGTTAGTAGCATAACTACTTAGTTACTCTCTAATACTTGCTTTAATTACAAAGAACTAACTGTTATGAATAGTTGGTGCGGTTGTTTCTACAATCACATTGAAGTAATTCATAGGGTTCTGACCCTCCTCGTTCACGCCTAGGTGTTTACATGATGATTTAGCCTAGCGATACCGTTCTTGTCTCTTTATCATGCCGGCTGAAGTACGACCGGAGCCTGTGCATGTTACGCCACTCACTGTCCGCATTACTCACCCAGAGCTTTCAACATGGCTGGCCCGGGGTCAGAGGTCAGGTGTGTTTACATCCACTGGGTTAACTTTGTTCTGTGAAGAAACACTGATATCCTACCAGTGGCTCTGAGGGGATTGGACCATTAGCTTTGAGGGTTATGTCTTTACGGCCCACATTTGTGTGCGCAGACGTACCAACGCAACCATTAATGAAAGCCCAAGAACTTTTTATTGCTTTACTTTTCAGAACGTCTGTCTGTAGGATGAGGCCACATATCTGCCACTAGCTGAAGGCCGAACTGCTGCTTTTACCTCTCTGAAGAAAAAAAACAAGCTGGGCAGCATTACTTTGAGCAGACAGGGTGGCTTGAACTACCAGCAGGATGGACACCACAAAAAAGATATTCGCATCCTTCCGCAGAGCTTTGAATCAAAGAGGCAGGATATCACAGATTGTAAACAGGACCAGAGCAATAAGGTTATCCATCACGAGATGCGTAGCTACCCAGACGGCTGCAGTACTTTTCAGAAGGTAAACACGGTCTTCTGGACTCTATAAAACACTTGAGCCAGATTCTTTTTTCTGAGTGTACTCAGTCGGGCCCTAAAAACCTGGAAATTCGGTGTGCAAACTAATTAAACGAATATCTAACCTAAAATCGTCACTGACACTTTCATTTTTCAACCATATACCATTTGATACATCTATTACATACAAGCGCCACATCGGAAATGAATACCTGGAAGGCTGAGAGGTCCAGCAGGGCGAAGGTGTTGAGGAAGCGCAACCCCTGGAGGGCCACCTGGATGACGACGGAGCTGTAAGGCCCCTGGGGGCCCGTGGGGCCGACAGAGAGAGGCTCAGGGGGAGCAGTGTGGAGCAGTATGCAGTACAGCATGTGAAGGACGCCCACCAGATCAGTGCTCTGCAGGAGGGCTGTCAAACCGGTAGGGTCCTGACGTTTGTTGTCAAAGATACTCAGAGAACTGAAAACGACAATTAAAGGGGAAAGAATCACATTGATTGGTAGTGTACCAATCTGAACATAACCTAAATTAAGGCACACATGAAGACACAGATAGCAACAGACATTCAAAAAATTGTGTAGAAATGTGCTCTTACTCAAATATAAACAAACAAGATCAATCACACATGATGTAGGACAAAAGCCCACTTTGTTCAACAGGTAATACCGGTTAACCAGTGACTGACACTCCAGGAATGAAAAACAAATCAGGGTCAGAAATACTGTTCTATATACTAATTCTATTAGCAAGGCCAAAGGTGTTCCTCATTGTATCCAATGTATCAGGCCAGTGAAAGAAGGCTCCTCATGTTTATGCACCTTTCAATCTGAATCACTGACCTTTCAAACAAAGTCAGCAGAGCACAGGGTTGTTCTAGTGCAGAGGGGAAGTGTGGCAAAAGGTGGCCAAAGGTGTGGTCTGAATGTAACAGAACCTGATGTGGTGCTGGTTACTTGCACAAGCCACAAAAGCCGAAGACCCAGGATGTAGGAAGTGTGAGATGTCTGGTCCCTGCGGCCTCTAGATTTACTCGCCAGACCAGAGCCTGTCCATTCTGATATAAATAACGAAGGCAAGCCCCATCTGTGAAGCATGCCTATGGGGCAAATAGGACTAACTGGTAACATTTGGCCCTGCCCGAGTCAGGAATGAACAGTAAGACACAGTGAGGGTGGCTGCGGCCAAATATATGAGGAGAGATAAGAAAGACTTTACACTTCTGAGCCTGGGATCAGGGACTGGAGATCAGAGAGAAAGAAACAAAGTGTGAGGTGAAGTAAAATAGAGATACAGGAGAAGGAATAAAGGATACAAAAAGATGAAGAAAAAAATCTATAATTAATGTGTAGAGTGGTGGATATAATGTGATGGACAGATCAAATGTATACAATGTACAGAGAGACTGCTATAATGTGGTGGACAGATTCATAAAATCAATGAATAGAATGTATTAGAGAGTGTATACAATGAATGTATAAAATGTCAAGAGAGACTGATCGAATTTTATGTAAAAATTCAAAGAATGAATGTGAAGAGCATTGAAGAAAGGATTAGTACATGAATACATAGAACACATAAATATGAAAGAATGTAGTGGAGAAATATAGAATAAATGTGTAGAATACACTGACAGATGGACAGAATGTGTTAGACAAATATATAGAATCAATGTGCAGAATGTACAGAGAAAGAGAAAATATGGCGGGGGCAGATGTTTACAATTAACATGTAGAATGTGTTGACAATGACAGAATGTGGTGGACAGATGTATAGAGTTAATGTAGAGAATGAATAGAGATGTATTGGACAGATGTAAAAAATGTATGTGTTAGAAAGAATGAATATATAGAATGTATAGAGATGGATAGAATGTGGTGAACAGATGTATAGAATGTATATAGAATGTATAGAGAGATAGACAGGAAGTGAAGTGTACAGAAATGAAAAGAATGTGACCAAAATGGAATGAATGCAAAGAATGAAGGTGTTGATGGAATGTAATTGACAGATAAACAGAATGAATATCTAGAATGTAGGGAGAGATAGATGTAGAGGCAAGGTAAGGACAAGATCTATAAATGTGACAAACCACAGACTGATCAAGTGGATCTTGGGGAAGTTTAGCCTCTAAGCAATGAAGCTGACCGTCCAAACATCTCATACACCAATGAACATACTGGAGCGCTCCACATAGCAACAGTAGAGCCAAAGTAGAGGGAAGTCTTGGAACTTGGACAACCAGCTGTCAGCCAAAAGCACTGGCTCCACAACTATGCAAACTCACCTTACTCTCTGGCTATCTTGTGTTGCAGGACATTTAATTAAGACCCATCTTACCAGATTTACAGCAGCATGTTTGTGTGTCTTAGTCAGGACAACACCCTGCAGATTAGCAGGATTGGTAACTTCATACCCCTGAGGGTATGAGCAAAAGCGGTCCTTAAGCTGATCTGAGACGAGATCTTCTGTTACTGTGCAACGGCAAGAGTCTGGCTATTGGTATCAAGGGCTGATCCCTAAACAGCACAGAAGGGGCAAGTTCTACAAGGTGTCACATTGCAGTTGAGGATACATCGGTGAACACTACACTAAGTGCACTGGAGGGGAAACAGACCTTTTGGTAAGTCAAAGGGGGAAAGGAGTGTCAAGCTTGGTGAGGGGGAAACCTCACTCTCGACAATGAGATCACAGCAAGTGCAAGAGATCGGCTACTCAGAATTAGCTTCCGGGTGGAAGCCACCTTGTTCGACTGATCTCAGCTCTGCGCTCCTCACCCACGTTTAACCTTACCCGGCGTAAGAAAATCCCCAGAGCTGGTCTCAGGTCAGATGATAAGGGCAGCATCCACAGACAGTCACGATCAGTGTCTACATGAGGGAACAAAGACTTGGTTCTCATAGAGTGACTGTGCATGACGTACTTCACATCTCCTGACCCTGAAACAGGAGACAGCAGTGTGGGATGAAAGTGAAAGGCCTGACAGAGGCAATTTGAGTCTACCTACTGACCCCAAATCAGCATCGTCTGATTAATCCATGCTTACAGCTAAACCTGTGGTAATGCTGTTAGTGTCTACTCGATTTAGAAAGGACGAGACAAAATACATCTGGAACTTTGATTTGCCATGAAACAATTTCCTTGAGGAAAAAGGGTAATTTAAAGACTCGAGTAAAAATAGGTTTCTAAATTAGTCAAGGTCCCTAAAACCCTGCTGGAGCCATGACACTCTGGTTAGTGCATAGAGTTAGGGTGCTCAGAGGGAATGTGGTCAGCATCCGAAAATGTCCTGTGCCATTTCCCAATCCTCTTCATGGTCTCTCTCCATTAAACTTCCTATCACTCTACACCAAGAGTGCCCCGTCTAGCTTCTGCTGATCAACGTTCCTGCAGAATTTGGATCCAACCCTCAAACATGGGTTTCTTTAAAAGACTGCAGACAGGTGTATTAAAGCAGCATTGGAATAAACTTTGCTCTATAACAAAGTGGTACATTCAGATACACCACCATTTCAATCCATTTTGATTGCAGCACAGGCCACAATTCATATGTTAACACGTCATCATTAGCTTAGCACAAGCGCTCCTTGACTTTTATTGGCCGTTGATGACTATCAATATTTAATCCCAACAAATACACTGGCAGCCGGTGATAGAAATACAAAGCACTCGCTGTAAGAACAAATCCCAGGGTCTGGCAACAGCAAGAGAGTAGAGCAACTCGGAAATGTCTAACACGAACCACAAAGGGACAACTTCCTGGCCTTCAGCATGGTGAAGAATGACGGAATGGAACGCTGACTCGATTATTAAAGATGTTGATTTTGTCGCTGAGCAGGACTATTAAAGAGAAGAATTGGCAATAGAGTTTCTCACAGATATTCAGTGTCAGAAGCCAAGGGATGTTGGGAGAGACACTGGAGTTGTCATAACCAGCTGGATGTCGTCATAGCATGCAACAGCTGGAATAGAACATAGCTGGCCAACTGAGGTGGAGCTAGGACCTTTGAAGAAACTCCAAAATCCAAGTGGACTAGAACGGATTTGCATGTAAAATTTTAATTGGTGCAAATGCAAAGACTCATTCAGACAATCAGTAGAGATCAAGAGAGTTTAATTCAAACTGTTCTGAAACACATCAGTAGTAGCACTTTCTTTTCTACCTTTTAATACACCTTATCAGGCCCAGACAGAATCTGCAGACTTTTTTCTATTTCAACATCACAATGTACAGAAAAAACAACCACTCCTAAAATGTTTACAGTGCAATTTAAAGTATGAAGAAAGCAACAGTGCAGCATCGCAGCGATCTGTCTTTTCTGCAAGTCAGGGTCAGAGGTCAAAGTCGGGATACCACAAGCTTTGACTGCGTGGTTAGCCTCTGTCAGCAGCTGTGCATGCACAAAATGCACTCCGACACACACGTGGGTGGGCTGCAGGCAGGAGTTTACAGTGTAAGGAGACAGAGCTGCAGGGTCGCTAGATGACTATCAGCACAGGCTCTGCAGGGCTAACGTCAGACACTGGGAAATGAGCTGCTGATTGATGGGGCTGGTGTCTCTGGTCTGCACCTCCTCAGACATCAGAACAACAAAACTACAGTGGACTTCACCTATTCATTTAGATAGGAATGAGGTTATCTGCTTGTCTGGGGATGTTTGGGAAGGGTGCGACCACTAAAAATAGATACTGTGGAGGTATCATTGTATAGTGATGGCATCATATGGTGGTATGATTGAACTTTCCCTTTAGTACTGAATAATTTTCATACCTAAATAACATCATAAGTATATATTGCATTGTCAAGGTAATTCAAAGAATATCACTATAATGATAAGAGTCCCAGTGTATACCATGTTTTTTTGTAAGTGGACTGGAGGGTCATGTCAAATAAAGGAAGAAGATATTGGAGACAAATGAAGTAAAGTAACATTAGAAACCACTCACCGCCCAGTCATGCCAAAACTCAACTTGCACATCCCATGGAGGAAAGCAGTGGCTTGCTCCAGAAAGGCAGCCATTTTGGGACTCTCGTCGATCGGCCCTTGTATGGACAGGAAACAGCCGTACAGCTTGTCGATCAAGCCCATGTTCACCACATAGCTGAAGAGGGAAACAAGCCGAAACGCGTCAGACTTAACACATGAAAACATTTGGATGACAATCACATTAATCATGCTCAATTTCTTGAGAGGAACATCAATTTGATTTAGACCACATTCACAGTCAACATTTCTTTTCCCTTATCCGCCATTTTGTATACATTTGGATATGTTTTCCAATACACTGAATTCCCTTCTCTGGGATATATGCAAAGGTGGCAAAAAAATTGGGCCAAAATGACATTTCAAAAGCAGCATATAGGTTACGGCATTCTGTAACAGACTTCACACTTGAAGCACACCTATGATGCCTTAAAATGCTGTCTAGCAGGCAGCTCACGGCCATGAAGGCCACTGCAATCCAGAATGCTCTCGGTCTGAAATCTGAGCTCTCATCTGAGCCCACAACTCCTGCCTATTATGTCTATATCTCTAATTTGTCTGGTCAAATGAAAGGTCTCATGATGGTGTTGGTCCGCACCCTCCTGGCTACAAATCAGGCCTAATTACAGTATTAGTGGATGACTGTGTCTCCGTGTGCCAGCTCAGATCTAGAAGAGGAGAAAAGCCCCCCTTCTTCCCTCATGCCTCAGGTATTCTGTCCCTCCACCCTCTCCCACCTCCAGCGCTGTCTAAAGTCTCCAGGCAGTCAATCACTGGACCTCCCAGTGCAGTCTGGGCCAGCATTTTGTGGCTCCAATGCAGCAACGAGCTGACTCAGCTGCAGATCCGCATTTCACACCCTCCACTTTAGCCTCTGTTTCCCAGTCTCCCCAAATCTGTATATTTTTCCCCTCACTCTCTTTTCCTATTTCCCTCATACCTCCTTTTGTTACGGCTGTCAGTCAAAAATGTGTGCACTCAGTAAAGGTGATTACAATTCTCCCCTCGCCCTTCTTCTCAATAGGTCGGCCATCACCTGAACTAAAGCCCCTTGTTATGGCTTTATTTTCCTCTTGGGTATGGCTCAAGCAGAAAGCGGTTTTCCACACACCATTGTGCAGCCTCTCAGATGCTTCATCCGGGCAACAAGAGCCAAAGTGATCAGTCATGATCAGATGTTCCAGCCAAAGGTCTAGCGGATCTCTATGCGACTCATTCAGGGAGTTTAATCTTTTTAAAGTGAAGTGAAAGTGACATGTGAAGGCCAAGTATGGTAACCCATTCTCGGAATTTGTCCTTTAACCCATCCAAGTCAGTGCACACACATTAGGAGTAGTGAGTAATGAACACACAGACACACTGCAAACCGTGACACACATACCCGGAGCAGTGGGCAGCCATTATGCTGGGTGCCCGGGGAGCGATTAGGGGTTAGGGCACTTCAGTCATTTCATGTTGGTACTGGAATCAAACAATCTTTGGGTTACCAGTCGGACTCGCTAACCATTAGCCCACGACTGCCATTAGCCCACAATTTGATTTTTGATTAATTTTTATGCATTATTCTTTTTATAGTCTTCTTTTCTGTTTCAAAACCAAAGAGGCTGAAAAAAAAAAAAAAAAAAAAAAAAAAAAAAAAAGGTTCTATTTTATACTTCCCTGCGGATTTATTTTTGGTAATCCAGCCACTATTTGGCCTGTTCCAGCCATGTCTGCAAGGTCACTCCACGGTCACTGCACTGGGCTTGAGACTGCTCGTGTCAAACAAATCATGGGAGGGAACACTGAGGGATTGTGGGAAGCTTGGGATTCTTAGCAGGCCGGGCTGTCTGCCTTTCCTCAGAGAGCAGGAGAAAGCCCAGCACTAGCGCTCTCCTCCGCACTGCCCTACTCTCACGCCGAGTTCAACTGAAAGTCGTGTACTTCCAGAAGGGAATTTTGGCCAATGTGTAGACTAAAAACTTTGGTTTAGAGCACAGATTTGTGAAGGAGGTGCCGGCTAAGTTAGGAAAGAGATGGGGCATCCAAGAGCATACCCAACCAAAAGCAGAAAGCAAGGTCTGATGTGTACAAGACTATGATGTCATTAAAATGGAGTAGTCTTATAAACAAATTTCCCAAATTGTCTGACCGGGATAACCTCTGGATCCTTTCCAAGAGGTCATTCCCTGCTCAAGGGATATCATTCCAAGACTTGAGAAACTCTTGTGCGTTTCACATTGCAAAAAATATTGTTGCTAACAAAAGCCATGTCACTCTATACAGTTGTAAGCGTCAGACTGTATTTGTTTTCACCACAGCTGTAAAAATGCTTAGTTTTCTAATCTTAGAGAAAATGTTTTCCTGCCTCCATTTGCCTGATGAGCTGGGGGAGAGGTGTGTGGAAAAGGAAAAGAAAAAAGGATGTTTAAATAATGCACTGAATTGAGAACATGACTAATAAAAAGCAGTGAGATTAGATTTAGATTATTGTGTGTACACTTTGCACTGGTGTAGCTGATTTGAAATCAGCCTTTTACAGCTTAACGTTACATTGTAAATGAACTTTTTCTTCTCAATAAACCTATGCTCTTTCTTTTGGAGAATGGTAGGGGTATGCTTGGCTACATTTTGCAAAATTTGAAGAGGTTATGTGGATATGCAAATATTTATACAAAATAAATGTCCAAAAATTAACATGATTATTTTAATTGTTATGCATTACTACAACAAAAGACAAGATTTTCAAGATGTATTCAAGATGCTTGATCAGGAAGAGTCATGGAAAGAAAACATAAAAATGAATAACCTGATAAGATCTTGAGTACGTGTGTTGAAGTTCTCGCTGGCGACAGGTCTGCTCTTGGCATCCGGAGTGCATATACGTGGAGAATCTCCATTTAAATTAGTCGGGTGCAACTGCCCCAGCACTGTGGCGACTGTCTGCAGAAGTCCTGTAGTCAAACCCTCAAAGATCTGCTTATTGACACTGCGGCCAAAGATTGACGTGTCCTCATCAGGTACGAAGAGCTGCAGAAACAGTTATAGATGTGTTATTCATCATTGGTGGAAAGAGAAAAAACAAAGACAGTGTCAGCTGAACTGTAGTCACTACCCTGAGACTACCAAGAAGCAAGACAATGGTGTCTAGACACGTTGGAGCTTTCAGGTTTCATCAAGAGCTACAGATGAAACATCTTCGTCAACGACTCTCAACATGTCTACAAGCGTGTCAAAGACGAGAAGGTCTACAGTCATGTTCAAACAACTGTAGGCATTTTCTTTAAACTCTGTTTGGAGATTCGATACGGTGTTGTTACTGTTGGGGATGTTGTTACTGTACACCATTATTGTTGTTTGTGCTGCTGCAAATCCTTCTTTTGATGCAATTTACAAAAATCACAATCCTATTAATTGCATCCTTACAAGATGTACAGTACTCTAAGCAAACATTGGTTGAAAACTGATTTGGAAAACTAATTTAAATTTGCAAACACTTGCTCAATTGACTGATGGTTGTCTCTAACACCAATCTTGGCATTGAAGGACATCTGAGATCACTAAACAATGGGCCGTGCTGGTCTCAATATCCGGCCTAGCACTGTTGCACAATAGACAGGGTCATTTAAACCTCAGCTTGCATTTTAAAACATGTCCAATTAAAGCAGATGGTGCAAATAAAAAGGATCCTGTCCTCTTTTGTTTCCACGCGTAAGCCATTAATCTTTGGTTGGAATCCTGATCCTCTAGTGCATAAATAACTACAAGGGCGCTGCTCTATTATTCATCAGCCCTGGGTTATAAATTGGTAGTTACAACTCGAAGCGACATTGTCCCTGGTGGTGTGCCAATGACGGGCATACAAGAACTCTGCAAGGTATTCCCGTTTGCAGGAAGCACTGCCAGTGTTGAGAAAGACTGGTCATGCTACAAGAATGCTCCTTGGGGGCAAGGATAGGGACATAAATGTTTTTTTTTTTTTCAGTTAAAGTTTGTCTAAGAGTGAGGTTTGGCATTAACATAAAATATCTTAGTTAAAGGTAGTTAAAGCTTATTAAACTGTCATCATGTTTATAGCTACCTACTTGAATCTTTGTTGCGCCACAGTAATGCAAGAATGCACATTTAGCCAACTGGATCGTGCACATACTGTACAATGCATTTGCTAAATACATATGTGTTTGAGTTTTTGCCTAAGAATATGTATAGGATAGTCTGCATATAATTATGTTGATTAAAATACATATAAATAATCAAAAAATAAATATGCTTGTATATAAAATACATTTATATTTAAAATAAATTAACACAATTCTGTAACTTATTTAATAATTTCCCATGACCAAACATGACCATTTTGGCTTTTGCTATAAAGAACACTTTAATGTGTCATATTTAAGGTTTAATTGCATTAAGGTGGTATTAGACTAGTCAGATGTCATTAGTTAAAGAGAAAAAAAATACATACAGATTTTAGCGTAGGTACACATGCAAGTTAAAATGACAGTTTTTACAGAGTAGCAGCTTACTATGCTGAGAGAGCAGGCAAAACCAGCTACATTCTCCACAAATCTAATTACAGGGAAGGGAAGGGTGGACGCATATAGTGGCCACACTGAACGCATACACACACACACACACACACACACACACACACACACACACACACACACACACACACACACACACACACACACAGGTAAACGGCTACATAGGTCAGCTTGCAAAAATAACTTAAATATTGCTCTTTACTGACTTTTTCACTTACTTTGGGTGACTATTATGTCCGTTTATATCCATCACATGTCAAATAATCAGTGGCCTGACTTGCTTTTGCGTTGAGTTTGAAATAAACCCCTGTGCCCCCAGCAAATATTTCGTCTCTAGACTGACAGGGGCTTAATGATTTGCCAAACCAATGTTTCTTGCGCAAACACACATCCACAAGCCCTATATGACTCAGAAACTGGGTCTCATTTACTAATTGTACACACATATTTACGTGTGACAACCTACATGCACAGACATCAAATAAATTTGCATTTAAATGTAATCCTATTTATGAAAAATTTAATAAGAATTAAATAAAAATGAGCCTTCATTAAGTATTATATTATATATAATCTGGCACCTGTTGTGAATTCGGTGGAAAACCTTTCTGTTCCTGTGCTTTTGTTCAACAGTGAGGAGCTTACGTAAACACAACCCTACTGACATTTGTGTGTCTTTCCATACTTTGTCTTAATGACATCTTAAAGAGCTTGAAGCGTAGCGTGAGCTTGGTTCTAAAACCCCCTTGACAAAAATCAAAGGGCGAGAGAGAAGGCTGGGGGGGGGGGGGAGACGAAAAATAAGGGACAGAAGCGATGCGAAATGTGATTCAGCAGTGGAGCTTTCCCAGAACTTAAGATGATTCAGTGAGTCATATAAACAAGAGCAATGTTGTATGTATTAAAATCCATTTTGGCGCTTGCTTTAAACTGGTAGATGAGCTACATATGCTCTGGCAAGATGAACAAGACAGAAATGACCCTTTAGACATGACAAAACAGCACTTTACAACCTTTAAAAGCTAAAGTGGAAGTCGCATCCTAAAAGTATTAGTTCACCCTAAAAATTCTGTCATTTTTTCCCCTCCCATTCATGTTGTTCCAAATCCGTATCACTTACTTTCTCCTGTTGAATACAAAAGAAGACATTTTAAACAATGCATTGATCGCTCCTTTCCATGCAGTTATAATGAATGGGGATTGGAGCTTTCAATCCATAGCTTGACTGGAGCTTTCAAAGTTCCATAAAATGAATCATAAGTAGTCCAAGTGACTCAAGCACTATATTATTTTATAAGTCTTATTAAGTCATCTGATACCTTTGTGAGATTTTAGTTGTCATTCACTAATAATCAGTTTAACTTGGGGGTGAGTTATCGGATCAGTCAGAGTTGTGAACGAATCATTCAGATGGGTGTTGCAAACTGGATCAACTTATTCACTGAAAAAATTAGACTCAAACAAATGATTCATTCAGAATGAATCTCTTCTCCTTTCACGAATAAGCCAGCAAGAGCTTGGGTATATTTTCAGGTAATAAGCCTTAATTTTGGTCACACAAAGCTATTGTACGACTTCATAAAACATTAAATCTAGAGCTTTGTAAGAACCAGATTTATGATCATTTTATGGTGCTTTTTATGTCATTTTGTTGCTCGACAGCTCCAGTTCTCATTCACTTGTATTATATGGAAACTGACTGCCAGGATATTCAAATTTTGTGATCCACAGAAGAAAGTATGTTATAAAGGTTTGGAACAATATGAGGGTGAGAAAATAATGATTGGCTGAACAATAATAATGTAGTGACAAAAACTTGGATTTATGGCACATAAAGACCCCAAAACAGCCGGATTAGGCAAACTCACGTTAACTTCAGCTGTTAATACTCACTGTTAACTGATGGAGGAGTAGGTCCATGAGAAAAGTAATTTTGTTGCTGTAGAGAACATAGGAACAGTTGTTGTGGCAGTGCGCACAGGACAGGTAATACGTGTTCACGGCAGCGCAGAGGGACCTAAAGAGAAAGAGAGGGGGGATTAGTTTTCAAAAGCCGACGGCTTCTCCTGTTTTGAGTTTTTCCATCTAAATGATCAGGATACAAAGCAGGCCCCATATAAACATTTCAGGGCTACTCGGACTGGCAGTGTAAAAGATTGCCAATCAGATGAGTTGGGTTCTTTGCCGTAATACAGTAAGGTTATCTGAGGAAACTGACACTTAAAGCTCAGAGTGTGAACATCACACGCAATCCAAGAAGCATGACAACACTTGGAATATAACGCTCAAGGGATTTTCTCTCAGGAACAGCTCCTTACGTAATGTTGAAGAGAAAACATGAGATGTGCCCCGATGAGAGCTTAATCACTTACAAAAAAGAAAAAAGAAAAAAGAAAAGAAGTACTGTGGTATTTTTGGGACAAGGTCTTTTTAAGTTGTTTTTTTCCTTAGGGTCTTTGATTTGTAGTTCGTACTTAATATTTGTGTCAATTATTTTCTGTATACATTGGTGATTATTATTATTAGAATTTTTTTTTGTTGATTCTCTACTCTTTTATTTTCATATATGGGTGGCTATTTATTATTTTTTCTCTCCGTTTATTGGATGATTGGGTTAATGAGTCGTATAATTAGGTCAGGTACGACGAATCATATGGATATAAATTGTACCTTGCTATGTACTTGTTTTTATGCCTGACGAAAACCTTTGGGTCGAAACGTTGTTCAATCCTTTGGAAGCAATGGGGCGATTTTAGTTTACTCTGAAATTTTTGGGACAAGGTACCATGGTAATACCACATTTTCTGACACAACCATGATGGCAATACCATAGTACCACCACAGTAAAGATGTCTAAAGTACTAGTACTTTTATGCAAACCAAAACCCCCCAAAAAAAACAAATCGTAAACAGAACAATTAGACACAACATTAGAGTGGATGCTGAAAATCCAACAAGTTATTTTTAAATAGGGTTGCAAAGGGGCTGAAAATTGCCGGTATATTTCCCGAAACTTTCCAAAAGTTTCTAAAATTTCAAAAAAATCCTGGAAAGTTTTCAAAATGTCTGGAATTTTTGACACTTTGAAACCCTATTTGTAAATAATACATACTACATAAATAAAACACCAACATGCATACACACACACACACACACACACACACACACTATGGCATTCTCACTTTACCAAGGCACTGCCACAGTTCTTCACTTTTAAGGGATCCTACAACCGGCTCAATTAGATGAAATGGAGAAGAACTGGATACCGAACATCTGCCTGGCCCCTTCCTTGCTTTCACGTTTCCACCATCTCTTTCCCCAACTCGTTTTCTCTTGGCTCAGATAAGAGTCTAGCCGTCAGCGCCTTCGGGCCAGCAAGCCACTGTCAGTCAGTCAGGCCTCTGTATTTTGTCTGTTCCACACCAGCCCGAGAGGAGATTAATGTAGCTGATAACTGACCAGTCAATCCGCTCCCACTCCAGACCCCCCATCCATCCCTCTTCCCAACCACCCCTTCATTAGTTAATATTTTCTGACAACTGTATATTTTATCCCAAAGCAGAGTGGCGGGGCCCTATCTGCCGTACGGACAAATGGAATCTGACTTTTCTTTTTTAAACCAGGCCATGTTTATTTCCAACCGTAAACATTTTGATATCCACCACAACCTTCGCCATCTGTTCAGCATTTTCAGCCAAACCGTATTGGCACTCGTTATAAAAATAGCGCGAGCCTCGAAGGCCTCGGCCTGTCAATAACTTCCACCCGGCTGACAGAAACACCAGTGTATATTTTACCCACTGGCGGGCTGATCAGGGAGATAGCGGTGCGAATATTGACATAGCGGTGTAAAAGAGTCAGACATGCAGTATGAGACCGCAGGGAAAACATTGTGCCTGGTCTGCTGGGAAAGGATCCAAGTATTCCCCGCACGCCTCGGAGCTTTGCACTTTCAAAGCCGCTCGATCATGACCCATTATAAAAAAAACGGGTGTAGCCGTTTTTATGTACGGCGTTATTAATCGACAAGTTTTCACCTCGTCCGAGCGGACGATAAACACAGTTGACAAGGGTGTCGAAAGAGGTCTTGTTCGATTAATACGCAACAGCCAACGGAACATTGATTCACCAAAGCGTAAATGGTGAAGTGTTTCTTTTGTATTGATAGAAGGATACCGGAGCTTAGGGCGAAAGGAGGAGGAAAGGAAGGACGGATGGTCATGGGTGAGTGGAGTGATACACCAGGCTCTGTTCAGTCAGGGAAGGGAAACGTGAGATCTCCTCCAACCTGTGCACTCTGGGCAGCGGACCAGCACTGCCTCAGCCACACTGATTTTCCACCAGAGCCTCAATTGTGTCATTTCGAACAGCATTTTTTTTCTTTTCCATCAAACGTTTAAATATTCTCAACGGGACTGTTGGGGCGGGCAGGTTTTGGCTAAACGAAAACTAAAAATATCTGTCAATATGCAGATGCGTTCATCACAATTTCAGCGTTAGGAAATCATGTCTCATCTGTGTTTGTCATGGAATTTGAGGTATCTATATTGTTTCTAGGCAAGTTTTTAAAGGATAAGTGTCAAATGTCCAGGCGAGGATTGAATGACAGGCCTCAGTGTCAAGGTTCACTTTGGCTTCTCAAATATAAACAGCGGATTGAGGGCTTAAGCTAAAGATTATCACATTATTGAAGTGCTATATATTAACAGGCAACTGAAATTGGGATCGCAAGTGTGAAAAACAATGAGCTAATCTATATATAATTTTACTAGTGTATAAAAATGTTCCAAATCACAAAACAAAGTGAGAGTATAAAACAAATTTGATTAGAAATTACATTTGTATAATATTTAAATTAGCTAAGCTATAAAACTATTCTTTAAATAAAGTCTACTTTTGAGGTGAGCTACAAGCTCACATGAGCTCATGAAAGATTCACCGTTAACCTGATCTTAGGTGCACGTTCACAGGGTTTTGAAGGTACGAACGAGGCTATATGATGCCTGTCCAATAACGCGTGGGGAGGAATGTGAGCAGTGGGGGTAGGGCAGCCCCAGGTGGCTTGCATGGTTAAACGGCAGATTATAGAGAACACAACTAATTTCTTTGCACTAATCTTATTAAAGTGTAAAACAGCTGTCGACTAGCCAAATCTCAACACCAACCCCCAGTGCTTGCACCGAAGCTCCAGTATGAAACAAATAAGAGCATTTGGGGTAAAAAAAGAAACAGGAAAATGCTATACAGGTTTAGACGTTACTAAGCTATCAGGAAAGATAGCGAATAGGTTGCTGTAGCTAGGTTTAGTTAATTGCAAAATGCACATTCACATGACTTTCCAGAATTGGAGTTTGTCACAAAGAATGAACACTAACCACAGCTAATGTTAGATATTTCACTTGGGCAATCATCAGTAATAATAAAATATCAATTTGTCAGATAATCAGACAAAAACATTTAAATCTGTCTAGTATGAAAACTGTTTTTAACTATTAAAGTGATAAACCTACAGAATGACAATTAGCATAAACGACAGCTACTGTTTGCTATTTCTCGTAGTTATTTTCTAATTTGTTATTTTCGCAGTTACTTGTCAAAAATGCACAAAATAAATGAACTTGTGCAGTATGATGAAAAACACAATTTCGGTTAATGTGATGATATCTGACAATAAATGAGCGCTAGCTACTGGTTTGAAATCTCTGTTTATCGTTAAGTGACAAAAATGCAACAAAACACAACGTATAAACCATGTTAGACATTACTATAACTATTTTATGCTGTTATTAACAGATTTTAAACAAGTACCTCTCTCTAGTGCCTGTTCCTGATGCTTTTGATAGCATTCAGTGCTAGATATTCTTCATACTAGAATAGTGTAGATGTTACAGTGATACTCTGTGGCTTTTGATGGTTAATTGAACCAGATCTTCTCACAACTAACCACAGCTATTTGTTTGATATGGTGGGTTTCCAACCATTTAAATATCTGAGTTATCCTTTCATGCTACACAAGTATAGACATAACTAAGGTATTCTACAGCTTTTGACGATTAACCGAGCGTGAAATCAAACAGTAGTTTGTGGTGTTGTGGTCAGAGCTCATTCATTTTCTTTCGTTTTTTTTTTATATGAGCTTTGTCAGCTTACATGTGGACACCTCACTTTATCTACCTCCTAAATTGGCTGTGTTCAACACTCTGTGCTGCTACTGTTTGAGTAATGGGAAATTTTTTCAGGCCATCCATCATCTTGAAACCCGTTAAATACTCAGAAGCTGTCACTGTCCTGCTTGAAATGATATCCTTACACCCCAGCCCACTGCCAGCCATAAACCGGGGTGCTTTTCCAGCTCGCTCTCCTCTAATTGACGATGATTAGCATGACATCCAACACCGGCCCACCGTGCACGGTGTCTCTGCCTGTCTCTCCCCTTGACGATGACAGCTAGCGTCAAAGATTTTGAGGAGCAATTTGGTGAAGTGCCATTGTACTCCGTCTCAGGTTACTCGAGGAGTATGTAACACTGACCCAAATGTGCCAGGTCGTCACCGTGAGCATGCGGCATTCCTCTACCTGAGCGGATCCGAGATTCCCTGTCAGGAGCTGCGTTTTGACATTGGCAGGCTGCTCGATGTGAGCTCTGCCACAGTCCACCAGACCGCAGCCAGGTCTATAAACAACAGGCATATTGTTAATCTGCCCATAATGAAGCTTTATCTTGTAGACATAGGATTAAGTTGCCGAGCTAGCCGGTGGAGATGGTCTCTATAGCTCTGTATTGCATAGGAGAGGAAAAGAGGGGCCCACAGAGAGAAAGAGCATGCTAGATGGCAAGAGATAACTGCTAGAGAGCTGCAGATAATAAGCGCCGTGATCTCCTCACCTACTCAAACTGGCTTAACCTCAGCTAACCATGAAAATCCAGCCCTCTGATTAGTCAATGGAAACAAGCGGTGCAGACTTGCTTAAGGTATGCCACAGGGCTCCGTCCTCTACACCTTGCCTTTCTCTGTCCCCATTCGCCTCATCCCCTGAGGGTTGCTCATCAGCTTGGGTGGCCTCTGGACTGGATGGGGGTCATTGGACTGACCTGTGGAACTGAATTAAGGCCATTTAACCCATTCTGAAATCCATAGGCTAGCTCAGAGACAGGGAAGCAGATGGCTAAGAAGAACTCGAGATGAGGGGGAGATCACCCCAAGACTGTCTGTCTGGCCTAAAGTTGTGGTTTCTTTGCAATAAAAGTTGGCACAATCTTGTCCTCGGAGAGCAAAATGAACATTATTTAAATTTTTGGAGGAATGCACGGACATATCTGGATATGGCCAGTAACACAAATGATGTCATAGTTAGTTAGAACTTTATTTTACTATCCACCAATGTGGAAATTCTCCTTTGGCTTCTCATAAAAACACAATCACACACACAATACACAACAAGTTATACACATACACAAAATAAAAGTTATTCTCACAAACAGTTGCTTACCCTTCATTTAATATTCAAACTGCCACTGGTATAAAAGAATGTTTATACAATTTTTTTGGGACATTATACCTTTTTTCAGATGGAATCATTACAAACTCTGAGTTAAAGCAACACCAAAGCACTTTTCCTCTTCGGTCCCCCTACAGGTTGGAAGCGGAATTATCCATGACCGCTGTCATAAATAATTCAGCCTTCTGCAGCCTACCATCGCACGCACGCTATTTGTTTATCCAGCACCGGCTTTGGAAATAACGATGTCCACAGACAAGGTAGAGTATGTTGCATGATTTAACGAAAGTATGATGTATTGTGACATCAGAAACGGTTTTTTTTTATATAGGCTCCACCAACAGTAACGCTTGACGTAAAGCAAGTCAAATTTGTAGTTTCTTATGTCTCATTCGAACTACAGATACGCTACCCAACCTGGCAAACTTGCATAGTGCGGTTATAGCCGATAGAGGGTTGCAAAGCGAATGCAGAAGAGCCATTCACCCAGTTAAGAGTTGATGAACCACTGAAACGATTTTGGAAACATTATTTTAAGGTACAAAAGAATCTTTGGTGTTGCTTTAAGTGGGTATGGAGTCAGACACAACACTTGTTGCTCTTCTGTGTATTGCCAGCAAATTCAGTTTATCAAGCTGTGTTTACTGGCTTCTTATTTTTTCCTGCCATTCTCACTATTCTTTGCAACTTATTATTTTTCCTCACTCCTAAGTTACCACACCAAGCTGTAATATTAAACATTAAGATACTCTCAACATGACTTGTATACCATTTCCAAAACGGAATGACTAACATCAAAACTCTACAGTTTACACATAAAGAACAATCTTTGACCTGCTTTCTTTTAAAGTGTCTACCGGTACATTCTCACCAAAAATAACCCTTGTATCCAAATATTTAAAACTTTCCAAAATCTCAACACCCTTATTTAACATTAGTTTCCCTAACACATCGTCTTCACCAGAATTAATATTGAAAATCAGCTCTTTAGTTTTCCTTACATTCAATTTACACAAGTTTTCAAGAACAGCCACATTTTAAAAATAGGTTTGATCACTCATTGATTCTTTGAATAAAGTTGCACCAGAACCACATCATCCACATACTTAAAAAGATCAGGTGTATTGCACTTAATTTATAGGTCATTGGTATATATTGAGAATAAGAGTGGTGACAATACACAACCCTGCGGTGCCCCTGTATTTAAGACCAGTTATATGCCATTCATAAAAACTCTGTAGTCAACCTGAGAGGAAATCTTTGATCCATATATCAATGTAGAATTTATTTTCACATTACAAAGACGTGATAAAAGCAAATTAACCTGTACTGTTAAAAGCTGAGGTAAAATCAACAAAAAGTGCCCGTTCATAAGATTTAGAGTCCTGGATATGCTTTACTGTAAAATCAATCAAAGTAAGTGTGGCATTTTCGGTCCCCCTGTGTGGTCTACATACAAACTGCAATGGATATAATATCTTACTTGTGGTTAACATGATAACATAACATGTTTACTTACAATTCTTTCCATACATTTTGCCTGGACAGAAGTCTGCAACTGGTCTATAATTTTCAGGTAGTGTTTTCCCCGATGTCTTATGGATAGGTAATATTGTAGATATTACAGAAATAGCTGTGTAAGGGGCCTTTTGAGTTGATTTCCACCCATTTTTAAAACCCTCTCCTTTAAGCCACCAGGGCCGGCTGGGGGGTTTATTGACATTTATTATGAGCTAAACAAGCAGCCACCTTCTTATCTAACAACAAAGGAGCAGGACCCATCTAAATTTGCTTAAGAACCTCTTCACTCTTTGCTTTAGCATCCATAAAATCAAATCTACTATAAAAAAAAACATTTGCATTCATTAACAAATCTGGCATAGTCTTCAATTTGCAACTGTTGTTGCGGTTCGACTCTATTCTTAAAATTAATTTTGGCCATCCTTACTTTAGTTATAAACTCTTTATTTTTAACTCTTACAATATCTCCCTTAAGACATTTCTTTAACTCTTTGGTTAACCATGGCTTAATATTAGAGAAAACCCTTACCCCCTTTACAGGTATTATTGTATCTTCACAATATTGTACAGTTCATGAACATCTTTACTTGAATCAAAGGACACCTGGCAGTCTGTCGTCTCAAAGCAAAAGTTAAGTTCTTCCATGCTTTCCTCTGACCACTGCTGCATCTTCTGTAAAGCAGGTTTCTCCCTTAACATTTTCTGTCTGTATTTCAGTAATAGATGAATAACATTATGATCTGATTTTCAAAGGGCCTGTCTCGACACTGCTTTATAGGCATCCAAATACCCAAAGCATTTTGTCCAAGATACGCGTAGAGTGTGTTGGGCATGTGATACATTACTGGAGAGCTGGAAGACGTGCAGACATATCACAAGTATTACAGTCCCCGAGAATAAACACTGGCTGGTCCACAAACCTCTCCAAAGCATCACAAAGTAATTTTATCAGTATTTGTAGGTCCCGACACAGACAAGAATCACCGTAATCTGCCCAAACTCTTGGGGTAAACAGAAGGGACTTATTGCAACCGAGATGATTTCAGAATCACGGGTGCAACTCTTGTCCAGTATTTTATATTATGTTGTTCAGTTCTTATCCAAATATAGATAGAGTCCACTGCCAATTGAATTTCCCTCTGCTCTATTGTCCTGATCCGCTCTAATAAGAGTGTAGCCATCCAGGTCGAAATTGCGATTATTCTCTTACTTTAACCATCCTTTGATATGGTTAGAAAATATCCATCTATGCAGGTCTTCCCAAGGTGCTCTCTTAGTGACAGTAAAAAAATTCAGAGACCTAGACTAAATATGCAGGTCTCTGAGTGTCATCCATGTATATTGGTTATCAACCAGGAAAATGCCCTCACTTGTGAGCCTGTAGCTCTCATTTCCAAATCTGTCAGTATAATCCCTATTTTTGCATTTCACGCTTTTATTCAAAGCGACTGACAGTGCATTCAAGTTTTATCTATATTCTTGTGCCACTCAATACGTTTGGACAAATAATAATATTAATAATAATAATAATAATTTGTTATTCAAATTATACTAGGTCCTCAAAGCGCTTTACATATGGAAGGGGGAATCCCGTCAACCACCACCAATGTTCAGGATCCACCTGGATGATGCGACGGCAGCCATAGTGTGCCAGAACGCCCACACCAGCTTATTTGTGGGGAGGAGACAGAGTGATGAAGCCAATCAGTCAATATGGGATGATTAGGAGGCCATGATGGGAAGAGGCCAATGGGCAAATTTGCCCAAGGGTTACACCCCTACTCTTTTCCGAAGGACATCCTGGGATTTTTAATGATCACAGAGCCTTGGTTTAAGGACAATCTTACAAAACGTAAGGCAGGGGTGTCCAATCCTGCTCCAAGATGGCCACTTTCCTGAGTTTAGCTCCAACACATTTGCCTGGAAGTTTCTAGTGATCCTAAAGACCTTGATGAGATTGCTCAGGTGTGTTTAACTAGGGCTATAGCTAAACTCTGCTGGAAGGTGGCCCTCCAGGAGCAGGATTGGACACCCCTAGTATAAGGTAAGACTTTGACTGCCAGTCTAACTTCTCAACCTGCTTTTCAACAGGAAGTGGTTAAAAAAAACTTTGAGGGACAGAAAAGGGATCTGGAGCCGATGAGAAAAGGTGACGAGCAAATCTGTTTTCCAAGCGCCTGTCAAACAATCCCTCCTTTCACTGCAATCCAAATGACATTTAATTTGATTCTGCCGTTGATCTTTCCTGATATCCTGAATGATTCCAAGACATCCATTCCGCCCGGTGTTCCACAAAAGGCTGGCCATAAGCTGGGGCAAAAGTCTTGGCGAGCTGTCACGCACCACACGGCATGCACACACATGCGCGCAGATAGACATGCCACATAATGGCATCCTGAAATGAAACCACTTGGAGGGAGCTTGTGAGAAGCTTTCACTCGGCACATTTAGTCATCATGTGACACGGAGGTTGAGGTAACAGGCAGTGGCGCGTCAATGCGTTCACTTCCACTTAGAAAAGTGAGACAGCCTGAGTCGAACGGAGTCGGGCAATCAGTTTAGCAGTCGCAAGTGCTACAAAATTTCACAAGACCTCTGTGATTTCCTGTTGCTGTTCAGAAGGAGTAGTTTTACTAAAAGTCATTTGTGAAACTCATTTAGAAGTGACCTGTGGACTTGTGAGTGTGTGTGAGGCTCTAGGGATGAGTGTGACTGGATTAAGCTCCATTCTGTGCGCTAACAGCAGTCTGGTCCAGTGACCACCTTACAGCATTAACTTCTCCCTCTCCTCCTCAGCAGTGGCCCCTACTGGGAGACAAGGGACTTGTCTTTTCCTGGATTCATTCACACGCTCCATAAATATTGAGAGCAAATAAAAATTCTTAGTAATAATGACCCCTGACAACTGTGTCCCAGACAAATATTGTCAAGTTTTGAGTCCAAATTCTGAATGCAATTGATTTTTGCCTGTAATCTAGACATTGTGGCAGCCAGATCCAATACACTAACATGAGTATTCATCTAGTTCTAATAGCAACTGAGATTAGTAGTTTTGAGATTGGTCTCCCTTAACATTTTGGAAGCAATGCTAGGGGCATAATCTTCTACTAATGTAAAGGTTGAAATGTCACTAAATACATCGTTTGCAATGACATCATAGACTAATTTGATCTTTAAACACATGATGCTGCACACATCAAACGGTCGGTTAAATCGAAGGCTTACCTGTGCTTAAATTAATTGTGCCAAGCCTTCAGATTAAGTCAAGTCTCAAAGTATTTTATTTACTTGGTCAAGCCACAAGTCCTCAAAAGTGTGACCAATCTCAAGTCCACTTGTATTTTTGACCATAAATGTTTCCTCATATACTGATAAACAGAATGTGTTTGTGTGTGTATGTATATATGTATATATATGTATGTGTATGTGTATTTATACATATATATTTATACACACACACGCACATTATATATATATATATATATATATATATATATATATATATATATATATATATATATATATAAACACATGTTACTGGCAAAGTGTGAAAACCCGGTATTGTATAGAATGCCTAGGCAATGTATAGAATGCCTGGTGGTTTTTGGCAAAAATACATGACCTAATTCTATACATTACCTAGGCATTCTATAGAATGCCGGATTACACACTTTGCCGTTAACATATATATTATATTATTTTATGCATACATAAACAAGCATCTGACAAATTCAACATACATAAATCAGATACACAAGCACTGACCGACCTGACCATACACCTTTTTACATCAAAATCTCATAATATTTCAAAGCTAGTGAGTGGCTTAATGTTCAGGTTGTTGCATGAGTTTCCTGGGGCGGCTCACTATCCTTGGTTTACTCATGCAAACAAAATGGCCTTCCTGCTCCAGACATCCGACCCCATTTCCTTCTTAGCCGTTGATTCCCTCCAAAACACTCAGCTCCAAGCCGCAGGGTTGCACAGGGACATTAACGGAGCCTCGCTGTGGAATTAGCCCATTAATGTAATGCTAACAAGATGGAATCCTTCTCCCATGGGGGTAATATTACAGCGGCATCTCCGTAGTTGTTCTTTTTTGTAAATCACTCAGCTTATCTGAAAGGAGGCGATCGATACGCAGCATTACAGTAAATAGATAAACTAGTGCTGCTGTAAGGGTTAGCGTCTGAGCCAACCATTAAAGCGCGCAGATGAGGGGGAACGATTAGCACGTATTTGCTCGCGCCGTGCCCTTCGCAGACACCTGGTGCCATAGCAAAAGTCACTGCTGACAAGAACTCACGGAGACAGATTGTCTTCCAGCGAATTGTCTAAGCTTGCAATTTTAGTGGAAATTTAATCAATTATATGCAAAATTGCAAGTCTGGTATTTAAGAGCATTTTTGTGGTTGTTCGTTCATGATATTTCCCAGAACTTGCTAACAATGACGTAGATGATTATTTGGACGCTATCTCCTGTATCCCAGATGGACCAGCCAGGCAGCGATATCAACACTAGGGCAAGTTTGGGTTTACAGCCACCTGGAGCTCCACTCAAGTCTTTGAGAAGCTGGTGGAAACACGCAGGAATAATCTGACCTCTTAAAGGTTATCACAGGTTCAGCACCGTATGGCCTCAGGGCACAGAGACGGTGATAAGGGTAGAGATGGGGTGATAAAGGGAGGAGAAACACCAAAAAAAACGAAGCAATATACCTACTCAAACTTGTGCTAACTACTGTGCCACTGATCTGATATATATATATTTATTTATTAGGGCTGTCAAACGATTAATCGCGATTAATCGCATCCAAAATAAAAGTTTGTGTTTACATAATTTACGCCTGTGTACGGAGTATAATTATTTTCTATATATAAATACACACACATGCATATATATATTTAAGAAAATGTGTTATTTATATATAAAATATTTATATATAATATAAATTATATATAATATAAATATATATACACAGTATATACATGCAAATATTTCTTAAATATATACATGCATGTGTGTGTATTTATATATAGAAAATAATTATACACTGTACACACACATGTATTATGTAAAAACAAACTTTTATTTTGGATGCGATTAATCACGATTAATCGTTTGACAGCCCTAATATTTATTTTTTATTCAGCTAGGATGCATTAAACTGAAATGTCTTTTACATTGTTACAATTGATTTCTATTTCAAATAGATGCTGCTCTTTTGAACTTTCTTTTCATCAAACAATCCTAAGCAGAAACTGTTTTCAACATTAAGAATAAAAAAAAAGATAAAAATCTGTTTTTTAATTTAAACATTTATATTTTAAATAGAATAAAAATAATAAACATTGCTGTTTATTGTTATATTGGGGAATAATAAAGAATATATTAAACACTTGTGTTCAATTAGTGAGAAACTATGGGGAAACTGGCACTGATTCATTTAATGTTTGAATATATATATATTATAAGTGTGTGTGTGTGTTTGATTGATAGAATTTTAAGGTTTTAAATATGCAGACTTATATAATTTGTATATAACCTTAAAATTCTATCAATCAAACCATAATTAAAATGAGATCTATACTGCCCAGACCTATTAGAAAATTATTTTGTTGATAAAAGTTTTCAGAACGCAAGTATAAGCTTGCACTGGCACAGAATGGGATAGTTCGAGAATAAAACACTTATTTACTGATAACCTTTGTATTTGGCTTCATGCTTCGCAGAGAGACAAGTCAAGACGGGGCAGAACCTCAGTCATGAAAGTGAGGCTACTCTTTTATCCTCAGAGAGGGACCACTTCAGCGTTTGATTGGACAGGACACGAGAGAATGACAGAAATGCCTCAAAGATCTTTACCTCCTCCTGAGCGTGTCAAGTGGATCTTTCAAAACAAGAGAGGACGATAGCGGTAGATGTGTTTGCACAGCCTGACCCAACATGCCACAAACACACACACACACACACACACACACACACACACACACACACACACACACACACACACACACACACACACACACACACACACACACACACACACACACACACACACACACACACACACACACACACACACACACACACACAGGTTAAAGTAGCAGTTCACAAAATATTAAAATTCTGTCATCATTTACTCACCCTCATGTTGTTCCATGAGTTTCTTTCTTCCACAGATCACAAAAGGACCACAATCTTAAAAAACATCCTGCTTAGTCTTTTCCAAGCAATTACAGTACAATGAATGTAGAAAGGAGTTTTCAAACTTACAAAAGGTTGCAAATCAACAATAAAAGTATCAAAGTATTATATATATATAGTATTTTATATTATAAAATACATATACGTATACATATTATATATTATATATATGTATGTATTATAAACACATTATGTGAGGAACAGACTGAAACTTAAATCATAATCTGTATCCGTCAGGGAGCTGTTAACTGCCACGAGTGAGTTGAACTCGAGAACTGGATCAGAACAAATCATTCAAGTTTTGTGAACCAGATCAGCCGATTCATTCAAAAGATCAAAATTTTCATCTGTTCCTCATGAAAAGCTATATTGTACAACTTTAGATTACTTATTATATATAGTGCAATTACTTACAATATAGTGCAATAGTAATATAAAATAGTTTTATGATGTTTTTGTCATTTTGTAAGCATGAAATCTCCAGTCCCCATTCACTGTAAATGCTTAGAACAGAGTGACCAGTTTGTTATTAAAAATGTCTAATTTTGTGTTCTCTGGAAAAAAAGAAATTTGGGTTTGAAATGACATTAGCAGCATAATGACTGGATTTTATTTTTGGTGAACTAACCCTATAATCAAATACAATGCAGTTTCAACCTCTTCAAAAACTGAAGTTCATAAAAATTCATTATAATATTATAGCCCACTTGAAATTTTCTGGAATTAATGACTGAACGACAAGGAGACGCAGAGAACGAGAGTGAGAGTATGAGAGAGAAAAATCAATAAACACTAGATGGCCTGTAAAAGCATTATAAATATAAGTAGCATTTCTCCATTAAGGAAGATTTGGAAAACAGCAAATGCTAATGAGGAAGGCAAAGAGGCTATTGAAGTCCATTAGGAGCTCTCTCTAGTGAAAACAGCCGCTCTCTGAGGTTATCTACTGGCCAACGCCACTAGTTCCAGACCCACTATTCAAAGCCCATTCCCATTTCCAAGTGACGGATAGGACAAATGTGCTTTTTGTATACCGGCGAGGGGCTGAGGGAAGACTGCGAAATGGATGATTCAGAAGCGATGCTTTTTATTTTCTAAACAAGGAACATTCTTATTCATTATAAATTTATTGTGATGCAGAGCACTGGAAAGAAGGGAAATGACTTCACAGCTGAGCTGGAGTCAATTTGTGGGATGGGAAGGAGGCCACAAATCATGATCAGAAAATGACAAAATATTTGTAAGCAAGCAAAAAAAAAAAATATATATATATATATTTTGTGTTTGAGAGTACAGTATGTTCATTCAAGAAAAATGACTTAAAGCCACACCGTGGACTTTGTGACCTAAAGAGTTGACGCATACGAGTTATTTTAAATGATTCCTCAGGCCAATATACAGCGTTCGACACTATTAATGCTCCGAGCGGGGCTGCCCTCTTGAAATACCGCCTATGTAAGTTTGGAGGAGACGGACCGTCTTTGAACAGGTCATGTGACCTGGAGAACGTATCGCTTTACGGCCGTCACGTGACCATAGGCTCTGATATACTGTCTTCTAGACTTTTGCGACAGTGCTGCGGCGCTTGTGGCCTCTAGGGGCGCTAGACGTGAAAGTTCCAGGTCTAGTGCCCCTAGCGCCCGCAAGGGTTCCGCGGTGTGGCTTTAAGTCAGAGTTGAGGCCTAATAGTTTCCTGATCCAATCCTGCCAGTCATCATCAATTCATGCGATTTTCAGACTATTACCATCAATGAAAGTGGTAAAAAGGCCAAATATATGATTTCTATAATCAATCAATAATTCAAATATCAATAATTGCTGAAAAAAGCCAGCAAATGAAGAATTTAAAGTTATGGAATATTGCACTATTTATTACAAAAGATTTATCCGTGCACATCAGCGTTGTTATTTTTTTCTTTCATGTGCCCTTATAATCTCCCATGATGACGTGTTTACTGGTGTGAGGGCGGGGCAACCTGTCATTCACATGAGATCCACCAATAGCAAACCACAACCATCCAATCAATTTCCAATGGACAAAAGCAAGTCCCACATTACATTTTTTCTTGTTCGAGAAGCCATTTCACTCAGAAATGTCACAACAGGGAAGAAAAGACTCGCAACTTCAGTTATATGTGTACATATTAGTGCCAGAAAAAAAACATCTGGATGGATATTTTAGGCCATTGCATTATGTCTCACTGTTAAACACTATGATTTTTAAGATGCCACATCATTATGAACATTTAAAAACATCCCAATAGAAAAAAGTGACACTACGTGAAGGTGAGGCTGTGCAGATTCAAGTCAGTACTCACTTGAGAGGAATACGGGGGACCGCAGTGGGACTGGAGGCTGCAGTGACAACCTGTAGGATCTGTTCCAGAGCAGTCAAACCCCCTCCTACCTGAAACGCTACCTGATCTGCATTATTCTGAAAAAGAGAGATAGAGGGGAGAGAGAGAGAGAGAGAGAGAGAGAGAGAGAGACAGAGAGAAACAGTCACAAACATGGAGAGGCGAGCAGACTCAAGTATCACATTGTTTTTGCATTGGAGGCATCCTCTCGTTGCCCACCTCCTGCTTTCTAGAGGGGAGCTGGAGTGAAATTTGAAACAAAGTGATCCCCAAAGAATTCCTGCTAAATCTCAAAAGTGCACAACCCCTCCCAACCCCCCAACAGCAACCAAAAACCAACGCAGGACAACAAACGTACATATCTGCACACAAAGCAGGGGTGGTCTGGTTTGACAAAGAAGAGCTTAGGGAATACACAGAATGAGTCACAATTTAGACTGGACAAGAAACATTTTACGTCACGAGTCTACAGTGTCGATGACACAACAAATCTTTTAAAATAAATGTTTGAAAGTTCTTAGAAATGTACTCTTTGCATTCCTGTTTGAAAAACGTTTAGGCCGCTTTCAACAAATGTTTCAATTAGATGTCATGTTGTGTAACCATCAGTAAATGTAATTTTCCTTGTGAGCATATGCGTGTGATTGTACACGTTAGTTATTATTTTCAAATAAATGTTTTAATAGATTCTTCAAAGTAAAAAGTTAAATTATTTTACAAATATCACAAATTATGAATTAATTAATATCATTACATTTTTGGACAGTTGCACCACATGACATTTCAAAACCTGAATTAACCTTGTCTTGTCACAAAAAGGTATGGATCTTGGTACAGTCATGAGGGTCTACGGGGGTCCTGTCTATGATTCCTGTTTTATTGTTTGTTTTTTCAGCATGTTGGTCACACCATATGACTTTGATTTGTCAAAACAACAACAACAACAACAACAACAACAAAAAAAAAACGTACATTTTTATATACATATAGGCCAAAAAATGGTGCCATGTAATTGACCGGTATGAATTTGAAGTAATTTGAGGGTTTTTCAATTTTAAGGATAGGGAAGGTTCAAACGCAACCTTCAGTCGTTGGTTATCATAGATACTAGCCATAAAACTTTAAAGAGGGGGTCAACCAAACGGTGCCTGAAACTCATACGGAGCGAATGAGCGTCTTTGAGAAAGAAGAGACATAAAACAGTCATTTAACTGACGTGCTTCTCAAATCAAACTGTTTACAGAAGGGACATTTTTACTCGCATCATAAAATTCTTTAAAGTTCAAAGTGGAACCCCTTTAAATGAGTCATACGGTTTAGAGTCAAAATTCCCCAGCTCCCTTACTTTGAGTAAAGGAAGTAAGTACCTCAGAGGTTGCCAATGAGTTCGACCCCAATGTTGCCACAAAACAACACATAAATCAACAACTTTGAATTTGAAATTGATAGAAGTTGAGTCATTTACTTGCAGGATTGGAGAGCAAAGAAGAGGAGAAGAGAGAACATTGCACCTACTTCATATAATGAGGTCAGATTCTCGTACGCTATGTGACAGCACTCAAAGACAGGCACTTCGAGATGTTTTTGTACAGGGGATGGTGGGGGCTGACAACAAGCCTGAACATATTGAGCAGCAAACAGAGGAAGCGCTTTGCAAAATTACATATAAGCTCCTCTCCTGTCAATCACAGGTGCCGCCAAAGAGTCATTCCTGGAGATCCGGTGGCAAAACGAAGGTTGAACCCTTGCCAGGGTTAAGAGATTGGAACAAGCTTGTTGTCAGGTACACGAAAGGTGGAACGCGCTCAAACAGCGGCTGGGATTAAGAAAAGCTCACTGACAGCTCTGTGAAGACGGATGCGGTGCCTCGCTGCCTATATCGTGACGATGAACCCAGGTCGCAACAGTAAATAGAGTGGGTTTGCAGCAAAGCCATGTCAAACCGGCCAAAGGCTGGAGGGTTGGCCGCTCATGGTGGCCTATTTAGGAGGCATTTGGAAGGGTTAGCTGGGGCCTGTACTGTGATGGCGTGTGGAACTCAGTTCAGAGAGATGTGTCTCAACCTTGCCCTGTCTGGCTTATTGACAGATCCCCACGCTGAGCAAAGTACCTGGAATCTGGAGGAGTTCAGGAAAGTGATTGAAGATGAGATGCTCAGATTATAGAGATACAAAGAGTTTAATGACATGCATGCTTAGCAAGGGCTCTAATTAATACAATATAGAAAGTAAGGAGAAAGCTTTCCTTGTTTGTGCAACAGGCTGAGTTGTAAAAAAGTACTGAGAAATATAATTAGGTTTATTTATACTTAAGTAACTAGGCTTGGTATTTTGACTCTTGACATACTCCAAACTAGTTAAGTAAAAACTAAAGTTGAGTAAAAACGCTAACCTTATTACATTCTGAATTTGACCACAGAGATGCAATCTGCAAAAAAGTACTTTAAACTTCAAAACAAAATGATGAGGGGTGGAAAAAGGATAATGGTTTTGTATTCAGTTTCAATAGTAATCAAATAATATTTTGAATAATTTGCATATTATTTAAGTAGAATAATGAAGTACAAATAGTGGAGTACTTTGCACTCCCGGAAACAAGCGACAATCACAGGTGGAGGAAAAATGTCCCTTAGAAAAATCAAATTTCAAGCTATACATTAACGCCTTTCAATTTCAGCTGAATCTGGGCAAAATAAAACATCAGACCTATGTTTTATTAGACTGACCCTAGTGTAAATTGAAAAGCATGTCCAGCAATATTAAAGTAAATCTTATACAGGACATACGTTGTTGTGAACTTCTTCACATTGTAACTAAAAATTCAACTTTAACATGCTGCCAGGGACTTCCCATTCTCAATAAAGTCATCTGGCATTGATATGTCTTTTCAGCAGGCCAAGTCAGAAGAGAAACCCAAAGGTTTATTTATTTGCAACCAGCATGCCTCTACAACAGCAGGAATAATGTGTTAACATACCATTTGTATCTTAACATAACTAAGGAGGGACTGTGTTTCACTCGTGCAATTTTCTGGCAACCTAAACATTTCAATGCAACTACAAACAATACAGAAAAAAAAAAGAAAAGAAAAAAAGATTTTTTTTGTGCATCCTGCTTGTTCTTAAATATTCAAAGTGCTTAATGAATATAAAAACCACCACTTGTGAGACTGCTGTTGGATTTGCCTATTGTAACATCCTTCTTCAACAAATACTCTAGTGATACTATAATAGGATGATAGCCTGCGTTTTTCTAATAGGGGATTCAAACAGAAGACCTGAAGACAGATCAGATGGTTAGAGAGGAGGGAGGGGGCAGAGTAAATCTAAATTATACGGCTTGAGCAATCTTATCCAATTTCTAACAAGAGTGGCCATTTTAGGCAAGGCTAATCAAAGGGCCCAGGGAGCAGCACTTCCCGCTGGTTGGCCAGGACAAGGGTACGGGTGTGGGGTGCACGTTAAGTGGGAGGGAGGGCTGGATGTGTCTGTGTGTTAACCTCCTACAAACCACTCTAATTAGCCAACATGAAAAGTCAGGGGGAGGGGAGTGCTCCTAAAATGCTGCATCCCCCTTCTTGCAACAGATGGAGAACAACTGGCTGGGGCGTTCATTGACGGAGGGGTTCACCAAGGTTCCGTCTTAGGCCCATCCATCTTTTGGCAAGTGGCGCAGTGATGTAAACATGCCCCCTCTGGTTACAGGGACAGATCTCAGAATGAATTTGAGGGCTGGCATGCAGACAGGGTGTTTGCGGGTCTCTGTGTTTTGTTCTCAAGAAGTAGTATGGAAATACACAAAGAAGCATAAACAGTTCCTATTTAGTGAAGAGGCCTGTGCTGACATTACAAGAACGGAAGAGAGCTGTAAACCCCATCAAGAGTACTGTAGACAGTACAACAATAAGTTAGTCTTTACAGTTTAAGTTTTAACAGCACACATTGGAAGATAATTTGTTCCTGATAATCATGCTCCTTTGCAAGCAAGAAACATTTAGGGAGGGAGTGTTCAGTTTTAGGATAACAATAGAAACCAACTGTTCACTGGAAACAAGAGAGTATAATCAAAAGGAACCTTGGGAATTTTTAAAGAAACGCCAGTGTATGTCAGTTACAAACTGGAATCACAGTACATGCTATCTAACCCAAAATTAGCAAGAAAACAGATGCATGCCAGAATCATAAACCTTTAACTCTGGAGTATACAAACTGCCAAGTTCACTCATGGTGTGATTCTTTTAACTTCTGAGCGGGAATATGGAAAAGCTACACATCATTATTAGTTCAAATATCAAGCTGATATCCAAAAATTAGCCACCCAAGGGCAATTCTTTCCACTACGGATTTCTGACTCTTCTAATAGCTGTCTTCGTGCTCCTTCAAACATGCACCTGAGGGGAAACATGAATCCTCTACTCTCTTACAGTCACAAGTAACAGCCAAGTGGAACAAAAGAATTACTAGGCAATTAGGGTTTGAAAATTACCTTACTGACAGCACATGGTGAAGGAATGCAAAAACTATGTCCATGTTTTTTTTAAACTGGCTAGCTAAATCCTAAAGCTCGACCTGTCCCTCAGCAGTAGACAGGCAACACCCAATCACCTCACACATCTTTATGAAGAGGCTTGTTGAAAAATGTGGTTCTTTTCATCCATTTCAATGATCCTAAAACCAACAAACTACAACCTCAAAAACAAACCAATGATTAAAAAACCTTCATAAATTAAGGTTATAGACCAGTGGTTCCCAACCCTGATCTCAGAGAACGTCCACACAATGCACATTTTAGACATCATCCATATCTTACACACTCATTTCTTATCTTGGATTTTCTTCTAATGAGCTGCTGAGTTGAATCAGTTCTATGTGATTAGGGAGACATCTGAACTTCGGGACCAGGGTGGGGAACCTCTGCTATAGACAATTCAGCAATTAGCCAAATGTATGGCAAGAGATAAAAAGATTGGCCACCTAGTGGATCTGAAACCAGACTAAACCTCTTGTTAAACAACGTTCAAGCAACACTGACACAGTCAATCACTAATGTTCTTCTTTATTCTCAACTGAAGCTTCATTCACAGGACCCTTTCTCCAAGTCATCAAACATGGTTTGAGAGCAAGTACAATGTTGGAAGGGCCCCTTCCACAGACTTGGGCCTCTTGATCAGGTATAGCTCGCCACCAGTTGGCCACCAAGGGGAGCCAACCTCTGACAGCTGGCAAATGAAAATGTAAATACTGGCTGGCCCAGCAGGCCCAGAATGTTCCTGACAGTCCCTCAAGTGTCATAAAGGCAGTTGATCTCGGCCTGGTCTTTATTTGAAAGCAGTGACAAACACTCCCTGGCAGAATGTAAATATGTGAGCTCATTCTGCTAAGGTAAGAGAGCGCAGATCAGAGGAACAAGAAACTCCCCTGAATATTCCTGAATGACAAGAAGGGAAAAAAGGCTCTTCGATCAGCCAGTTCTCCGGGAGACAAACTGAAACCTGGTTTGACACAAAATAAACCATTAGAGGGCTCAGAGGGAGAGGCGGGCAAAGGTCGGAGACTGTGCCCGAGCAAAGTCAGCACGAGGAAAGTGGAGTGGGGGAGGCTGCACTGCTTGAGGGGCTAGAAGGGGTGCGGAGAGTCTGGTGTTGTTCGAGGAATTAGTGGAGAAAGTGGAGACTGAATCAGATATGGGTATGAGAAAAAAAACAAATCTGTAGGTGAGTCAGTGACATGAGAGATGCTTGTTAGGTCAAATAATCTAAACGTTCTTGACTTGAGGTGATGCTGAGGGGGAAGGGGTGTACGCAGACTCCCAATGAAGGGTATTTATTTGACTTTGTCCTGGGATTAGAGGCGGAACTGCCTCGACAACCAGGGTTCACAGACTTGCTTAGTTTTGCTGGACATTGCAGGAACCAGGCTAGAGGAATCCACAGATTTGACTGACAGTTTAAATGAAGTCCAGATACTGTACTCTTAAGAGAGTCTTATTCCCAAAAGGCTACAAGAAAGAGCCTGAGGAGCTGACATTTCCACAAGCACTTCACCGTACCAGCAACTTGCAAAAACAAAAACGGCGTGAGTTCTTTAAAGCAAGGTCTCTGTGGAAAACTCCAGAAAGAGTTTGTGTAGGAGGCCTTGGGGACAGTACACAAGAAATGTCCTCATGTTCTTGATAGAAGCTGTCATTCAGAGATATTTCTAAGAAGAACAGGGCCTGGAGAGGGTAATGAGATGACAAGGTCTGATCTGAGAAAATCTGTTGAAGGGAATGTGGAGCATGTTGGTTATATTAACAGTGTTAAGTTACTTCAGACCTGCCGTGCTTGTGTAAAAAAAAAACCTGGATTTTAAAAGAATAGTGCTGGGTTATTTCAACAATGTCTATTGACTTCACTGGTCAATGTGATGCTATAACATCTGTATTGTAATGAACTCTATTTTAAGTCCAAAACAGTCACTTTTGAGTTAACCTGAATGTGAAACCAAATTAGACAATAATTAGAAACGTTGGGTTCATGGCTGATTATTACATCCCTTTCACTCCTCTCTAGCAGCTTATGCTTTCCTCTCCTCCCTCGGCCCTCCTCCTTGCCCATTAGCTCAGTTTTACCACCCTCTTCAGTCTCTTACATTTTTCCTCTCCCTCCTGAAAGACCATTAACAACCCAAATCTCCTCCCACTGGTCAATACAGGACACCATCAATGCACCATGCATCCACCCACAAACACACCCCCACCAAACCACACATACCTTCATTTGATGAGTGTATTACAGAAACCGTAAACATCCTTTTTCATTACCAAAATGTGACGTGTCACCAATCCATTTCCCCTTTATTGATCTAGAGATATATAGTACACTAGAGATGGGTCACAATAGTTGACCAACATACTAGTTGATTAATCAAATTTGATTTTTTTTGTGTTTATTCAGAATAACCCTTGAGGCCCATTCACACCAATAACAATAACTATAAAGATAACTATAACGATACATTTATATGTGTCGGCACCAACACAATAATGTTCTGTTTATTATAAGAGCAAACTGCAGTTATGTAGTCTGCTGCTTTAAATGCTCAAGTTCTTTAAAGGTCTGATTGGTTGTCAATGTTTTCTCTGTGGCGTTATCGTTATAGTTGTGGTGTGGACTTCCCTATTCTCATATAATTATCCAAATTTACTGTTATAGTTTTTGCCTGTGGTGAAAAACATCTTTAACAGCTTTTTTGAGTGTCCCATTACACGCAAACACAGCATTTTGAGCATCCAACTTTTAAAAACACACCTTGATTCTCCTGCATTGTTTCATTCCATTGAGATACGTTAAGCCATTTTGAATGCAAAAATGCATCTTATGTAAACAGTCCCTAAGGTTCAAGTGGGGTCAGGTGAACCTGAAACCAGTCTAATTATACAGGGGTTTGAGTTAAAACTGATTAGTCAACTAGTTGTTTAGGCAACCCCCAAACTAGCTGCTTTGGAAAATGAGTTTTGTCAGAGACAAAAACTAAATTCAGACACTTTACTAACTATGAGATAATATTACGTAATAGTTTACAAGAGTAAATGTAAACACAATCATTGTTAATATCACATAATATCACCACTTCAGAACAGCTCCATCAAGCATCTTTAAAAAGGTTATCAAAAACATCAAAAGTAAACTGCTCTTTTAATCTACAATTGATGGATTTAATCTCACAGCTCATACTGAATTGTGGGATATTAATAGAGCTCTTTCATGTTGGGTGGTGACATGCCAAGCTAGCATTGGAAAAAACTCAAATGATTGCTAAAATACATCTTCAAAAGCTTCCCTGCTTTTGTTACCTAAAGTCATTTGGATTATATTTACTTTTGAAAAACTAACATATTTTTGTTCAAAAGCCACAATGCACAACAGTAGCAAGCCAAACACTCTGAAACATGTTCGCCTGTTTGACAAACGGGGATCTCCGCCAATTAATAACATCTGCGGCAATGAAAACAAGCACCTAACCTGGCCCTCATTAGCAAATAACCGAGGGCAGAGAGTTGGGGATGGAAAGCGATACTCTGCATAGACTGCGAGACGGGGAGGACTGCAGCCAAAGCCGGCGGTTCAGTGGAGTCGGTGTTGAGAGCAGCCTAGAGGCTTATCTTCAAGTCAAATCCCTTCCTTCACTAACACACACACACACACACACACACTAGACCTCAGACAATAAAGCCCCCAAGCCCCTGACATAGACTGGTCTAAACACTGCTCAGATGCTTACAGTTCCAAGAAGAACCCTGGTGTGACTGTGCAGTAGTAAAGATGGACAGATAAAAAGCAGTTAAACAACAGATATCATACATCCATTCAGTCATTATTACTGGTATCTCCAGCTTTGCTGTCTTTTCAGTAAAATTACTTTAGAGGGCATGTCCCTATCAGAACACACCAGGGAGATTGATAATAAGAGATATGTACAAACCTGTTTCTCCAGAATGCGGGAGATTTCTCCCAGGGTTCTGTCCAGGCCAGACACTTTGTTACTGGCCCACTGGCCGCTGTCCTGCCCCTGCTGCTGCTTTACCAGGTCCTTCACCAGACGCTGGAGCCTGGAAGAAAACAAACACATGCACATACTCAAAACAATCATAAATAAATCAATTTGTTTTCATGTCACGGTGTCATACTTTCCATCTACATTTTTATTTAAAGCTAATTAGGTCAACAAACCTGTTAAAACATGTATGGGTTATAACATTTCCAATAATAATAATAATAATAATAAAAATATGAAATTCAAGTTTTGCATTATTTTCATGATAATTGACCACATTTCTTCTCCCAAATTCTCATTACTGGCTGTGAAAACAGATATTTAAATTGTAAGGCATTTATAAATTAAGGTTGTTAGTATAGGTTCCTAATTTGTTGAACTGTCTTTCAAATATTCTGATTTAAATGTAAAAACAACTCAGCATTAAAAAACAATATACCATAAGTTTACTATAATACATAAAACATTAAATGTAATGTGAAAAAAATATATATTAATTTATTCAAAATGTATATATCAAGACATTTGTTGGTATTTATTGTACTGGCTTTAAAGTTTAAAAGCTTTTATAAATATTTTTTACACTATTAAAAAATAAAGAGACTTAGAAAAAAAGTCCTTTCCAATGTGCTGAACGGTCATGAAAGATAAATAGTAAAATAAATAATTGTAAATAATAATTCTTTATGCAAAATACAATTTCTTTTAATTTTGGAGTGAAATAAGACCAGTGTTCTTTTAGTATTATTTATATAATATAGTGTTTTATGTGTGTGTGTGTGTATATATATATATATATATATATATATATATATATATATATATATATATATATATATATATATATATATATAGAATTAGCTTTAATTTTTGTTTTCAGTTTTAATTTAAATTTTAGTTTAAGTAATTTTGCTTTTGTCATTTTTATTGGGTTTAAAAAAAAATTAATTAGATTTAATTTATTTTAATTTAGTAATTTTATTACTTATTTTCAGTTTCATATAGATTTTTATCTAATATATATATATATATATATATATATATATATATATATATATATATATATATATATATATATATATATATATATATATATATAGCTTTATTTCAATTAAAGAAAATAATTTTTAGTTAACAATGACAACACTGAATATGACTTGCATGTTTTATCCAATCATATTAGCTATACCATAACCATAGTCCTTTTAGAAATTTTCAGCATATTGTTTTTAATTTTAAAAATGTATTATTCCCTTTTCGGGGACCGCTTGAATGTCTTGAGTTGATTTTGGGTTTTTACTATCATTTTACTATCACTATCAGAGGAGATCCCTGACAACACCGCTTGTATATCAGTTTTGCATAGTTATACAAAACTATAAAGGTTTGATAAAGGAAAGCCCAGTGCTGGCATCATTTGTAAAGCTTGGATTTAAAAGACAGCATTAAGACATGAGTACTCAGTAGAAAACCTCAGGTTGGGTATACGATCCTTAAAAGTGGAGCGGGGAGCTTACTTTGCCTTGTAAGGAGAGTCGGGGTTCTGGGACTTGGCTTCCATGCATGTCTCATACTCCTTAGCCCTGAAAAAGAAAGACAAATAAGTCTGTCAGAAAGAGATGGAGAGAGAAAGACAGACGGAGAGCAACAGAGGAGTCCGATGGCTGTCAGCCTGAAGACATGAGAAGATAAGACGACATGCTGAACAAAGAAAATGTCAAGAGGTCAAGCTGAGCCTCAAACTGTTTATTTAGTCTTTGGACCGCACTAGCAGCAATCACAAACTAACAAGCACGAACGAGTCACAAACGCTCGGTCTTCAGAGAGGTCTCACAGCAGAGGATGTTGTTTCACAGCAGGGAATACCGGACTCTCCAATAGCCACACTATTTAAGTCCAGAAATTGAAAATAAATAAGGTGAATGGCTGAACGGTGTGAATTAGTCCCCTAGTGGGTCACAGACCGAAATAATGTTTTGCTGTCGGTCAGCTCTAATACACTGGTGCGGACCACTGAGCAAAATTCCTGACAATCACGCATCCCATTCCGTCAGATAAGGATGATCGACCAGCTCCTGAAAAAAAAAAATGCTTGATGGATGGATGGATGCATGTTCAGGGGCTGATAAACTCAGGCGTCTCCTTCCGGAAGAGGACATCAGAGACAACTAATTTCAACTGAAGTCAGTTTAATGCAATTTAAGTTGAAATGACTTAAAGGAATAGTTTACTTAAAAATCTAAATGCTGTCATCTCTTACTCACCCTCAAGTGGTTTCAAACCTGTATGAATTTCTTTCTTCTGCTGAACACAAAATAATATATTTTCAAGAATGTCACTAGACATTGACTTCCATAGTATTTTCTTTCCTACTATGGAAGTCAATGGGGTCCATCAACTGTCTGGTTACCGACATTCATACATATCTTCCTTTGTGTTCAGCAGAAGAAAGAAATTCATACAGGTTTGAAACAACTTGAGGGTGAGTAAGTGATGACAGAATTTTACATTTTTAGTTGAACTATTCCTTTAAACATCCAAGTTGATTATACTTAATTTAAGGCAGCAACTTTTTGTTTTACAGTGTATACAGTGTAATCCTGCAAATTAATCCTAATAACAGGAATAATAACAAGATTGTTCACAGCAGGTGACAGTAATTTTCTTATTTGAAGAGGTGAATTGCGAGTTTTCAATTAATAAACAAAACAAATAAATACATTTGTGGTGATTGAATGTCTAACGAGGTTTGAGGTGGATAAAGTTCTGATCTCTAGGAGGTGATAAATCACACTGAATAGTGACTTCAAATTAATTTATTAATGTGTTATAGAGGACAGAAGACTTTGGAGATGCCACCAGGCCATGCGATGATCCCTTAACCCTAACCCTTGACTATTGAGACGCGTAACAATAAATTGACTATAAACACAATTAGGTTTGACTCCGCTTTCTTTGGGGTAGCACAGCATTTTTGAAGACTGATTCCGAAGTGTTTTGTTTTGAAGGAGTGAAACGATCCTGGCCGACGCATAGACTCAAGCGCTCGGAAAAAGATTGTGAACCGTACCTGGCCTCGTCCTCATCCTCCAGATTACAATATTCCTCTTTGACAGCTTTACGCCTGCACGGGTTAAACAGAGGGGCAATCGCCGGACCATCAATCTCCGAACGCGGCAGGCCCCATTAAACGGGCCGGGCACCATAAATATTAGTAACCAGCTATAAGTGTGTGTGTGAGTGGGGGCGGGGCTACAAAGCTACAATGCAGAGCTAATCATCAATTCATCACGATGTGCCCCACTATTCACCTCCGCCCAAGCTGGACGCAGACGGCCCCCTCCCCCCAATCAACTGTAAAACCGTCAATGCCTTCGGACGGATTAAAAAAATAAAAAATACAGTGTATTCGTTTTAAATGTGCTATGGGAGACTCAGACGCTCGGCACTCCCAATTACAGAGATTTGGTCGGGCAGCGCTGCAATATTTAATATTGGATTTGAGAGGCTCTCAATCAAAATGGAAGACAATTTGACTGATGATGAATAAAAGGACGAGGAAAAGGGAGGGAAAAATGTGAACTGTGGAACATATCCACTGAGAGGAATGAAGCTGGATCCATCTATAAATTCAACAAATGTATACAAGGGGTTATACGTGGAATAAATATCGGATACATCCAGAGATTGAAAAGATTTACATGCACCTGATGGCAAATAAAGGTCTGAGGTTAGAAGGGTCCAAGTGTCTTAAAAAGTTGAGATGATCTGAACCGTGGTTTGGCGGCAACTACACACGCACAGACACATTGGCCCTGTCCCAAATGGAACACATGATGATGTCAAGTCATCTAAAGGCATTCACTGGCAAGTATCCCTTAAGTTCACAAGATTGTAGAGTGTGCCATGTGTCATTTTATGATTATGAAGGGTCACAAACACCCTCATTGTTCACAAACACCCTCATTGTGGCCGCACTTGTACAGGTCTTAATGCTGCATGAAATCCACATGTTGGTGCCATAACAGCAGGTGACTACCCAACAGAGGAGGGCAGCAAACGTCCAGATCATGCACTTGGTGACCTTGCAAACTTGAGGCAGTGTGCAGTGCACCGTCAAGATTGAAACACAATTGGCCACTTGAAGACTTGTCTTTGCCACACTGACCGTACCATGGGGTGGTGTTCCATTTGTCAGTTTGCAAAAGGGTGCTAACTAGTCCCTTCTTAGTGGGCATCATGTCGGAACTGGTTCAGAATTCAAAGAATTCAAATTGGACTCAGAGGACAGAAAGAGTCTCAAGGCCACAACTGATGTGAACTTGAAGATTTGTCTTTGTCACGGAGAGTCCCATTTGTCAGTTTGCAAAAGGCTGCTCACGAGTTCCTCCTTTGAGGTCGCCATGTTCCCTCAATGTGTCCTTTTTTTGCACATCTTTTCCAAGATCCTTCCCTTGTTTCCTTGTAGCTCATCTATTCCCTCCTTCTCTCCCCTAGCTTCCTCACTGACTCTCCACTAGGGAACTTTTTTCTGGATTTGTGAGCAAACTCCTCTGGGAGTGCTGAACAGGGGGTCTTTTGTGCGCCGCCCCTCTCTCTGAGGTAGAACAACACACTGAGAACTCTGTTCTCAAGCCTGGGGAAAAGACAAGTAATTTCAACCTGCCAAACACCATCCACGAGAGAAAGGGTCATCAGGGAGAGAAGGAAAGAGTTAAGAGTGAGATACTCTGAAAGTTTAAAGCCCACATCCAACGCTGACATGGGCGGACATGCTACTTTCATGGTAATTAAAACCACACATGTTTGCACATGAAGAACAAGCCATATATTTGAAGAATAAATCAGGGTCCAGCTAAGGAAATTAAGCAGCCTTTTTCCATGCCACGGCTCTGATGGGGACTGAGCGGGCTTAACAACGACATTGGGGGACAGGGCTACCTGGGAGGGCTGAGGAAAGCTCTCCAGCGTTTTACAAACGCCACACTGTGCTCCTATAAAACGGCTCATTTCCACCCCGCGGTGGAGCCGCCAACCTCAGCAAGCCGGGGCTGTGGGCGGCCGTGATTTATGAGTGTGTAGCGCCTGTTCTCTCCCTTTCTTTCCTCCTCACCCTCTTTCCCTCGCAGCGTGAGTGTTGCAGGGCTCAGCACAGGAGTGACAGAGAACAGAGGAGGCTCATGTTGTCACTCTCCCAGCCAAAGCTCAGAGCTGTTTTCTGCCCTCTGAGCTACCTCTATATTAATGAGCTCAGAATTCCTCTATACTGCAAGACTGTTAGCAGACTTCACAGAGAGAGAGAGAGAGAGAGAGAGAGAGAGAGAGAGAGAGAGAGAGAGAGAGAGAGAGAGAGAGAGAGAGAGAGACTACAAATTACAATTACTGTAAGGCCACTAGGGATGCAACAAAAATTAAATCTTGATAACCGTTTCATATTATGTCGACATTTCTAATGAAATATACGAAAACTTACGGAAGCTTGTTATTAGAAAATTAATCTTCTTATCGAAAGAATGTTATTAAAATGACATATGCAGAAATGTCATTACAATCACAACTTAGCATAGAAATTGTAAGTTAATGAAATTTCAACATGCATAAGTTCGAATAAAATTTCAACTTTAGTCAATGTTGTAATTACTAAAACTTACAAATATCCTAATTTACTGTGCAGCAATTACTATAACTTACAAATGCAGAAATTTCATGATGTACTATAACAAAACCATATAACTCGCGATTTTGAAAATAGATGGATTATAACTTATGAGCATAATTTCATCAAAACGTATTAACTTATGTTGAAATTTCAACTATTGAAAACAGAAATTACAACATAAAAATATTATAACATTTATATACATACATATATATATATATATATATAGAAATATATATATGTGTGTGTGTGTGTGTACACACACACACACTTAACATATAACAGAATTACAACTTACGAACACAGTAATTAAGCAGAATCGTCAACTTACAAATCTCACAACTAAATTAAATTTCATTTAAATTTTTGACTTGCAATTAACTTAAAATGACTAAATTATGTTTGAACAAATACATTTACTTTATATTCAACCAACAAATATCATTCTTTACATTGTCAGTACTTCATTACAACTTATAAATATCTACAAGTTTGTATAGAGAATTTTTTCATTTATTAATGTGCTACTGTGCTAATGTGTTACTGTTTAAATCATTTTCTAAAGAATGTCACTAAATAAAAACCTTATGGAATATACTTCAATATATAATTAGACTGAACATTAGCAGTTAGTAACAAACATTCTCCCCACATGGATGTATAAAGTTATATCAAAAGTTCCCTGGCTCTTTAAAACAGTACACTGAACAAACTCAAACAATCTCTCAAGACATTAATTCCATTTTAAGCCTTACTAACAAACAAACATACCACATTAACTCTACTTACACCAAGACACACACACACACACACACACACACACACACACACACACACACACACACACACACACACACACACACACACACACACACACACACACACACACACACACACACACACACACACACACACACACTAACAGTTGTGACAGGAGGCAAAATTGATAGTGCCCAGGTCTAGGATCTGACACTGAGACGCGTTTGTTCCTATTTGTTGATTGCTATTGATTTTCTTTGATACTTCATTTAAAAATCAATAGTTGGAAGAGAGAAAAACAGGCATGCTTTACACATACTTTAACATACTATTGTACAGTAGCGAAGCCTTCAGTTTTGGCAGCGTGATGGCAACCAATTAGGAGAAAAGCTCTTAACAGGTGAAAGTGGGGGAGTGGTGGGGAGGGGCTAACAGATCGATTCTCACTTTTTCCTCCCCAATCACAGAGAGTGGCCATAAATTAAGCTCATCAGTGTTGCCGCGTGGACAGCCAGGATGCACATCGCCTCTGCTCTCCATCTCCTTGTCACTCATAAAGCTCTCATAAGCAACAACACCACGCTTTAGCCACACAGAGTGAGTGAGGGAGATCAAGAAAAGAAAGAGAGAAGAGAATGTGATCGCATCACCTTGAGTTCATGCGTGCCCGCAGTTTCTTGGCCTTTTTCCGAGCTTTCTGTCTCTCTTCTCCATCTTTCGCACTGTCGGAGGGCACGCTGCTGTCGGTCATGATGTCTACGATGTACTTTTTTTGAGACAGGTGTTCCTGAGGAAAACAAAACAAAAGACAATTAAATTATGTAAATGCTTTCATATTAGAGCTTTTTTTGCATATTTTATTTGATTAGTGTGAAAAGTGTTTTCTAAATATTTCATATTTGTTATTTTACTCGTCGTTTTTATTACTTTTTTAAATATTTCTATATAACTTACATTTTTATTACAGCTTTAATACTTAAACTTATTTCAGTTTGTTGCTATTGCAACATTTCTCATTTTCGTTTAAGTTTTTAATAGTGCTTTGAAACCAATTAATCGTGATTAATCGCATCTAACATAAAAGTTTTTGTTTACGTAATATATGTGTCTGTATTTACAGTATATATATATATATATATATATATATATATATATATATATATATATATATATATATATATATATAGCATAGATCGGTAAGATTTTTTTTTTTTAAAGTAGTATCTTCTGCTCACCAAGGCTGCATTTATTTGATTAAAAATACAAACAAAAAAAGTCATATTGTGAAATAATATTACAATTTAAACCAGCTGTTTTCTATGTGAATATATATTTAAGTGTAATTTATTCCTGTGATCAAACCTGAATTTTCAGCATCATTACTCCAGTCATCAGTGTCACATGATCCTTCAGAAATCATTCTAATATGATGATTTGATGCTCAAGAAACATTTGATTATTATCAATGTTGAAAACAGTTATTTACATTTTTATTTCGTGATGCTATGATGAATAGAAAGTTGAAAAGAAAAGCATTTGTCTGAAATGGAAAGCTTTTGTAACATTAAACACTACTGTTCAAAGGTTTGGGGTCAGTAAGAATTTAAATTTTATTTTTGGGGGAAAGAAATAAAATAAATCAATACCTTTATTCATCAAGGATGAGTTAAACTGATCAAAAGTTACAGTAAAGACATTTATAATGTTAAAAAATATTCTATTTTAAATAAATGCTGTTCTTTTGAACTTTCTATTCATCAAAGAATTTTGGAAAAAAATTGTACACAACTGTTTTCAACATTGAAAATAATAATGAATGTTTTTTTGAGCATAAAATCATCATATTAGAATGATTTCTGAAGGGTCATGTGACACTGAAGACTGGAGTAATGATGTTGAAAATTCAGCTTTCATCTGATGAATAAATTACATTTTAAAATATATTAAAATAGAAAACAGTCATTTTAAATTGTCATAATATTTCACAATAATACTGTTTTTTTTATTGCTTTTTATCAAATAAATGCAGTCTTGGTGAGCAGAAGAGACTTCTTTTAAAAACATAAAAAATCTTACCGATCTAAAACTTTTGACCAGTAGAGTGTGTGTATGTATATATATATATATATATATATATATATATATATATATATATATATATATATATATATATATATATATATATATATATATATATATATATATATATATATATATACATACACACACTCTACTGGTGTGTGTGTGTGTGTGTATATATATATATGTGTATATATATATATATATATATATATATACACACACACACACACACACACACACACACACACACACACACACACACACACACACACTATATACACATATATATGTATATGTATATATGTATATATATATATATATATATATATATATATATATATATATATATATATATATATACACACACACACACACACACACACACACACACACACACACACACACACTATATACACATATATATATGTATATATATATATATATATATATATATATATATATATACATATATATACAGACATATATAGAATATATAGACATATATATAATATTTATAAATATAATAATACAAACACACAAATATATTATGTAAACAAAAACTTTTGTTAGATGCAATTTATTGATTTCACAGCACTAGTTTTTTCGTTTAGGGTTTTCCCCCAATATTTATTTTAGCTTCAATTTTACTGAAAATTATTTTGAACAGTTTTAATTAATTTGAAAGGCAGGGAAAGGGCATATAAATAGTATTTGAGTTTTCACTCAAACATACCAATTGGACACAAACAATATACTGTACATTGGAAAGCAAACACGAGAAGACATGAGGTGGTAGGATGAGAAGGCTAGTCCATATTTTGCCCCCAAAAAAAGCACATTAGATTCATTACAGCTCCATAGAGAGACCTCTCAGTTCAAAGCCACGTGCCTCTAGAAAAGTCCCAACAGGACAATGGAATGACGACACATGGGTGTGTCGGAACAGAGCGACAAGAGAAGAGATCAAACATCAAAACATCAATTCCGCAGGACCTCTCCACACAGCACATGTCCAAAGGCAGGGCTTCAACTCCCACACTAGATGTAAAGTGGAGCACCTCCATTGAAAGTCCAGGTGTTAAGCTCTTTGTGTGGCATGTAAAGTCCTCCCGGCCCAGGCATTGTGCTCCACAATTATGAAGGCATCTCCTCCACTCGCTGCTGGCATTAAGGCGGCGGAAGTGCTGAGGGGGGAAAGAGGTATAGCTTTCCGTCTCTTTCTGATGATGCCGATATTTCCATGGGAAGAAAGACGGATGTAACTCAATTTCGGACGAAGTGATGCATGCGCCAGAAAGCAATTATCCAATTATTCTGTCATCCGGCACCTCGCAGGATGGGAGCAGCGGGTGAGATAGATAAGAGTTCCCACTCCGAGTCGATACTTCAGAGGCCGTATGCTAACGGAGGATGGGAGCCAAAAACCCACTAGGTTGACTCTGGAGCTCTTCAGAAAACTGGGCACACGCACTGGATGAGGCAAATACATATCCTGGTTTCTCATATAAGTTACAGTTACAAAGGTAGACCAATTGTCAGAAGGAATGGGATATTGTAACAACTGAGTTTTCAGCTCTGTTGAAGGAGATCTTTACAGTAATATATCAAGTCATGAAGTGCATTTACAGGCACTACAAAAGTTTGGCTTTAGTCGGACTAAAGCAATAACTTTTTAAAATGCCACTTATATGGTTTATACTGAATGATTGTTGCGATGTTGGGACTAAAGGTGCAGTCACATTAAGGAAAATTTCAGTGCAATTTCACAGATAAAAAAAAAGTCCCTTGACTCTTGTCAATAGTGTAGCGATGTATGAAGCACACCTTTCAATCCAAGCAGCTTTCAATCCGTCTGACCAACTTGAACCATTTATAAAATAAATCGTAGTGGTCATACATACAACATTTTAAACTCTGTCATCATTTACTCACACTCTTGTCATTCCTGTATGACTTTCTGTCTTCTGTGGAACACAACAGTTGTTTCTTTTTTGTGCGTACAATGAAAGTCAATGGGGTCCAACATTGATTTGGCCCCAACATTCTTCAAAACATCTTTGTTCCGCAGAAAAAAAAAGTCATAGGTTTGGAAGGAAATTGAGGGCGAGTAAATGATGACAGAATTTACCCTAACCGGTTTTATCGCCCATGTCAGCTTGGCATCATTCATGTCCAGGGCCAATGGTAAAGGACGAGTTATGTAATGTTAGTAAATAATTAATAAGAAGGCGGAGAGAGACCTGAACATTTGCACAAACATCAGCTCTCCATTTCTTCCAACAGCTCTTCACAAGGTACATTAACTTCGAACAATAACGAAGCGAACAATAACAAAGTTTTAACGACCACAGCCAACACTGTCTCGAATGCTTGACACCTGTCCTTAATGAATTAGTTTGAGACAAATGTGACAAATTGCCATACGGACCTCCGTTTGAAATCTGTACATTTGCATCATATAGTGTTTCAAATGGATGACTGATTTTGTGTGCGTGTGCTTGAGGAGGCATCTCCCCCGTGTCCCTCGGGAACAGGAGTCGAGCCCTGCAGTCATAACCATTGCCTCCCTGTGGCCAGAGAGGCATCTGTTGAGTAATCTCTCTGAAAGGCGATCTACTTCGCCTGCCGTTCACTTAATGGGATTGTTTCTATAACACCTCAAAGACGTGCACCATCTTGAGATTATAAAGAGGGGTTTGGAGGAGAGGGGAGCAGCACAAACACAGATCTGTGAGGAGACCACGGCTGGAGCTAAGCTCGTAATGTGCAAGTGAACCCGCAGTACGGTAAACCATTATGGCAATAGTCAATCGCTTCAATAGTCTGAGACTTGAACAGAATTTAATTAAAGAATATATTTTAAGAGAAAGTCATGTCATAACACCACAGTTCTGGTTTTACAGAAAAAAGTTTTTTGATTTCATATTTTGATATTCTAAATGATTTGGGTCTTTCCTTGAAGGGATATTCACCCCAAAAATTGAAATCCTATCATTAATTATTCACCCTAATGTTGTTTCAAACCCGTAAGATTTTCAGTTATCTTCGAAACATAAATGAAGATCTTTTTGACATTTTGGTTCCTCCATTGACAGCTACGTAACTGCCACTTTGACGCTTCAAAAAGTTCATAAAGAGATCATAAAACTAATCCATATGAATTAAGCGGTTTAGTCCAAAAAGATTCTGAAGAGACATGATCGCTTTATATGATGAACAGATTGAATTTAGGCTTTTATTCACATATAAACACTGATCAACTCATTCATCAGTTGTGGTAAACAGAAGCTCAAGCAAGTTAACTTGACATGTAAGAACCAATGAGGTTCATTCTCGTGTTACGCAGTAAGTTTGAGCATTAGCAAGAACCAATGAGGATTATTCTCGTGTTACACAGCACGTTTGAGCATTAGCAAGAACCAATGAGGTTCATTCTCGTGTTACACAGCACGTTTGAGCATTAGCAAGAACCAATGAGGTTCATTCTCGTGTTACGCAGCACGTTTGGGCATGAGCAAGAACCAATGAGGTTCATTCTAGTGTTACGCAGCACGTTAGCAAGAACCAATGAGGTTCATTCTCGTGTTACGCAGCACGTTAGCAAGAACCAATGAGGTTCATTCTCGTGTTACGCAGCACGTTTGAGCATTAGCAAGAACCAATGAGGTTTATTCTCGTGTTACGCAGCACGTTTGAGCATTAGCAAGAACCAATGAGGTTCATTCTCGTGTTACACAGCACGTTTGAGCATTAGCAAGAACCAATGAGGTTTATTCTCGTGTTACGCAGCACGTTTGAGCATTAGCAAGAACCAATGAGGTTCATTCTTGTGTTACGCAGCACGTTTGAGCATTAGCAAGAACCAATGAGGTTCATTCTCGTGTTACGCAGCACGTTTGAGCATTAGCAAGAACCAATGAGGTTCATTCTCGTGTTACGCAGCACGTTTGAGCATGAGCAAGAACCAGTGAGGTTCATTCTCGTGTTACGCAGCACGTTTGAGCATGAGCAAGAACCAATGAGGTTCATTCTTGTGTTACGCAGCACGTTTGAGCATTAGCAAGAACCAATGAGGTTCATTCTCGTGTTAAACAGCACGTTTGAGCATTAGCAAGAACCAATGAGGTTCATTCTTGTGTTACGCAGCACGTTTGAGCATTAGCAAGAACCAATGAGGTTCATTCTCGTGTTACGCAGCACGTTTGAGCATTAGCAAGAACCAATGAGGTTCATTCTCGTGTTACGCAGCACGTTTGAGCATGAGCAAGAACCAATGAGGTTCATTCTCGTGTTACGCAGCACGTTTGAGCATGAGCAAGAACCAATGAGGTTCATTCTCGTGTTACGCAGCACGTTTGAGCATGAGCAAGAACCAATGAGGTTCATTCTCGTGTTACGCAGCACGTTTGAGCATTAGCAAGAACCAATGAGGTTCATTCTCGTGTTACGCAGCACGTTTGAGCATTAGCAAGAACCAATGAGGTTCATTCTCGTGTTACGCAGCACGTTTGAGCATTAGCAAGAACCAATGAGGTTCATTCTCGTGTTACGCAGCACGTTTGAGCATTAGCAAGAACCAATGAGGTTTATTCTCGTGTTACGCAGCACGTTTGAGCATTAGCAAGAACCAATGAGGTTTATTCTCGTGTTACGCAGCACGTTTGAGCATTAGCAAGAACCAATGAGGTTCATTCTCGTGTTACGCAGCACGTTTGAGCATTAGCAAGAACCAATGAGGTTCATTCTCGTGTTACGCAGCACGTTTGAGCATTAGCAAGAACCAATGAGGTTCATTCTCGTGTTACGCAGCACGTTTGAGCATTAGCAAGAACCAATGAGGTTCATTCTCGTGTTACGCAGCACGTTTGAGCATTAGCAAGAACCAATGAGGTTCATTCTCGTGTTACGCAGCACGTTTGAGCATTAGCAAGAACCAATGAGGTTTATTCTTGTGTTACGCAGCACGTTTGAGCTTCAGCAAGAACCAATGAGGTTCATTCTTGTGTTACGCAGCACGTTTGAGCATTAGCAAGAACCAATGAGGTTCATTCTCGTGTTACGCAGCACGTTTGAGCATTAGCAAGAACCAATGAGGTTCATTCTCGTGTTACGCAGCACGTTTGAGCATTAGCAAGAACCAATGAGGTTCATTCTCGTGTTACGCAGCACGTTTGAGCATTAGCAAGAACCAATGAGGTTCATTCTCGTGTTACGCAGCACGTTTGAGCATTAGCAAGAACCAATGAGGTTCATTCTCGTGTTACGCAGCACGTTTGAGCATTAGCAAGAACCAATGAGGTTTATTCTCGTGTTACGCAGCACGTTTGAGCATTAGCAAGAACCAATGAGGTTTATTCTCGTGTTACGCAGCACGTTTGAGCATTAGCAAGAACCAATGAGGTTTATTCTCGTGTTACGCAGCACGTTTGAGCATTAGCAAGAACCAATGAGGTTCATTCTCGTGTTACGCAGCACGTTTGAGCATGAGCAAGAACCAATGAGGTTCATTCTCGTGTTACGCAGCACGTTTGAGCATTAGCAAGAACCAATGAGGTTCATTCTCGTGTTACGCAGCACGTTTGAGCATGAGCAAGAACCAATGAGGTTCATTCTCGTGTTACGCAGCACGTTTGAGCATTAGCAAGAACCAATGAGGTTCATTCTCGTGTTACGCAGCACGTTTGAGCATTAGCAAGAACCAATGAGGTTCATTCTCGTGTTACGCAGCACGTTTGAGCATTAGCAAGAACCAATGAGGTTTATTCTTGTGTTACACAGCACGTTTGAGCTTCAGCAAGAACCAATGAGGTTCATTCTCGTGTTACGCAGCACGTTTGAGCATTAGCAAGAACCAATGAGGTTCATTCTCGTGTTACGCAGCACTTTTGAGCATTAGCAAGAACCAATAAGGGTTAATTCTCGTGTTACGCAGCACGTTTGAGCATTAGCAAGAACCAATGAGGTTCATTCTCGTGTTACGCAGCACGTTTGAGCATTAGCAAGAACCAATGAGGTTCATTCTCGTGTTACGCAGCACGTTTGAGCATTAGCAAGAACCAATGAGGTTCATTCTCGTGTTACGCAGCACGTTTGAGCATGAGCAAGAACCAATGAGGTTCATTCTCGTGTTACGCAGCACGTTTGAGCATGAGCAAGAACCAATGAGGTTCATTCTCGTGTTACGCAGCACGTTTGAGCATGAGCAAGAACCAATGAGGTTCATTCTTGTGTTACGCAGCACGTTTGAGCATTAGCAAGAACCAATGAGGTTCATTCTCGTGTTAAACAGCACGTTTGAGCATTAGCAAGAACCAATGAGGTTCATTCTTGTGTTACGCAGCACGTTTGAGCATTAGCAAGAACCAATGAGGTTCATTCTCGTGTTACGCAGCACGTTTGAGCATTAGCAAGAACCAATGAGGTTCATTCTCGTGTTACGCAGCACGTTTGAGCATGAGCAAGAACCAATGAGGTTCATTCTCGTGTTACGCAGCACGTTTGAGCATGAGCAAGAACCAATGAGGTTCATTCTCGTGTTACGCAGCACGTTTGAGCATGAGCAAGAACCAATGAGGTTCATTCTCGTGTTACGCAGCACGTTTGAGCATTAGCAAGAACCAATGAGGTTCATTCTCGTGTTACGCAGCACGTTTGAGCATTAGCAAGAACCAATGAGGTTCATTCTCGTGTTACGCAGCACGTTTGAGCATTAGCAAGAACCAATGAGGTTCATTCTCGTGTTACGCAGCACGTTTGAGCATTAGCAAGAACCAATGAGGTTTATTCTCGTGTTACGCAGCACGTTTGAGCATTAGCAAGAACCAATGAGGTTTATTCTCGTGTTACGCAGCACGTTTGAGCATTAGCAAGAACCAATGAGGTTCATTCTCGTGTTACGCAGCACGTTTGAGCATTAGCAAGAACCAATGAGGTTCATTCTCGTGTTACGCAGCACGTTTGAGCATTAGCAAGAACCAATGAGGTTTATTCTTGTGTTACGCAGCACGTTTGAGCTTCAGCAAGAACCAATGAGGTTCATTCTTGTGTTACGCAGCACGTTTGAGCTTCAGCAAGAACCAATGAGGTTCATTCTTGTGTTACGCAGCACGTTTGAGCATTAGCAAGAACCAATGAGGTTCATTCTCGTGTTACGCAGCACGTTTGAGCATTAGCAAGAACCAATGAGGTTCATTCTCGTGTTACGCAGCACGTTTGAGCATTAGCAAGAACCAATGAGGTTCATTCTCGTGTTACGCAGCACGTTTGAGCATTAGCAAGAACCAATGAGGTTCATTCTCGTGTTACGCAGCACGTTTGAGCATTAGCAAGAACCAATGAGGTTTATTCTCGTGTTACGCAGCACGTTTGAGCATTAGCAAGAACCAATGAGGTTTATTCTCGTGTTACGCAGCACGTTTGAGCATTAGCAAGAACCAATGAGGTTTATTCTCGTGTTACGCAGCACGTTTGAGCATTAGCAAGAACCAATGAGGTTTATTCTCGTGTTACGCAGCACGTTTGAGCATTAGCAAGAACCAATGAGGTTCATTCTCGTGTTACGCAGCACGTTTGAGCATGAGCAAGAACCAATGAGGTTCATTCTCGTGTTACGCAGCACGTTTGAGCATTAGCAAGAACCAATGAGGTTCATTCTCGTGTTACGCAGCACGTTTGAGCATGAGCAAGAACCAATGAGGTTCATTCTCGTGTTACGCAGCACGTTTGAGCATTAGCAAGAACCAATGAGGTTTATTCTTGTGTTACACAGCACGTTTGAGCTTCAGCAAGAACCAATGAGGTTCATTCTCGTGTTACGCAGCACGTTTGAGCATTAGCAAGAACCAATGAGGTTCATTCTCGTGTTACGCAGCACGTTTGAGCATTAGCAAGAACCAATGAGGTTCATTCTCGTGTTACGCAGCACGTTTGAGCATTAGCAAGAACCAATAAGGGTTAATTCTCGTGTTACGCAGCACGTTTGAGCATTAGCAAGAACCAATGAGGTTCATTCTCGTGTTACGCAGCACGTTTGAGCATTAGCAAGAACCAATGAGGTTCATTCTCGTGTTACGCAGCACGTTTGAGCATTAGCAAGAACCAATGAGGTTCATTCTCGTGTTACGCAGCACGTTTGAGCATGAGCAAGAACCAATGAGGTTCATTCTCGTGTTACGCAGCACGTTTGAGCATGAGCAAGAACCAATGAGGTTCATTCTCGTGTTACGCAGCACGTTTGAGCATTAGCAAGAACCAATGAGGTTCATTCTCGTGTTACGCAGCACGTTTGAGCCTTAGCAAGAACCAATGAGGTTCATTCTCGTGTTACGCAGCACGTTTGAGCATTAGCAAGAACCAATGAGGTTCATTCTCGTGTTACGCAGCACGTTTGAGCATTAGCAAGAACCAATGAGGTTTATTCTCGTGTTACGCAGCACGTTGAGCATTAGCAAGAACCAATGAGGTTCATTCTCGTGTTACGCAGCACGTTTGAGCATTAGCAAGAACCAATGAGGTTCATTCTCGTGTTACGCAGCACGTTTGAGCTTCAGCAAGAACCAATGAGGTTCATTCTTGTGTTACACAGCACGTTTGAGCATTAGCAAGAACCAATGAGGTTCATTCTCGTGTTACGCAGCACGTTTGAGCATTAGCAAGAACCAATGAGGTTCATTCTTGTGTTACACAGCACGTTTGAGCATTAGCAAGAACCAATGAGGTTCATTCTTGTGTTACACAGCACGTTTGAGCATTAGCAAGAACCAATGAGGTTCATTCTCGTGTTACGCAGCACGTTTGAGCTTTAGCAAGAACCAATGAGGTTCATTCTCGTGTTACGCAGCACGTTTGAGCATTAGCAGGAACCAATGAGGTTCATTCTCGTGTTACACAGCACGTTTGAGCATTAGCAAGAACCAATGAGGTTCATTCTCGTGTTACGCAGCACGTTTGAGCATTAGCAAGAACCAATGAGGTTCATTCTCGTGTTACGCAGCACGTTTGAGCATTAGCAAGAACCAATGAGGTTCATTTTCGTGTTACGCAGCACGTTTGAGCATGAGCAAGAACCAGTGAGGTTCATTCTCGTGTTACGCAGCACGTTTGAGCATTAGCAAGAACCAATGAGGTTCATTCTCGTGTTACGCAGCACGTTTGAGCATTAGCAAGAACCAATGAGGTTTATTCTTGTGTTACACAGCACGTTTGAGCTTCAGCAAGAACCAATGAGGTTCATTCTTGTGTTACACAGCACGTTTGAGCATTAGCAAGAACCAATGAGGTTCATTCTCGTGTTACACAGCACGTTTGAGCATTAGCAAGAACCAATGAGGTTCATTCTCGTGTTACACAGCACGTTTGAGCATTAGCAAGAACCAATGAGGTTCATTCTTGTGTTACACAGCACGTTTGAGCATTAGCAAGAACCAATGAGGTTCATTCTCGTGTTACGCAGCACGTTTGAGCATTAGCAAGAACCAATGAGGTTCATTCTCGTGTTACGCAGCACGTTTGAGCATGAGCAAGAACCAATGAGGTTCATTCTCGTGTTACGCAGCACGTTTGAGCATTAGCAAGAACCAATGAGGTTCATTCTCGAGTTACGCAGCACGTTTGAGCATTAGCAAGAACCAATGAGGTTTATTCTCGTGTTACGCAGCACGTTTGAGCATTAGCAAGAACCAATGAGGTTCATTCTCGTGTTACACAGCACGTTTGAGCATTAGCAAGAACCAATGAGGTTTATTCTTGTGTTACACAGCACGTTTGAGCATTAGCAAGAACCAATGAGGTTTATTCTCGTGTTACACAGCACGTTTGAGTTTCCACAAGATGTTTGTTCTTGTGCATTAATCAGGTTTGGATGAGCTTCGGTTTATGTTCGCTGATCAATGTTTATATGTGAATAAAAGCCTAAATTCAATCTGTTCATCATATAAATCTATCGAGTCACTTCAGAAAATTCTAATTCAAAAGTGGTAGTTGCGTAGCTGTCTATGGAGAGTACAGAAAGCTCTTAGATTTCATCAATTTGTGCATAAAAAAAACGACATAAAAAAATGTATGCTCTAGTAAAAGGACAATGTGGCATATGACGACCTATCAAATTCGATGGACAGGTGATGGACTGGTGTCCACTTGCACAATGCACATGGTGACAATAGGAGACTTGAGAGATATAAAAAAGTGACAGAAACCAGCCTGGGGGCTAAAACACCCGAAAAAACCACAGTGCTTTCTGTGGGGCGTAATGAGAGACAACTCCAAACATCACACCTCCACCGATGCTCAGGGGCCATGATGAAGCGCTCACTGTCACACTGATACATGTCCCATCCTCCACTCTTTTGTGTGACACAAAAGACCCGGCAAAAGATGTCTTTCCCCCAATGTGAAACAGACAGCTGTTTGTCATTCAGGTACAATGTAATGACAGAAGGTATAAGGTAACAAACCAACGACGTACACAAAAAAACTTGACTTGTACATCCCTTGCAGGATTACATTCTAAGGCTACGTTCACACTGCAGGCTGAAACGACCCAATTCCATTTTTTTTGCCCCTATGCGACCTGTATCTGATCTTTTCATGACAGTCTGAACGACACAGATCCGATCTTTTCAAATGCGACCCAGGCCACTTGGGTATGTGGTCCAAATCCGATACGTATCCGATCTTTTGAAATGTGACTTCAGTCTGAACCGCCAGGTCACATGTATCCGACCCACACGTCATTGATACGCGACAAACGTCATAATTATTGCTTTGAAGTAGGCGGGAATGAGAAGATAAACAACAAATAACTTTAATATCGCTAAACGAGCTCCACTGTTGACATCCATGTTTACCTACTTCCGCAGCTAATTCATGTTTAGCTACTTCCGCAAACAACAAGTGACTTCGTTGACCGTTGAGTACTCTTCTGCGCATGCGGGTCACTTCTGGGTCATTTCACGTTCACGTTCACACAGGAGATCACAAAAGGTCGCATTTAATTGGAAATAAAACAACAACACTATTAATATTATTATTATTATTAATAGCATAATATATTAAATGTAATATTTATCATTAAGATAATAATTAATAGTTTTGCAATTTCATAAAATATTGGGCTGTCAAATTACATTTTTTAAATCAAATTAATCACACATCAAATTTGGCTGAGAAATTACCCGCAAAAGATAAAGTCATTATTGTGTTAAATGAGAAAATCATTAAATAGACATTACAAAAAAAATCTTTAAATGTAAAAATAAACATTTGATTTAATTCAACAGAATTTATTACACAAACTTTAGACTACAACAGCCATGTTTTTATTTTTGCCCTGATATCTTGAATTTTAGGGGCATTCGACCTGCATTTTATAGGGTCCATCATGCAGTGAGTTGTTACCCTGCTTCATGTTCTTCACCAATCAACCGTATGAAATGTAAGATGAACTTCGTATGCCATTCGAAGGTGGGCGCCCCCTGGGGCGGGTGCGTTAATTATTATAATCGCATTATTTTTCCATAATTAACTAATTATTAAAGTCCCTCTGTGGTGAAAATCAAGGTTTTAATGTTGTTATATGTCTATGTCTACTGGCAGAGAACCAAAGACAGTCTCAAATACGCGGTTTGAAAATCGCTGGTGTTTCTGACGTCACAAACTACCTTTTAACCAATCAGGTCAACGTGTGATCGTCAACGAGTGGATCTCTGAGCTGGTGTGAGTGAGTGGGGGCGGGGCTAATTTGCATGTTCAAATAACCACGTACTAAATGAGGCAGGGGTGTAGAGTTACATTCAAGGCACTTTAAGGCATGACGAAAAATGTTTCAAGGAAAAAAGGCTTAAATAAGTATTTTTGGTGATCAAAGATGAGTTTTAAGGGATAAAATGATTGACTACAGGGGGACTTTAAATTAACATCCCTAATATATATATATTAAATACTGTTCAATATAATATATTTCTATTGAATACATATCTATATATAAAATATACAACACAAGTCTTGACTTAAATCCATGAGCACTTGTGTGCCAGCCACTAGACTAGCCCATGACTCTGAAAAACTGTGATATTTTAGCTTGAATAACTCAACGTTCAGCTGTGTTTCTTCTTGATCTGGCGTCAAAGGTTGAGGATAAATAAAATTCCTATGTGTCAAACACAACGGGCCTAGAGCGGCGATATATCACATTAAACCAGAACAGATGACAACCAATAAAGGATAATATAGAGTCCAAGAGGCAATCCAAGTATCCTGCAGCCACACTGATCCATTGCTGTTGATAATCGCTGTATTTTCAATTTAACTCCAGAGTCTTTCAAATAGCGAAATATGACTAAATACGAGGACAGACGGAGGCTCTGGACCCGCTTCCGCAGAAAAACTACGTTGTGACCTCTGCACGGTTCAGCCAACCATCTTAGTTTTAATTAAAAATCTTTCATAACGGCAAGAATTATGGAAGTGCCGACTGGAAAATAGTTGGCGGTTGTGTGAATGAAATACTGCACACCAAAATGAGCAAAGACATAAATAAGGAGCACCGGAGCGTCCATCGCAAGACTATCCAAACAAGTCCTGTGGCCAGGTTTCCTTAAAATGCAGCAACTGTGAATGAATTACCAAAATTGCACATTTTGACATATATTGCTGATAAACTCCTAGAGAAGAAAAAATAAGTAGTGTGTTCTTTTCCAATAAGAGCCAAGGACACGGTAATGAACTCTAGGACAAATTTACAGTTCAGACACCCTGAAGTTTCCAATTTTGCTAATTCCGCTGACTGTTACAGATCGTGGCGTATAAATCACAGGTAAACGGTTTCCTTTTGTGCGTAAACCAAACGAACGCTGTTTAAAAACTAGTTCCACGTGAACGGTTAATTCAATTAAATACATCAAGCTCTACAATTCGGACAGCCCTCATTAAGTCAGCCGCACCTGACGCGAGTCGCACGCTTGCGAGACGTGGTCGGTGGCTCGACTGTGTGTTTATCACACTGTCAGGCAGAGAAATAGGTGGCTGCGGCCAAGGCTAATGATTTAGAGGCAGCACTGGGGGTTTAAATATTACTCGCTGAGAAAAAGGTTTGAATGAAGGAGGTCCAGGGGCCAAAGGTGCGACATATAGCACCAACAGTTGTCAGCCGTACAAAGAAGCCCAGTGTGAAAGCCAATCTCATATTGCGGTGAGAGATCCCGCATTTAACGAGCCGCGTTCAGGGGAGAGGCACTCAGTCAAGCCCAGAGACAAGGCAGGGTGATCTCACCCCGCGCCATATACACAAACACTTTTAGTGTTGATTCGCTCGGAGCCTTTTATGGTCCCACAAACCAAGGAAAATATGGGAAAGTTGGTGTTGAGCCTCTCAACCTTTACAGATATGATAAATGATGTGCAAAATCATAAAATGAAACGTCTTCCCTAAAAATGAAGTTGAATGTGTGTGTGTGCTGTTTGTGTGTCTGTGAGAAACATAAGCAAGAGTGACATCATTCACATGAAGTAAATACATTTTCAAGTAATGTTTTAAACTGTTAATAAATATAATGAATAATAAATGTAATGATTCATATTTGTAAGCAAGATTAGAATTAAGTGGTATATTTTGTTTTTATTTAACAAATGTGTAATAATTGTTTGTATATTTTAGTATTTATAATTTACATTTTTATTTAAAAAAAAATACATTTTGGGGGAAGAATTGTAATAATGACAAATAAACCAATTCAATCCAGAATTACTGTTATTAGTGATGTCAATCGATAAAAAACAAAAAAAAAACAAATCGCAGATTTTTTCTGTAATTAATTGTGATTAATCGCACCTAACATTAAAGTTTTTAATATATTTTCTATATTGTAATAATTTCACATTTAATCTCCAAATTAACATAGAAACAACAAAGACAGTAGCCTATATTTTAAATATTTGTTTAATGGCTATATCTATCTATCTATCTATCTATCTATCTATCTATCTATCTATCTATCTATCTATATATATATATACACACATATAAATAAAATAGTAAAAAAAAAAATCCTCAATTTGGCATTTTATAATAATATTTGTATTTGTATATATTTAATAAAATGTAAATGTAATTTATGCATTTAATATGCATCAAATCATACAAACTCTGAAGAAACCAGGGTTCAACCCATAGGAGTTCATAGTGAAACTGCAGTGTTTTTAGTGGGGTAAACTCACCACCTCCTCGTCCGACAGCTCCCGCCCTTGAATGCTGCTGCTGTCCCGCACTGCCTGCTGGTGACCCTTTCCCTTAATGTGACTGAACAGGTGGACCTCAGAGGAGATCTGCAACACAAACGCACAGGCCGGAGATCACAAGAGGCAATACGCCAAAAATAAAGCCATGGGCCTGAAACATACCAATCTACCACACAATACATTTCAGCATCATTCATGGACTGACAGTTCTCAGGTGTCAAGACATATGTTCCAACCCTTTAAAGCTAAATATGATCCCTTGATCCTGACAGACATCTGCAGAGCTGACAGACATATCTCATAAGAACTAGAAAAATCTGAAAACACTGACGAATAACTAATAACTACAGAGCTTTGACACCTTCTTTTCGAATGTATCGGCGCCCCAAGCACTGTTTTTACCAGCTCAAATATCACCTCTTGAGTTTGTAGAGCAGCTCACCTGTCCTGAAAACTCAAGAGGTCATGTGAAAAGCATAGAAGACTCCTACTCCATTGAATGTCTCTATTATTCACATAATGGTTCTGTTCGCCGTGAGAAACCGGGGTGGTTAAGCTAAGTGCTAAACGATCTGAGCTGGTAAGCAAAAGGTTGACGGTTCAAACCCGATCTTGAACTGCCACCATCAAAACATCTCTTTTTTGTGTTCCACACAAGAAATAAATAGGGTTTGAACTACATGCGGTTGAGTAAATGACAGAATTTTCATTATTGAGTGAATAACCGAAAAGGTTGCAAACCCCAGAAAAGGTGATCACTTTTGTGCATTTGATCGACAGTTAAAGGAATAGTTCACCAAAATACATTTCACTGGCTTTCATATTGTGGAACAAAACAGACAATATTTTGAAGAATGTTTTGGTTTTTTCCATATTATGAACCCATTATTGACCAACGTAACCCAAAAATGGCAAAGGTTGTTGGAAATTGATCTACATGAGCTGAATGGAAAGGGTTTTTTTATAACCTTTTTTGTGTTCCGTAGAAGATAAACATCGTACATGTTTGCAATGATATGAGATTGAGTAAATGATCCGATAATCTAAAAGGTTGTGGGTTCAAACCTCAAAAAAGAAACTATTATTATTGTGCCCAAGATTAAAACAATTAAAGGAATGGTTCAAAAATCATTTACTCGCCTTCATATTGTTCAAACAGATTTACAACTTCCTTCTGTGGAACAATAAAGAATTTAGTTTTAGATGGTTTGGTCCTTATTATGCAAGTCAATGGGGTCCTAAACTTTCAAATGGCAAAATGAACATAAAAGTAGATTAAAATTAATCCACACAAGCTGAATGGGGAGATTTTTCAACCTTTTTTTTTTGTGTTCCGCTGAAGATAAACATCGTACAGGTTTGCAATGATATGAGATTGAGTAAATGATCTGATAATCTAAAAGGTTGTGGGTTCACACCTAAAAAAAGAAAGAAACTATCACTATTGTGCCCATGATTAAAACAATTAAAGGAATAGTTCACCCAAAAATAAATTTACTCGCCTTCATATTGTTCAAACACATTTACAACTTCCTTCTGTGGAACCAAATTATTTTTTTAGGGCCCAAGCCCTGAAAGGGCGAAGGCCCTATTGTTTTCGTAAGGATTATTTTTTACAGGAAGTGTGTTATAACTTCTGCATACATTAACTGATCTAGATGAAACTTCAGCAGTGTGTTCGTGGTAAGAGGCCGATCAGATGGATGTAACTATTGTGAGTCAAAGTTATAGCGCCACCAACTGGTAGCAGGAAGTGTGTCACTTTCAAAATGTTTTTGACAAAAGTGGGGGGGTTAGTTTTACCCACAGTTACAAAAATCAGTACGTATATTGGTCTCATCGAGCCGGACAACTTTCTAATTTACAGTCATTAGCTCCAACCAAAAGGAAGTCAGATATTTGGGTTTAAAATAAAATTAAGTGGTCTATTTTATTCCCACCAAACTTTTTCAACATGATGAAAATACATTAAAGATGCTAAATTGTAAACAGATAATAAATATCTCAAACGGTTTTGCTATGGCGAGGGATTAAAATAATGTCAAAAATGGAAACACTAAAAGCCTCATATCTTCTAAAAATGTAATTATACGCCATTTATTTCTATATAAAATTATACAAATATCAGAAAATATTTTTTTCAATTTAATAATTAAATTTAAAAACAGCCAGAATGTTTTTTTAGTCCAAAAAATAAATAATCATGTCATTCATAGTGCTATACTGCCCTCTTGTGTTCAAAATCAGGTAGGCCTATTGTATCTATATAAAAATATACTAGGTATGTGACGGTGAGAATATTTTACCTCCGGTTAATCAATGTTGTGGAATATTTTGAGTGCATCATAAAATCAGAATAAGGTAAGACAAGTAATATTTTCTGTCTTATATATTATATATATATATATATATATATATATATATATATATATATATATAGCTGCGAGCAGCGATGAAGGGCCAAAGCCAAAGCGGTGGGTTGCGGTGCCACCGGCTTGGGCCCGTAATCGCTGCTCGCAGCTATATTTTTTAGATTGTTTTGTTCATATTATGCAAGTCAATGGGGTCCAAACCTTTCATACTGGAAAAAATACAGAAAGTTAAGGTGAAATTAATCTATATGAACTGAAAGGTAAAAAATTTAAATCTTTTTTTGTATTCCATACAGAAAGAAATTCACACAGGCAGGAAACCGACATGACGGTGAGTAAATGATGGCCTTTTCCTTTAACCTTACTTTAAGGGGGCTGAACCTGAAAGTGGCTTTGCATTAAAGTGACCTAAATGAAAAATTTACAGCAGAATTAAACTTAAAAGTAGGAAAGTTTTTCCTATGGCAGGTGAGGACAACAGTATCTGGATGCTTGTGTTGTTTGTCTCCTTTGAGTACTGGAGTTGAGCCCACACAGGACAGTCTGTGTATAATGTCATTAGCTAGAGTGCTTCCTGCTGACCTAAAGATGATCTCTGGTGTCAGAGCCTGGCCAAGGTCATCTGACATTTTTAACAAGATTTCATTCTCCCCAGCGCTTAATCTGATGTCAGTTTGAAGCTCCAAGGTGTCTGGCCCCAGTTGCAGTAAAAGCTGGGCACGTCAGAGATAAATGCGGCCACTCAAAGATTTGTTGCCTGTCACTTGAAAAGCATAATCACGCCCAGCTATTAATCTCCGCCTAGAGTTCATGTTTAATGAATGCAGTTAAATTCTCATTTACATGCATTCTCTATGAAAATCCTCTGAATCACCTTGTAGTCTGTGGTTTTATGTACTCTGCCTAGCAAAGCAGCAAAGACAGACAGCGCATCGTTGTCTGAAGAGTCCCAAATGTTCCTGCGACAGTATTCCTAGTCGCCCCCACTTCAACGGTCTTAAACATATTAACACCAATCAAAGTGACCAGAGAGAAACTCATAATGCAGGACCTACCACAACGTTACAGAGTGAGCACTGCTTCTTCCGCTCATAAGGGGTGAGTTTGGGAGCGTAGTCCGTGTTGGCGTGTCTTCCGCTGCTCAGCTCGGCGGCCTTCTCTTTCCTCTGCTCGATCTGCTCCATGTGTCTCCGGCTGCTCTCGTCATGCTGAAAACACGTTCCACATGCTAGCAATATTGTACGAGGTTTTCGGAAAAGGGGATAAACACTGAAAATGGTGTCAGAAATGGGATTATGATCAATTACCTTCATCTGGATTTTCTTCTGTAGTTCCTCCATGGCCTCCTGCTGAGCAGCACTGAGAGCAGCCAAACGCTCCTCACGGTCCCTGCAGTGTGTATATTAAATGAGACCCTATTACGCAATTTTTTTCATATATTTTCAATTTTCTTTATTGTGCAATGTTGCGGTTTAAGCATGAAAAAGGTTACAAAGGTTGCAAAGTTACAAAGTCACCCCAAAGGGAGATCTCTATATCAGTGCGCACTGTTTCTGAACTCCCTGAAACGCATTGATTGTAGTCTTGAGTTTTCATCCAGGAACAAACATGTCACAATATTCCTCTTTTAAAAAAACTCCCACCCAAGACACATGCAAAATAAAGGGGCAAGGCCTGGTGAGTTGTGTTAGTTGTGTGTTGAAACTCGCTGTTATGATACGGGCTGTGATATTTCCCAAACACGCTCAAAGTGGTTGACCAATCACAACACACTGATCCAGCCGACCAATCAGAGCACACACGCTTTTTCAGAAGGAGGGGTTTCATAGAGACAGGAACTAAACAGAGTGTTACTGACAGACTGGGAAGAGAGGAGCTGCAACAATGTAAAATTTGGGGAAAATAATGTGTGTTTTTTTAACATTTAAGTATGAAAACCTATTCTAGTAGACCCTAAAAACAAAATCAAAAAAGCGCATAAAATGGCCTCTTTAAAAAGCTAAAGAAAACAAAACAAAACATTCAAAAAGACATGACATCAAACCCATATAGATCTCAAAGCATTCAATTTATACAGGGTTTGTGTGACCTTCAAACTTAAAATTATTATAATTAATAATTTAGTTACAATTTCCTCTTATAGTTTATATCGTGATTCTGATGCAAGAACCAACATACACTAACATTCAAAAGTAAGGGTGTGATTTTTTAAATGTTTTTTAAAGATGTCACTTATGCTTACTTAAGGCCCGTTCACACCAAGCACGATAACTATAAAGATAACGACAAAGATAACTATATATGCGTCCACACCAACGAACGATAACGGTCTTTTTTATTCTAAGCACGCGCTCGCGCGCCCCATTTTAAATGCGCGAGACCTTTAAATTAGAATGGATTCTGATTGACTGTCAGTGTTTTATCGTTTGACAGCTGAAAAAAAATCGTTCTGAAAGTGATCCCAACGATATCGTTCCTCATATCTTTATCGTTATAGTTGTGGTGTGAACTCTGTTATTCTTTAATATGGAGAACGATTTTTAGAATTATATCTGTATCGTTATCTTTATAGTTATCGTCCTTGGTGTGAACGGGCCTTAAAGCTGCATTTATTTGAAAACAAACAATACCGTAAACAGTTCTATTATTTCTATTTAAAATAACCATTTTCTATTTGAATGCATTTTAAAATGTAATTTATTCTTTTCATCAAAGCTGTATTTTCAGCATTATTACTCCAGTCTTCAGTGTCACATGATCCTTCAGAAATCAGTCTAACATTCTGATTTGATACTCAAGAAACATTTATTATTATTAAAAATGTTGAAAACAGCTGCTTAATATTTTTGTGTAAACTAAGAGACATTTTTAAGGATTCTTTGATGAATAGAAAGTTTTAAAAAACAGCATTTGTTTGACCTTTTGTAAAAAATGTTTTAATTTACTGTCGCTTTTAATAAATTGAATGTGCCTTTGCTGAATAGAATAATTAATTTGAACTGTAGTGTATATTTTGGTTAAGAGTTACACATTAAAACATTCCCTAAACCAGGCAGTTCCTCAAAGCCTACTCCTCTGGGTCTTTAGCATTGGCCTTGTGTCTTGCTGAATCAGTATTTTGGTGTGTTTGGCAGGACATGATGCGGACCTGGCTCTCTCTCGTGCTGCGTCTTCCCTCGCCCTCTCTTTCTCCTGCCTCTGCTGCTCGATTCTAGCCTCTTGTTCCCGTCTCTTCATCCGAAGCTCCTCCACACGTGCCTGTCGCTCCGCCTCCAATACCCGCTTACGCTCCTGAAAAAAGAACACACAGTTACACATTTAAAGCACGAAACAAATAAGGGGAACACAGAGACTAGTTCCATACCTGAACGGCTTCATCCCTGGCTTGTTTTTCTTCCTGCCTCCGCTGGCGTTCCTCCTGCAGCTCATTGAGCCGTTGTTCGTATTCGTTTAGTTTAGCCAGGACATCGTGCCTCTTGTTCTGGGCTTCCAGAGTGTTGATGAACGCGATCTCATTCACCTACACAAATCACCAATATAAACAAAATATGCTGAGCACAGAGATTTCCTATTGAACTACATTTAACCTCTGGTGCTCTCCGGTCATTTTTGACCGAAAAATTAATCTTTTTTTTTTTTTTTATCGGAATGGTACAAAACTTGGTAAAGGTTTTGCCACTTGCTATGTGAATAAAAAATAAATAAATCATGAATAGGTTAAATGGTCCTGAAAAAAAAGTCACACTTGTGCTCCTTGCGGTTAAAAATGACGGCATTGGAAATGAATGGGAGACGAATTTCATCTAGTAAAAACTTTTGGTACTGCGGCCAAACAAAATCTTACTGAAAGCTAATTTTTTGAGATATCAGGCTCACATTTTGAACACGACTTGTTTAGATTTATGGCTTTGATTTTCTCACAGTTTTAGAGTAAAACATGTTTTTAAAAATATATATTTCATATAAAAACTGAAAATATAATAATTTTTTACACATTTTTCATAACAATAAACAAAATTCTGTAACTTTTTTAAGTTTAAGTTTTAACTTTTTTCACTTCAGCAATAATCTGCCAAGTGTCGTCTTTGAAAAGAGATCAAACTTAAGTCTGTGCTCTAAAGCATTCAAGATTTATGACAGTTTAAGTTGGAAATTTAATTTTCAGGTCTATGCTAAAAAGGTTAATAAATGGATTATAAATATAGTGTAAATATAATTTACTACCATAAAATCCCCTAAAAGAACAAAAAAACATTATCAAACTAAAATATAGTAAATTAATTTAATAAAAAAAACAAAAAAACAAACATTTTATTCAGCAATTTTTGACCGCCACGGGAGGAGCAACAGAGGGTTAAACATTTTCTGAAGAAAATCTCCAAGTTTGTGCAATCGGAATAGTGATATCACTTCGGTTTGATCAGTTTTAGCCTCTTAGGAACTTCTGACCTTCGCCTCTTCTTCCTGTGCTTTCTTCACGATGGCCTGCAGTTGAAGCTCTCGTTTGAATTCAGCATGAAGCAGTTTCTCCTCCATCATCTTTCTCCTCTGATCCAACAGCTCCTCTTTCCACTTCCTCACCTCCTTCTCCTGAGACGCACGAAAAAATCAAATCCCGCCAAAGTGATTTAGAAGTCAAACTTGTCAGGAGTGTGAATGACACGTTAGTGGTCCACTTCAAGTGCAGATATATAAACATGCGATATTGTCTTAGATCTCACTCCTCATACAAGAATGGACGGAACAAAAACAAACATATTCTTACCAACATCAGTTTTATGAGTCTGACCAGGAGTGAATCACCCTGAACGACTAAAATGGCTGTTAAGTGATTCTTTCAACATCTATGCGAATATGATTTTCCCCTGTGGCCGAGGCAGGCTAGGAGAGGCTAAATGAGCTGTGTCTACAGGTGTTAAAGGGAAAAACATACTCTTTCCATGAGTTTCTGCAGCTTGTGGGTCTTCTCCTCTCTCAGTTTGGCTCGGAGCTGCTGGGCTTTAAGTTGCTTCTCCTCATGCTTCTTCTTCGACTCCGCAATCGTTCTGACAACAAACAGACAAACCCATTTTGATGTTCCCAATCCATTTTCACATGATATTCAGATTCCTTAACCACAACTAAAATCACAAATATCCATAATGTGTCCACAAATATCCATAATGTGTCCACAAATATCCATTTAGGAATGTAATATCCTAAATGAATATAAATAAATGATGTTTTCAAAGACATTACACTAGATGGCAGATGAAAGCATTAAAATTGACATTACAAAAAGGTGATAAAAGATTTAAATTGAATGCCTGGTGTGTAAATGGGCATGATCGATTTTTTAAATATAATCGACTAAATTGACTAATTAAATTGAGAGCCATAAGAATAACATTTTTACATTTGTGATTGAGCACAATGCTATCAGCATCACTAAATATTCCAAAGTGTAGGATCACAATTGAATAGAAACCCGTTTCAGACACAAAAAAGTGAAAAATTCTCAAAATTCTGACTTTATTTCAAGCAAGTTTTGAGTTTACACCCAGTTATGATTTTTTTTCTTAGAATTGCGTGTTTAGATCTCATAATTCTGCAAATAAAAGAAGTAAAAACTGAGACGTAAACTCACAATTTACAATTGTATGGAAGGATTGCACAATTTTGAATTTGAGTTAAAATCTAACAATTCTGTTTTTTTGGTTTTTCATGTGAATTTGTTGCAATTCTGGCTTCTTGTTTTTTTTGTGTGTGTTTTTTTTTTTTACAGTTTATTGCAGTGTTTGTTTTGCAACTAATGGCACCTAACAGAATTGCAGTCTTTTGCAGCCAAATTGCATACGTCACTTAAAGTTACAGTGTGTAACTTTTGGTGCTCTAGCGGTTAATAAACAGAACTGCATGTGTCTCGCGGAAGAACATTGTAGCCAAAGCTACTTCTCTCTGTTTATGTCTATGATGAGTCACGAAGGTACTGGGCTACTCTAAAATAATCCCAATATAAACACTTACTATAGGTGTACCGTAGTGATTCAGGATAAGACAAAAACACGGTTTGGAAAATGAATTCATGATGCACTCGCTTATTATATACATTTTTTACATTTTAAACACAAAAAAAACATTTTTTTAAAACTTTACATTTACATTACTAACATTTTTGTCATGTACTTTGGAATCAGTTACTGACTACAATTTGTAATTGTAATCTACCCAGCATTGATCTAATAAGCATTAGCTGACATGAAGCTGCAAAATTACTTATAGTCAATAGAACATCAAAATAAAGTGTTAGCAGATATTAAGCAGACAGCTGCTAATTGACATGTAGTTGCAAATTTACTTGTAGTTAGCAGAATGTCTAATGTGGACCATCTAAATAAAGTGTTACCTTATTCTGTAACAAATGGGACTGTGTGACTGTTACCGTTTGCGTGAAGGAGAGGACAGCTTCTCATGCATGTGAATGCCATGGCCCGGTGGGCGGGCTGGCTCCTCCTCCACTATGTCGCCCCAGGAGGTGCTCTGACGCCAGGGCTCTCGAGCTGTCAGAAAAAGAAAGTGATGCAATAACACATTTACAAGAAGTTTTAGACCGATATATCATACCTGTCATTTTGAGGTTATCAGCATCCAGTTTCGCAAGAAAAGCAGTTTATGTAATTTGATTAAATTACATGATGTCCAGAGGAAAAATGCTTGTCAACAGTAAAAAAGTTTTTTACAAAAAGATGACAGAAGTAGTAATTCAATTGTTATTACATGTCAAAAGTAATAAAGACATGCAATTAGGAATGTTTTTCAGAAGTAACAACAAAATGTACTTATAGACAAAAAACTTAAAGACTTACTGTACAACTTAGCAAATGCAGACGCTAATTACATAATTACCGTCATAATCAGCTAACATCTCGCTCCAGTCTAAGTTCAAGCCACAACTTCCACTCCCGATACTTGCCTTTAAGAGAGCAAAATAACAAAAAAATGATACTAAATCCAGAAAACATTAAACAAGCTAAGAAAATGTATATCATTGTAATTACATTACTACTAGGGTTGTTGACTTACAGAGAAGTCGCTTTCATTGTCCGTCTCCAGTTCGTTGTTCTCCGCTTGGATCTCCCGTGTCAGCTGTTCCTCCTCAGCGATGGCACTCGCGATTGCCTCTTCGTTAGCTTTTTCCAGGCGGTCGGCCAGCTCTTCCTTCTTAGCCAAAACTTCAGCCATGGATTGAGGCTGACAACAGGCACAACAAACTCGCACTGAGCCATTGAAGTCACCACCCCAAACAGAGGCACGAAACGTGCAGTACAGCGCCAAGTTAGCCACATCAGGCTTTAGAGGACATGCCCAGGCAACTTCAATTAAGACACGGTGCAATCAATTTAACACTTTCTGTGAAATTAGGCTAGACTTGAATTTCTGTATTTCAAACATTTAATGCAATCAAATTTTAAATGTTTGGTGGAAGCCTGCATACCACAAAACTTTACAAAATGCAAAAGATGTTTTAAGAAACTAAACAGAGACCAAATGAAATGATAATACAGGCACACGCCATAAACACAATCAATCGCAAAAACCACACAAGGGGAAGCATAACGAAATCATGCAGCATACAGCCACAATAAAGATGAGGAGATGGGATAGTATTCTTATTTGGTATGATACAACGTATTTAAAGGCATGTTGTTGATGTATGTGACGTCGTGCCGTAAAGCAAGTTGTGATTCTTGCGAGATTTGACGGCGCGCCACCTCTCAAACTTGCATTGCTGGTTTTGCCAGCGGCACCCGGCAGGAAATAATTCATAATCCATCAACTTTAATATATCGGACGAATTTTCTTAACGGGCCAATAACATTAAAAACAAACGTATATCGGTCGATACCGATAAGGTGGCTGATATATTGTGCATCCCTAGATGACAATGTAATTGTGTGTGTGTGTGTGTGGGTGGTGTATATAATAATACTAATAAGAATTATATATTGGTTTCGATTTGGTCAATTTAAACCAATGGTTCTTAACCAGGGGGCCGCAGGATGACTTAAAAGTATTTTAATTAATTAATTATTATTAATATATTAAAACTCCAATCTAAATTAAAATGCTAAAAAGACATAAAATGAAGATTTTTTTGGCAAAATGCTTATGAGAACCACTGTAAACAACATTTACAATACGTTCATGTTTTCTTAACTGTCACAATAATGGCATTGCAACGGTCACATGCCTAGCACGTATTTTGTGTCACAAAAGATGATATTTTGAAGAACACTGGGGTCTAAACAACATTGGACCCCATTGACTTTCATTGTGTGGACAAAAAAAAAAAAAATCAAAAATCTTCTTTTGTGCTCTACAAAATACAGTTTAAAACGACATGAAGGTTATGACTATTTTCATTTTTAGGTGAACTATTCCTTTGAGATGACCAAATACCCTGTAAAGCCCACATTAGGTGGTTCTAGTGTTTTGAAACACAGTTACCTGTAGGCAGAGGGGTTTATGTTGATTTTAGGGTGGTAACAAAAGAGGGGTTTGTTGAGGGGCAATTTTTTGCATTACATTCCTTCCATGGGTGCACCTGTGAGTCTTCATGACTCGTGATGACTGGTAAATTGCCAAAATATTTTGGAAAAAGTATCCTACCCACTGCCATCAGAGGGCACAACACTTGACCCCCATTTTCAGAACCTGACGAGTGAACAGTATGCAGAGTGCCAATTTCAGAAGGACCGTGGGAGAAGATGGAGACGCCCAGAGCTGCGCTGAGGTCAGTGTCAGACGTCATGCTAACAAGCATAATAAGAGGTGGATTTCTCTCAACAGTGCGCCTGCTGGTCTTAGATCTGGAGTCTAAACAGAGCAGGGCTTATCTGACCCACCCAGAGAGGTGGTGTCTGGACCTCGGAAGCAATGATTCCGGATTCCGACACGACTGAGATTGTGCTCCTGTCTGAGCATTTAAACCTCATCCATCTCCATTGTTTCAGACTGGGTTTTGTACAGAGGCCAACACCCGTCGAGAAATGGAAGCCGGTCGCTCAGTAGAAAATGCTGTGGGTCTAGCCTTAATTAATCCCTTGGAGGTTTCTCTTAGAAAGGGTGAGACAGGAGACAAGCGGAACGCCACAACAGGAGTTGCCATATCATTTTTAAAGCCATCTCGTGTAAAAAAACTCGGTGTCATTTGGCATACATCTGTGGGTCAAATAGCAAAATCAATCAATGGTCTTGAACTTGAAGAAAAGTTCAAGCTAAACATTTTGCAGCTGGTTGGTTGCTGGACAGAATTGTGATTTTTGTACTTGGATTTCGATCTGGTATATGTAAATTTAGATACCCCTTTTCCAAAGACAATTTGGTTATTCCTCTTGAACTGAAAACGAATAATATACTGTAATTGGTCAGAGGAGAAGGGGGCCGAATCTCAACAGAGATCTGCAGATCCCCTAGCCATGCACCGCGTCAAGGAAAAGCACCATTTTGGTGGAAAAGGGGCCTGTTTGGTGGCATATTTGATATATGTAGCAAAATTTTGGGAGGTCAAGGCTCGAAGGGAGGTCAAGGTCAATGAGAGCCCATGGGTTCAAAATCAGTCAAGTCGTTTGAATGGTGCAGGGGACACTTGATAAGCCCAAAATAAAAACTTGAGCAACTGTGGCAACTCTCTGAAAACACTGGGCCCTCCTGTTCTCTACTCACAGTGGATACTTGCTGACCCCCGTCATCACGCACACACATATACGCCCTACTTGCTGAGAGAAAGGAGGAGGGAGGGGGTAACCCTGCCTAGCCTGGAGGTTTTTGGGATTGACTTTGTTTAGGCGGCAGTCCTGACCCTGGCCTGTGTCTCTCAGCACTCACAGTAGAAAGTTCTGTGGGGTCCAGCATGCTCTCCAGTGTCATCACTGCCAGGGGAATGTAGACCGCTGCCTCCGCTTTTGCCGATGGTGCCGCGACCTTCCACACCGACCCCTCCGTCCCCTTCTCTTCTTTGGCTTGCCCAGTACTCAGCTCCTCCAGTTGGGAGAGGGATACAGGAGGAGAGCCTGTGTCGGAAGCCAAGTCTGGGCACTGGGCCTGCGAAGGCAGAGAAGTAGGGGGTGGCACGGGGTCGGAAATGGGGGGTGGCGTTTCCTCAGAGGGGGCGCTGACACTCTGCCCTGGCTCTTCAATACTTTCTGCTGGGGGCTGCGCAATGTACACACAGATGAATACACAAATATGAACACATGCATGTCAAGGCACTCCTTGCCGCATCTGTATGACAGACCATTTGGCAGATAAAACAAACACAACTAAAGAAACACAGCATGCTAAATAATTACACAACATCATGCATTTCACAACAAACATGTAGCATACCAAGAACCATACAATCAAATACCACAAGCATGCAAACAAGTCATTTTGAGTAACTACAGTCTCAACTACATGCTCTGTTTTAAAACCCTAGCGAGCTTGCCTAGAGGAAGAATTTCAAGACAAGGCTATTGATGTAAAGGCTGTTCCAAAAGTTAGGCAACTAAATTTTTCTGCTCACTATTAAATTTTGGCCACATTCTAAGACAGCATCCAATGTTTCCTCTAGCAATGCGATAACAATGGAGAAGACAATCTAACAATGCATTGTGACAAGCTTAGTAAAAAAAAATTAAAAAATCAAGGTGGTGGATAAAAGATTAATTTAATCCTGAACAATGTGCTATTTTATGCCAATTAGAGTACTGTGGCGTTAGCATGACAAACTCCACTGAAATCAATTATGGGTCAAGTCTCTTGTGCGCTTCGCATAGGGAGCACTACTTTTAAGGGTTTTTGCCTACATAGAGCGTTCCAAATCAGTTACTAATGATGTTCTAATTCAGTGAGGGTGCTGCCTTAGAAGGAATTAGATAACGTTGCAGCTCACTAGGTTTTGGGGCAGAGCTATTGAATTCGGCATATTCCCCAAATGCAACCTAGGACACTGTATTGTCAATATTTAATAGACCTCATTATATCTGATAAACATGTACAAAATCGATGCTCGTACACTTGATACTGCTCTGTCTGGACAGTGTATCTATGAACACACTGTGACCAAACTAAAACATTCTGATGTTACAGAGCCTTCATATCTGAATAATTATAATAAATAATTAATAAAGGGAGGCTGGTTGACGTCAGTACCTCAATGACGGAGGTCTTTTCCATCTCTTGGCTCTGCTCTTGGGGTATGGGTTGCTCTTGCTCCTTCATCTCCTGAGATTTTTCCTGGGGTGAGGGCTGGATGCGCTGGTTCTCCTTGTCGCTGTCGTCTTTGGGGCTTACATGGGCCAGAACTGGGCTTACCTTGGCCCTTGGCCTCATAGAACGCCCACGCTGCACGGTCTCCCAGCCCTCAGCATCTTTCTTTGCTAAGGATGAACGTACATGTTTACATAAACACACAAATTATACAGAAATATTTGGTTTTGAAAAAAAAAATGACTGTAAATAGAGAAGATCAGTTCACCTGGTTTTTCAACAGGGATGTTGACACTTTGGTTGGGGACAGGAAGGGACTGGGAAGACTTGACCCGATCGGCCCAGCTTGGTCCAGTGTGGGAGAAACGTGCCACAGCCAAAGTGGGAGGGGGACCCCTGTAAACATACACACAACCATATAAAACCAGGGGTCTCAGATTCAAAAGACCTGGTGGACACTAGCCAAGTGTTGTTCTTCATCGCTAATGGCACAATTTAAGAAATACAAATGATTTTACATCAATGAATTTTAACTATAGATTAAAATAGTTCTACTTTCTATGGGTAGCCATCATGCCTGCAGCGCGCCACACACTCTGCATCATTGCATCGGGCATCCTCAAACATTGGGAACTAAAATGGAAACTTCAGACTGAGGGCCCTCCGTCTTGATCGATATCCATTTCCTGAGGCATCCAATTACAGTGTAATACAGACATGGATGCCCGTGCTTCAGCAGTCTTTAACCACACTTAGATCCACACCCCCCACAGTCTCAGGCGCAGGCCTGAGGAGAACCCAGCAAAAATTGCATTAAACAAAACGCTTAGGCCGTTGCGGATCGATTCCCCTTCTCCTCCCAGCCTCTGCCAGACGGGCGTAGTCTTTCCGGTCTCGTGGTGAGGCCAAGATATGCATCATATCTGCCATTGATTTCTCCATCTGAACATTCAGTGGCATTTTAATCAGATTATCAATTGTCTTCCTTCACACCATCAGTTAAAAATGCCTTGTTTCTTGATCCTCTAGTAGGAGTTGAGAGTCACCACAACAGAAAAGATGGTGTCAATTAGTACATTGCTAGCAGGGATAATGGTTTTAGGCCAGATTCAAGCATACACACCATGTCTGAAATTGCAAGTAAACCTTGGGAATACAGGTTAAAACTTTTTTCATTGAAACAAGTAATAATTATTGCGCTCATATTCTACTGCGCTTCGTCTATTTGACACGCATGCACTCATTCAGCGAAGTCTGTGAAGTTTAAATGTTGTCCAAATATGCAAAAATGGAAATATTGCGGGACTTTCTAAAATGTACAGATAAGGATATTACCATAAAATCTAAGTTATGTGCTGAGGAAAACACCTGTCATTAAACAGCAAAGCACGACAGGGCAAGACACGATAAACGCTTATGCTTTAGTTTGAAGTACTTAGAAATATAAAGCATTCTCATGTTTCTGACAACTTGGATCATGTACCTTTTCCACAGCAGCTCAATCTGTGCCCTCCGCTATTTTCCATATGCGTTTTGTCCATAGAAATGGGTTATTCACTACCATAAAGCGGTTTGACTGGCTGCTGGTTTCCGAGCACAGTGCGCAGACGCGACTAATCGATGATAAAATTCGTTATTGAGAATAATCGATGTTATCGATTAGTTGTTGCAGCCCTACTTTTAACCATCCCTAAAATATAGTACAGAGTAATTGGATACCAATAATTACTGACAAAAACACAATAGTTGTGTGACTTTTTATAACTTAAATATTTTGTGACAAGTTACCATGGCATATAGGGCAGAACCATATGGTCCGTTTGGTTAATTGCCTCTGTTAAGAATATATAAGAGCTAAAGTCTTGGATTGGTAAAGAAAGTTCTTGTGAGTACTAGAGAGAAAATTTTGTGATCCTGGGTGTGGTCAATGTGACTGGATTGGCCTACCCAAAATTAAGGGCACGACGAACACCAGGAGATGGTACAATCCGGTCTGACGAGGGGCTGGACATCACATGTCGTCCTGGTGACATCTTTCGAACTTCCCAAGCCAAAGAAGTGGGCCTGCAGGGACAAGGACATACATTCAAAGGAAGGTACTGATTCAGAACAGGACCCAAACATCTAACAACTGAAAAATTCTCAAAAATATTGAACATGCAAGGGGCAGGGAATACACATGTGCTTCTAAAGGATGCGCATTCAAATTCTGTGGATATGTCCAGAGCATTTTTAAGGAGTTCTGTACAAACTGACACAAAACTTCTCGCTTTCAAGCTCTGGGGCCGTATTCACAAATAATTTTAAGGCTAAAAGTAGCTCCTAACTGGCGAATTTAGGAGCAACTCCTAAAAATAATGGGCGTGTCACTCCTAAATTTAGGACTCCTAATTTTTTTCACTAAGAGTAATTCACGAAGCATTTTAGCCCTAAAAGTAGCACCTAAGTCTGGGACAGCTTAAAAGAAGTCGAGAGGATTCCTAACTCACTAAGATCTATTACAAACCGTTTTTTGTTGCATTTCACGTTGCGATGTTTTGAAATGCGTATGCGGCGGCTACAGGAGCTTCCAATCGCGAGGGAACAATTTTGCATTGTAGGCATAACTAGGGATGCAATAACGCCACCAACAACAACCAAAACTAGGCTACTCATTGCATGTAAACTAATTGTAACGTTTCATTGTGAATCAAATTAAAATGTTCTTCTCTTTGCAAACGTAGGCAGAGGCGTAGTGACAGATTAATTCAATAATGTTGCAAAGATATTGCATCAATTCATATGTTTCATTAGGCTACTAGGCTATTTGTTTTTCCTTACTCTTTATTCATTTAGGCTATTTATTCAGTTATTCATCATCTTCCGTCCTTCGCACTACTTGTGTAGTGCACGCATTCTCAGACCTGTCACCTGTCACTCATCATCGTAGGGGAGGTGTTTGAAATCATTCCCGCGTTACAATCATCAGCCAATCAAGGTGGTCACTTCAGTCAAGCTTGTGCATGAGTAATGACGTCATCCATAGCAACGAAGACTCACTCTTAGTTTAGGAGTTGTCATTTTTCTTTACCAAGAGTAGGTCTGAAAGGCGTTGTGAATAACTTTTAACCCTCATGTGGTGTTCGGGTCATTTTGACCCGGAGAAGATTTTCTTTTTCCCAAAAATACTAGTTGATGTTATCGCTTTGTACTGAAACTTAGTGACTTTATTCACAAATGGTATAACTACTTCTGAAATGTTTTGTGACAATTTTCTTAATTTTTTAGGGGGAGTTTTGTCACCTTGTCACTCTTGTGGTGTTCCCGGTCAAAAATGACCGGACTACAAAAAATAGCTTATAAATCAGTTGTTATGCTATATTATCACCCGATATTGGATTCAATCTTTTTGTCAACTTGTTCTCTTTCAGTTAGGACTGGTTTTATATTTCTATTTGCATCTGATTAATCGTAGGCCTCATTTATTTGAGAGTAGGCATCTAATTTTTTGAGTAAAAAAAACATTATTTTTGAATAATTTTGGAAATTTTAAATAAATTCTGAAGAAAATTGCCACTGTTGATCACACAAGTCTACTTTAATATTTAACCAGGAATTTTGTTTTGAAAAACTTTTATTTTGTACAAAATGGCACATTGTTACACTTGTGGTGTTCCCGGTCAAAAATGACCGGACTACAATAAATAGCTTATAAATCAATCATTATGCAATATTATCACCCAATATTGGATTCAATCTTTTTGTCCACTTGTTCTCTTTCAATTTGGACTGGTTTTATATTTCTATTTGCATCTGATTAATTGTAGGCCTCATTTATTTGAGAGAAGGCATCTCAATTTTTGAGTAAAAAAAACATTATTTTTGAATAATTTAGGAAAAAAAAAAAAAAATCGGAAGAAAATTGCCACTGTTGATCACACTAGTCTACTTTAATTTTTCACCAGGAATTGTGTTTTGAAAAACTTTTATTTTGTACAGTATGGCACAGAGTTACACTTGTGGTGTTCCACTGGGCCATTGAGGGCCATTGTGGGCCATTGTTTCAATGGGCCATTGAAAGTGAATGGGAGAGACCAATGCAACCAATGAATGGAACAACATAAAATATGTATCATTTTAAAGCTTAGAATCTCAGCTTTTTAATGGATCTAATCACTTTGATCAACTCCTAACATCTGCTGAGTTATCACTCTAAAACTGAGTGTACCCCCCGCAGGCGCCACCTAGCTGCGAAATAAATAATCATAATATTTTTCAAAACTATTACCTTGATCAACTTAAAATAGGTGTCATTTGAAAGCTTAGAGTCTGACATTTACAATGAATGTAGCCAATTTGATAAACTCCTAAGTAGTGCTGAGTTATTGCTGATAAATAAAAATAAAAAAAAATCATAATTTATAAACTACTTTTTTGTATTACATTCAGCAATATGTCAAATACATCATACAGCTCTGATAGTCTTGTGTCATATGTCATTTGAAAGGTCTCAATGAGTAGAATACAACAAGCATAATTGTTTCAGGCTTTTTTATTAAACTTGAGCGAGGTTTTTCTAAAAGAAGCCCTTCAAGAGACCCATGTGTAAACCATGTATGGATGCTTAATTTTAGACACATTTCCGCTCGTAACTTCATGAAACTTGCTCCGATTGTGGAAAATGACACATCATAATTTACAGCAGATGCTTACAATTAAAATGAGTCCAAACTCAACATAATCCATCACTCAGAACTAAAGATATTCCTCATGGAGTTCTAACACAAAAAAATATCACAGACGCACAGACTCACTTAGCCAATCAAGGTAGCTTAGACTTGGCCTTTTTACTCGTATCTTCATGAAAATTATATTGATCATGAAAAATGGCACATCGTTACTTACAGCAGGAGCTCACGATTAAAAAGAGCCCAAACTCAATATATTCCATCAATCAGATCTAAAGATATTCCTCATGGCGTTCTAACACAGAAAATACCACAGACGCACCTAGCCAAGTATATACTCATGAAGCACTCACGTTTGGTTTTCGCTCATAACTTCACGAAGCATGCACAGTTCGTAGAAAACTGTACATCATTATTTTCAGCAGACTATCATGATTAAAAAGAGCCCAAACTCAGCATAATCCATCACTCAGATCTAAAGATATTCCTAATTGAGTTGTAACACACAAACCCCCACATGCGCTCACAGAGCCTTGAATATAGTTGTAGCCTAGCACTTGTCGCGTTTTAACTCATAACTCAATGAAGCATGCATAAATTGTGGAAAATGGCACATCATTATTTACATGAGATTGTTAAGATTAAAAAGAGCCCAAACTCACCATAATCCATCACTCAGATGTAAAGATATTCCTCGTGGACTTCTAACACATGTCTCTCCCATTCACTTTCAATGGCCAATTGAAACAGTGGCCCTCAATGGCCCAGTGGAACAACACAAGTGTAACTCTGTGCTATTTTGTACAAAATAAAAGTTTTTCAAAACAAAATTCCTAGTGAAAAATTAAAGTAGACTAGTGTGATCATCAGTGCCAATTTTCTTCAGATTTTATTTTATTTTTCCAAAATTATTTAAAAAATAATGTTTTTTTTACTCAAAAATTAGATGCCTACTCTCAAATAAATTAGGCCTACAATTAATCAGATGCAAATAGAAATATAAAACCAGTCCTAATTGGAAGAGAACAAGTGGACAAAAAGATTGAATCCAATATTGGGTGATAATATTGCATAATGAGTGATTTATAAGCTATTTTTTGTAGTCCGGTCATTTTTGACCGGGAACACCACAAGAGTGACAATGTGCCATTTTGTACAAAATAAAAGTCTTTCAAAACAAAATTCCTGGTGAAAAATTAAAGTAGACTAGTGTGATCAACAGTGCCAATTTTCTTCAGATTTCATTCAATATTTCCAAAATTATTCAAAAATAATGTTTTTTTTACTCATAAAATGAGATGCCTACTATCAAATAAATGAGGCCTACAATTAATCAGATGCAAATAGAAATATAAAACCAGTCCTAACTGAAAGAGAACAAGTGGACAAAAAGATTGAATCCGATATTGGGTGATAATACTGCATAACAAGTGATTTATAAGCTATTTTTTGTAGTCCGGTCATTTTTGACCGGGAACACCACAAGTGTGACAATGTGCCATTTTGTACAAAATAAAAGTTTTTCAAAACAAAATTCCTGGTGAAATATTAAAGTAGACTAGTGTGATCAACAGTGCCAATTTACTTTAGATTTCATTTAATATTTCCAAAATTATTCAAAAATAATGTTTTTTTTACTCAAAAAATGAGATGCCTACTATCAAATAAATGAGGCCTACAATTAATCAGATGCAAATAGAAATATAAAACCAGTCCTAACTGAAAGAGAACAAGTGGACAAAAAGATTGAATCCAATATTGGGTGATAATATTGCATAATGAGTGATTTATAAGCTATTTTTTGTAGTCCGGTCATTTTTGACCGGGAACACCACAAGTGTGACAATGTGCCATTTTGTACAAAATAAAAGTTTTTCAAAACAAAATTCCTGGTGAAATATTAAAGTAGACTAGTGTGATCAACAGTGCCAATTTTCTTTAGATTTCATTTAATATTTCCAAAATTATTCAAAAATAATGTTTTTTTTTACTCAAAAAATGAGATGCCTACTATCAAATAAATGAGGCCTACAATTAATCAGATGCAAATAGAAATATAAAACCAGTCCTAACTGAAAGAGAACAAGTGGACAAAAAGATTGAATCCGATATTGGGTGATAATATTGCATAACAAGTGATTTATAAGCTATTTTTTATAGTCCGGTCATTTTTGACCGGGAACACCACAGGAGTAATTGGGTTGTGAACACCACACAAGGGTTAAGAGAAAACTCCTAGTTAAAATCTTTTAGTGCGATTTAGGAAAACTCCTAGTGGTAAGATAAAATGCTTTGTGAATACGGCCCCAGGTTTTTATTCCATTATCAATGTACTAGTGTTGTAGTCACTTAATCATTATGTAAAGGGGTGAGACACTGAAATAATCATCTCAAATTAATCATCGATCAGGCTGAAAGGATCACAATTCAAACTACAGTGTAAAAGACTCACCGGTGCAGGTTTGTGTACATGGTCCGGGAATGTTATAATCATGAAAGGCCTTGTGTGTGTGTTTGCATAAGCATGCATGTTATCACCTGTTCTGAGCATCTGTTTTTTCCAGCTTCTCCTGTAGTTGGATCCAGTCAATTAGAGCTTTGAAGTCTCGGACATAGTTATCCAACATCATCAGCACCTCCTGGGGGTGGAGAGCATGTGTGATGTCAGTTTTAAAGGCCGCGATGAGATATGGGAGTTTTACTACAGAATTACATGCAACTCTGATATGTACTGCATAGTCATTCATAAATGGAAAGGATGTTCTTGCAAAAACCTGACAAAATGGGTTGATCTATGAGCTAAGAAAAAGTCCAAAGTGGCAACAAATGTCCTAAATTAGTCAAGGCAAAGTATTTTCATTGGAACATACTGTAAACATACAACTAAAGACAGAGCATCTACAAATCAAGCTATGACTCCAGAAGCCTGATCTGACCATGCAAGAGGGGCAGATCGTCCCCCCACCCTGATGTCTCTTTTGTGGCATGTCTGAAAGAACAATGAAAGACCCCCAGCAGAATCTAGTGAACCCTCAGGTAAGAGGATTCCTACACGAGCCCCCAATTCTTGTTCACACTGAGGAGCTGGTGTAAACCTACACCCTGTTGTCTCTACTAAAGAGTGGGCATCTGAAGCTACTGGAGCGCATCTCACACACCCTCCCACTCTCCAGAAACACCCTATTCACAAATGCCAGGAGGGGACAAAAAGAAAAAGAAAAAGAGTGCTGTGGCTCTTTCCCGCCTCAGTGGTCTTCCAGAAGAGGTGCAGCTGAAATTACCAATTAGCTTTGCAAAAGGGGGCTGGCAAATCTGATTGAGGCTGTAATCATTTCAAGTTACTGGCAAAGAGTGTGCAGCGAATGACGAAATGTTCATTGTCCGTCCGATATTCGATCTGGGAGCGCCGCGGGGACTCTGGGGAATCCCTTGACTCCAACAAAGACGCTCGAGAGTGTCGCAAAGCCTTGCCACAACACAGATTAGAACAGGTCTACAACCCTAGACCTACCACAGGCTCTTAAGATTACAGGAAACCTGCTTGGATGTTGAAATCGGTCCAAAATCTTGATGCCAGCCTTGATTTATGTGCTTGTATCATTTCATATAAATCTATTAATATAGCAGAATGTCATCAAGAACCTAGTCTCGGCCTCGGACATCACGCCACGGCCCGTTGGCTGAACGTCTCATGCATATGGCACACTTATCTGGAAACACCTCAGGAGTTTCGAAGTCGTCATTTGATTGGTTGAATTCTACAGGATGATCTGGAGACGTGTGTGTTGTGTTGCTGTGATGCCAAACCCCCTCATGGAAGAAGAATGCTATAGTGTTTACAACTGTGACAATGAGCGCTTATAAGGATCATGTGAAGTATGCAAAATTCACGCATATACTCTTTAAAATGCATTTAAGAGTTTTACACACCGGCCTGTTATTGTGGGGACATTGACGTTACATTTTCACGCCCCTAAACAAGACGTGGAACAAAACTAAGTGTGATTGGTTGCTTGACATGTCAGTAAGACGACCTCTGGGCGGTCCTTGGCCAATGAAAGCTGCTATGGAGTCCAGACCTTCTGCCGTCAGTCTGAAGGTCTGGCTATGCAAGACTATCCATGTACAAATTAGCATTTCTCAGAGGGTTCAATGCCGCTTTTATGAGGCGCCATACTGGACAAAAGTGGAGTGCACAGCAGAGTTTGAAACTGATCCTGCAGATTCACCCTCTCTTGCAGGCACACAGTGTCTTCCTCGCATGTTTGGTGCAGTTTCAATTGGGATTCAGTTGCAATGCATCACAATGTGTTGACATGTATCCCAATGTGCATCATATCGTGAGGTAGTCGAGAATACTCAGACCTCCTGTACGTTGAGACACGGTTCAGGTGCATACACATCAGGATCAGGGGCTGCGGTATGACTGATGCTCTGGATTAAGTGGAGGACGGCAGGCGATGCTGTGAAACAGGCGTGTGTGTGAGATTGATGGGCGGTAATGGGGGAGTGACGATCGAGGAGAAAACCACAGTGCTTTTAGTTAATAGAGGAGTCAGACCCAGTGAAAGATGTGTCCAGAAGCAGGCCTGTTGATTAGGGATAGTTAACAACACCAGGGCATGGCGGAGGACGATGCTGACCCATAATGCAATAGCTGAGAGAGAACAAGCGGACAGGAAACAGCTGAGTGCCATAAAAATCCTTACACATGTAGCAAGCAATTCAGTTTATTTCGAGAGACTTATTGAAGACATTTGACAGGAGAATGCTTAGCCTAAGACTTTAAAAATGTTAAAGGATTAGTTCACTTTTAAAAAAACTTTTGCTGATAATTTACTCACCCCCATGTCATCCAAGATGTCCATGTCTTTCTTTCTTCAGTCGAAAAGAAATTAAGGTTTTTGATGAAAACATTCCAGGATTTTTTCCCATATAATGGACTTCAATGGGCCCCAAACAGTTCACGGTCCAAATTACAGTTTCAGTGCAGCTTCAAAGGGCGTTAAACTAGTGCTGGGCGGTTTGACCAAAAATCAACATCACGGTTTTTTTCTAAATTATACCGGTTTCACGGTTTTTACCGGTTTTTTTTTTTTTCAAGCATGATGGGTGTTAACCACATTTTCTACTGAGTGAGAGAGGAAATACTGCAGTAGATTTACTTATAATGCCCTATTTTATTGTCATGAGTGAATATTATAGAAAAAATCCACACTAATATTAATAATACAGGTTTGCAAGGCTGTTTACAAAGAGGTGTCAGCAGGACGCGCTTTAGGAGCGGCAGAAACAGTGGTTTCCCCGGTAACGGCTGTACACAAAGCAGCAACGCTCATAAACACTGCTTTATCAGGAAAGATAAAGAAAGATTCAATCGTAATACCAAAGAAACTTTTCTAAAGACCGTCAGTTCACTTCAGATACGTTAATACAGTATAAAAACACGCGCGCCGCGAGAAAAAAGACTCTCACCCCCACACGTCTCGTGCCCATTCTAGTCAATGCTTGTGTTTCAGATCGAAGCTTCCCAGAAGCGGCTCTCCGCGCCGCTTCGCTAAATATAGGCGCCTAGTCTATTTTGATGCACCGCGTGGAGGACGGAATAAAACCTTGTCGCAGCCGTAATGCGCCGCAGACGTGTGTTGTAAATGAGGGGTGAGACTGTGTCGCGCAGCGCCGCGTTCCGATTAAAGCGACATACACCGGTATTGCGGTTTATTAAAAATTCATATCGTAACAAAAATAAACACCGGTATTCGGTATGAACCGGTAAACCGCCCAGCACTACGTTAAACGATACCAGACGATGAATAAGGGTCTTATCTAGCGAAACGATCGGTCATTTAAAAAATAAATAAAAAAGTTTAAGTTTTATACACACAAATGTGCGGAAGGAGGACCATATACACATATTCAAATGTCTTTGTGTCAGTTTATCGTTTAAAATGCCCATTTCGTGTGCGTATCCTCTGTGTTTTAATATTAAAAAGCCTAAAAGAAAATTTTCGTCAGAACAGAAAAGCGTGACCTTTTCAACGTAATTGCGTATTACATGATGTCACGAACGCGCATCACAGAACAGAGAAAGGCGAGCATTTGTGCTTATAAAACTTAAACTTTTTTAGTTATTTTTGAAATGGCCAATCGTTTCGCTAGATAAGACCCTTATTCATCATCTGGTATCGTTTAAAGCCCTTTGAAGCCGCACTGAAACTGTCATTTGGACCGTGAACCGTTTGGGGCCCATTGAAGTCCATTATATGGAGAAATGTTTTCATCAAAACCTTAATTTCTTTTCGACTGAAGAAAGAAAGACTTGGACATCTTGGATGACATGGGGGTGAGTAAATAATCAGCAAAAGTTTTTTTTTTAAGTGAACTAATCCTTTAACTAAGACTTACGGGGTTATTCGATCAAATGAAAAAATGAAATGACCCCCTCAACCCCACAAATAAAATTCTGAAATTTTACACCTCTAACTCTCATGCACACATTCACACAAGTGAAGGAGAGTTGTCTCGTCCATGGGCTGGCTGATATGACATAAATCAGGCCTGGGATGAGGGAGAGGCCTGATAAGAACTAATTAGTCGTCTGGGCTGTGGGTTAAAGATGTGGGCGTTACTTAAATATGAAAATAAATCAAGCCACCGGACCAAATCAAGCGTGTCAGACCAGCCATCACTGGCAAGCGGATAAAGAATCAAAAACACAGGTGGAATTAAATACTGGAAAACAAACTTTTTTGCTTTGCACTGAATAAGATAATTATGATTATTTATGGCAAATGCTGTACTGAACACAACATGAATTTAAAGTTGTTTATTTGTATAATTTTTTCATCCAAATGTAGTAATCTGAAACAAATTTTCTGCTCTGCTGATGTCATCAAGGTCATGTGGGCGGGGACAACATTAACAAAAAAAGTCACAGCCTAATGTGACAAATAATAAAATTGCAATGGATAAAAACAATTGTTGCCCTCTTTACTTCCCATTGAATATTTGGCTAAATAATTTTCATATCTCGTCTTTAAATATATTTTTACATTTTTTTAAAAGAGAAAGTTTTGGACGCCATTGACTTTGTATGGACAAAAATATATACCTTTGTTCTGCAGAATAATACATCTTACAGGTTAGAAGTTTAAAATGACAAAATTGTAATTTTTTAATGCCTTTAAATTAAGAAAATGCTTTGCATTTTATGAGAGATTCTGATGATGACCAACATAAATTCATGCATCCATGTATCACAAAGAATGTGCTGGTAAAGTACATGTACAAGTCAATGAAGTGCTGAATCACATATTTATCTCTTCATAAAGGAGCGGTTATGTGTATGTGAAAAGTCCTGGATTTCAACAGCTCCAAGGAACATTTTCCTACTGTAGGCCTACAGACAATCCCCTACTGTCACATGGCAGTGAGCTAAAGATCTAGAGCAGAGCATGGACACATACATACACACTCAGACCAAAGGGCCAGCGAGTGTGAACAGGCCCGCCGGACATGGCAACACAGCGGCCGGAGTGTTTATGCACATTCGCGCAGGCCGGCTGTCAACAAGGTAACCACAACGGGGCCGGTTAGCTTCGAGCGGTTGGCCGAACCCCGCTCAGCATAATTCCAGATTACACGCCAATCGATAAATCAGAGCCAGCAGTGTAAAGTGTGGACGATGGGCCCAAATACAGCCAGGCGCCATACCTGCCAGGGTAAACAAAGTGAGTGCCCTGACATGGGCTCTGCCAACCAAAGCTAACAGTTCAAACGCATGTTTGCCGACACAGGTCCCAAGACCATGACCGGACACAAAAACACTGTTGATCAACTTGAAGTGACGAATCGTTATTGCGATGGTTGCGTGCTGAGAGGTTATTGGTCATAGTGGCTGACTGTAGTACATGTCTTGCAATCAGCTTTTTGCTTTTCCTAAAACTAAACAAAGAACCTGGGGTGGAAAAAGTGTTTCGGGACGTTACCTAGACCTCGTACCCCGAGCCCCCCGCACACACACACACACACGGAAGGAGCGGGTGGGGGGCCCTTTGTTTACACATGTCATCCATCTCCACTCCCTCCAGAAAGGCCCTGGAGAGGTGCAGTGATAATTCTCTCACCAAACCCCTCTCTGACACAAACCAGAAAACAAAAGGAATGCGAGGAGGAGGAGGAGGCAGAGGAAGAGGTTTATCACAATGCTCCACTCCCTCTAGTGGCCAGAGAGTGCAGATGCAGTCACAAGCACAAAAATGTCTCATATACACACAATTATACTTGAATTATATTTCAACATAATTATAAATCTGTTATATTTTCTGTTTTAAGTGGTAAAAACGTTGGAGAAATGCGTGTGATCATCGTACCCTGCACTCCACCACGCTCTGGTCCGATTCGCAGGTGACGTAGATCTCGTCCACTGCTCTCCGCAGATTATCGAACAGGAAGGCCCAGTATCGGGCTCTGAGGTCCACCTTCCGTGGCTGTCTAGTCTTGGTGGGGCTTTTCTCAGATCCTTTGTCCAGGATCAACCCGGATGCATTTTTGCAGTCTATCGCCAAGTTCTGTTAAGAGCAGAAGAGATTTGAAATTGTCAAGATACCTTTATTTGACCAAATGAACCCCATTTGCTATTACAGGGTTAGTTCAACCAAAAAATGAAAATTCTGTCATTAATTACTCACTGTCGTTCCAAACACGTAAAACTTTCGTTGATCTTCGAAACACAAATGAAGATCTTTTTGATGAAATCTGAGAGATTTCTGTCCCTCCATAGACAGCTATGCAACTACCATTTTGACGCTTCAAAAAGTTCATAAAACTAACCCATATGAATCAAGCAGTCTAGTCCAAATTTCCGATCGCTTTATATGATGAACAGATTGAATTTAGGCTTTTATTCACATTTAAACATTCATCAACACACATCAGATATGATAAACTGAAGCTCAAACATGAGAACCAATGAAGTTCATTCTCTTGTTACTGTTGAGCTTCAGTTTATGTTCGCTGATCAATGTTTATGTGAATAAAAGCCTAAATTAAACCTGTTCCTCATATAAAGCGAATGAGTCTCTTCAGAAACTTTGGACTAAACCGCTCAATTCATATGGATTAGTTTTACAATCTCTTTATGAACTTTTTGAAGGGTCAAAGTTTCACTTGCGTAGCTGTCAATGGAGGGACAGAAATCTCTCAGATTTCATTAAAAACATCTTCATTTGTGTTCCGAAGATGAACGAAAGTCTTGCGGCTTTTGCGACATGAGGGTGAATAAATGAAGACAATTTTCATTTTTGGGTGAACTATCCCTTTAACTCTATAGGGCAAACAGCTGTTTTAACCATCAGTGTGTGCTGCTCATATAAACACTGAGGTGAATCAAAGAATGGAAATTAGAACCCCATCAGCAAGAGGATGAAATAAAAGTCTCTGGCGCCACCTAGTGTTTAACATGAGGAAAAGCTTTAAATTAAGCTTTCCACGTTCAGTTATCACTTTTCTTTAAAGGGAACTAATTTAAACCTGTTTGCTTATTTGTAAACTAGCCAAGTATGCATGTTCCAGGTTATTTGTTTTTTATTTATCCAGGTTTCTTAACTAACAGATGTGTCGTGGATGCAAATGGAGACATTGTCCCATGAGATAAACTGTTCTGTATCACATTAGTGTTTTAAGATAATGTAGGTTTTAATTAAGAGATTCAGAAACTACAAACAATTTGGAATGAATGATTCGCACCTGCTTTTTGTTCCTGTGGAGCCCGGCGTTGATTCGCTGAGCCCTTGCGCTGCTGTTCCCGTGAATCTTTGCTTTAGCTGCATGTGAACAGAAGAATACAGTGCAGATAAATGTCACAGTACCTTATATGTCCAAAATATCACATTCAGATGGATGACATCAAAGCAATTGTAAAACCAAAGACCAAGTCACACAAGGTCTAAACTTTCAGATTTTAAAATTAAACAATGCTCACTGTGAACTCTGCATAAGTCAGAAACACACAAAAAAAATTAAATAAAAAAATGCAAAATCAAATTGTTTTTTATTCCCAAGATGGTTATATTATTACAATGTAGAATAGTAATAATTTAAATATGTCATTACATAATGCATGCAAAAAAAAAAGCAAAAAAAAAAAAACAATGTACTACATTCTGAACATTGCCATTGTGAATAGCACTGGTGCAAAACAATAAATAATATGCATCATTTATTTTTAGCCTATTTTTAGGATCACCAAAATATAACAAAACAACAACTAGTAAATTAATACAAATCTAGTCAAATAAAATACATTTATTTAAATCACATTTAATTATTTTATTTATTATTTGATAATTGTATTATTATTAAATAAAACATGATATTTGTATGTATTATTTAAATTATATTTCATTAATTATGCATTTAATTGTTTTATTATTTTTTGAATAACAAAATAAATATATTATAATTAAATAGATAATTAAATAAATATATTTTAAATATATTATTTACACCATATAATAAAAAAAATAAACCAGAGTAGTACACGTAATTTATGCTTTTTTTTAAAAAAAAAATGTTTCCCAGAGAGAATGTCCAAAGAGAGAAAATACTTTGAAACTAATAAATCTAATGAGAATTATTAATATCAAATAATAATGAACACTAAAAAACAAACTTAAAGAAATTAGTTTATTTTTATATATAATGCTAATAAGAACTGGGATGAAAATGTTTAATTGTCATGAAAATAATGTTGAAACGAAAAAAAAAGTCATAATAATGACTAGAAATAGACTTGAATTTTTTAATTTAGGGTTGATGTATGACCTGGGCATTCCTCTGTTTTATTCATCTTAAGCCATCTTTCAGCCAGTGCTTCCACTCATAAAGTGTATTTGACTATTAAAACTGATCTGAGATCAGGGCCTGAATTGTGTGTTCAATATAAGAACAGGATCAGCTTTCTGTAATCATCTAGGATCAGCCTCCTCGAGTCAATATAATCCTCTTTATCAGGATATAAGGGGTCAAAACTGATTCTCAATCAGAACTTCTAACTATTCTAATTAGAGTTGACTCATGGTTGCACCCCCTGATCCAGAAACGGCCACAGTGCTGGATGGATTCGCTCGGACACAGAGCACATACTGCAGTCCCGAACGAACAAAAGGCTCCTGTGGTGACCTGTCAGCGCTGACAGTGAAACAGAGGATCTGGGTCAGCTTATACACACTCAGGAGGATTTCACAAACTGCGACAAAGAGCGAACTGTAACTACAGGTACAAGAGGGGGATGACAGATTTGGAGCACTTGTTCATCGCCTACATTTGCTTTGCAAATGGAAGCTCTTTACAAAGCTGGATGCATTTTAAGTGGTTGCCTGACACACATATTACTATTTTTATTGCTTTGAAAGATTCTGCTCATCAAGTCTGCATTACAGAAAAAAACGGTAATATTGTAAAATATTATTAAATAAAACATGTGGTTTGCCATTTTAATATACTTTAAAGCATAATTTATTGCTGTGATGCAAAGCTGAAATTTATATATATATATATATATATATATATATATATATATATATATATATTTTTTTTTTTTTTTTTTTTTTTTTTTTTTGAACCGGTGATACTTTTTTCAGGATTCTTTGATGAATAAAAAGTTTTTTTTTTTAAAGAATTTATTTATAATAGAAATCTTTTGTAACAACATACATGACCCGTTCAAAGGTTTGAGGTCAGTCTTTTTTATCTTTTCAGTCTTCTGTATCTTTTATTGAAAGAAATTAAAACTTTTATTCAGCAACGATGTTAAACCGATAATAAGTTATATTAAATACAGTATTTAAACAAATATTCTGTTCTTTTTAACTTTTTATTCATCAATGAATCAAGAAAAAAATATCACAGGTTCCAAAAAAAATATAAAGCAGCACAACTGTTTCCAACATTGATAATAACTGATTATCATAATTATCATCATATCAGAGTGATTTCTGAAGGATCATGTGACACTGAAGACTGGAGTAATGATGCTGAAAATTCAGCTTTGATCACAGGAATAAATTACATTTTAAAATATATTCGAATAGAAAATATTTCACAAAATTACATCCTATTTTTGATCAAATAAATGCAGCTTCGGTGAGCATAAGTGAATTCTTTATTTTTGTAGTGTATATGTTACCGGCAAAGTGTGTAATCCGGCATTCTATAGAATGCCTAGGTAATGTATAGAATTAGGTAATGTATTTTTGCCAAAAACCATCAGGCATTCTATACAATACCGGGATTTCACACTTTGCCGGTAACATATATATAATCTGCTCACATTATTTCTCATAAAAAAATGATTACATATCACAGGCACACTTCAGGATCTAGACCCCATCTACCATAAAATGCATTGCAAATACCAACATTAATTATTATATGTGTGCATGACTGTGTCAGATCTAACCTTCTTCCTCCTTGCTTTCCACTGGGACACTCCATGCGATGAGGTTTCGGGCAGCCCGGCCTTCCTCTGCCACGATCTTCCTCACCTTGTCATGGCTGTTGGACCGCTGAAAAGAGGCCTGTAGCAAGGAGAAAAACATGTGTTACGAGGGGGAAACTTGCCCTTTTCATGCGTGTCCCACAAATAGAAATAGTGCTCTTTGCAACTGGCAAGAATGAGCTTATTCTGTCCAAGTTAAGGACATTTTATCATTGTAATCAATACCAATAATTCCTTCTTTCTTGTCACCTTAAATTATCACCACTGGCAAATCCTATAAGCACAAGTGATGTCAAGATTAATGGTTATTCAACATCATGTCAACAGCACCAGTAGGAAGACAAACACATGAATCTTCAACTGGAAATGTGTTCAGTCTTTGAAAGCCATTGCCTACTTGTCCACATTCAAACAGTGAATGGGGCCACTTCATAAATGTTAAAATACTCATCGTTTTTAAAGTATAGCGAGAGGGCGTAAACAATGTGTGTTAAAGTCCCCCTGCAGTCAATAATTGTATCCCTTAAAACTCATCTTTGATCACCAAAATAACATATTTAAAGTGTTTTCCCTTGGAAAAAAAATCTTCATGCCTTAAAATAGCTTGAATGTAACTCTACACCCTTGCCTCATTTAGAATACGTGGTTCTATGAATATGCAAATTAGCCCCACCTCCACTCACTCACTCAGCTCAGAGATCCACTCGTTGACGATCACACGTTGATCTGATTGGTTACAAAGGTAGTTTGTGACATCAAAAACACCAGCGATTTCAAACCGTGTTTTTGAGACTGTCTTTGGTTCACTGCAGTTTTAAAGGGGTCATATGACGGTTCTAAAATAATTTTGTGTATTTGGTTTAATGCAATGTGTTTACGCGGTTTTATGTTTTAAAAAAAGTCATTATTTTACACATACTGTACATTATTGTTGCTCCTCTATGCCCCGCTTTTCTGAAACGCCTCGATTTTTACAAAGCTCATCGTTCTGAAAAGCGTGGTGTGCTCTGATTGGCCAGTGATCCATTGCATTGTGATTGGCCCAAATTCCTTAAGTGTGTGATGGAAATGCCCCGCCCCTTACCATATTTGAAACATCAGCTCCCAAAGCAATAATGACAGGTGAAGATGTCTGTACTACCTTATCAATGCGAGCCCGAATCTGATCCGGAAAATGCAGATGTCCAAACTGATCGATCAACTTTGCCAGCGCGACTGGACCAGATCGTATCAGATTGATAAGGTTTTATTTCATTGGGGACATAATTACTGATTATAATGACTTATACGACTTATATAATGTCTTTTTACGCGTCGCGGTTAGGAAATTAAATAATGTCTCTAATTATAGATATAAACTCATAATTGAGAGAAAAAAAGTTTATATCTCGCAACTCTGACTACTTTTCTCAGAATTGTACTTTATAACTCGCAATTGAAAATTTATTTCTCACAATTCTGAGGAAAAAATACTTTTTCAGTTTCCCGGTGTTCATTCAGCTCTTCAGTTGAAACAGTAATAATATTCATTTCAGATGTTTCTTTTTCAAAAACAATGCATTATTAATAATAACTAGCACTTTGATTTTTTACTTTTTATTTAATCAACAATACGGTTTAATTAAAATCATATCATTATGGTCCTCCGTGCATAGCTATTCCATTTGATTTATCCATGGCATATGCATTTTGATTCTTTATACGCAAGTAATGTTGCCCAATGACTTGTTTGCATTATTTTATTTTTTATTTCTAAGGCAACAGATTTTTTCATTTAGTTTTGATAAAGTAAATTTGCCATAGGAGTGTAAAACGTATACCTGTTCAAATAGGCTACTTTACTAAACATGTTTGATTTATATTGAAGTGTTTGGGAAATGGCTTTTAATGGTAGGACTTGAGTTTTAACTTTTGTAATCAGACTCTCAAAAATTCTATAAAATTAGGATTTAGGTTTATCGACCAATATATCGGCCCTCAAATATAAAGAATTATCAGTTAATGGTATCAGCCAAAATGTTCATATTGGTTTTTCAAGAGATCAGGGTTTTGATTAGATTTGATTACCGGTAGATTTGATTAGGGTTAGAGCTAAACTCTACAGAACAGAGTCCCCAGGAGCTGGGTTAAAGACCTCTGCTTTAAAAGATTGATTAGTTGACTTGCTGACTTAATTAAATGTTGGACTTTAAAACCAGTGCTTTAGGGTACGTTTACACGACAACGATATGCTTAAAACAGAGAACAAAAAAAAAACAGTTTTAGTCTTTGAGTTTTCCGCGCACATTGTCAAAACGATCCCCATTCACACAAACGACTAAAAACGTTGTATTCTGCTGCCAGGCCAGTAGATGGCGATGAAACGCTATAGACTGAACACGTAAAACGCATGTGCATGACGTCATCATCTTTAGAGATTCGCGTTTTTGTTGTTTACATGGAGACCGCTTTCAAAAGTTTGTGTTTTCAGGCACCCAAAACGCCGTAGTCGTGTAATGAAAGGCCAAAACGCATAAAAAGTTTTACGTTTTTAAGTTGAAAACGGTGTCGTGTAAACGGCCCCTTAGTATCTCAAAATCGTATCACTCCCTGCAGAACATTAAATTTAGCTACTCTGGATAGTGAGCAACACAGGATTGATACATTATTTTAATACAACAGTCTAAAAAACAAACAATTTGCATATAGCTAATTATGTAGTTCATTGTCCATATGCCAGTCATACTCCATCACAGAGGAATATTTCATAAGGCTCACTGGTTTTTGCACATGCATAAACAGCATACTGTCCTCCCCTGCTACCATCTCATGTCCTCAGGGTTAAAATACACAACTGACCTACTTAACCAATGACAACAGCCTTCATCACACAGCTTTACTCTCTAGAGGTCTGAAAATAAGGATGAATGAGGATGAAACGGACAAAAATATTGCATTTTTTTTAAAAAGCAAGTAAATTAACGTTGTCTGTCAGCAGGGTGTATGAATGGTAAATATTTACACTGGGTTTCCCAGCTGACTGGCAGCAGAAGGCCCAAGTTTACATTTGTCGTGCATCTCGGAGAAGGAGGCGGGGGGATCTGGTATCCGATTTGGCATTCGTTGGTACAAAATAACCGAGGTAAAAGTGAGAAGGGGGTCTCTGATCTCAGGTCAGCGCTCCATGCATAAGTGAGACGAATCGAGCTAATCACCAAATCACCAGCAGGCCCCTTGACACCCGAGGTTATTAGGGTTAGATCTAACCGAGCACCTCAGAACTGCAAAACAAGGACGTCCAGCAAAGAACTGCTCTCAGGACACGCTGAGAGCTGCAAGCCCCTGCAAGGATAGAGTTTCAAGTGCGTCTAAATGCAGAAGCATGTTCGAGGGACACAGAAAGAACGATGGGAAAGAGGACAGAAGGTACGTACAGAGTAGAAGCAGAGTCTGTAAGCAGGTTCCTCATCCATTCCCGGCCCTGACATGCTACCGAATTTGCTCATGGCAACCTGTTCACCCCCCTTAACCAGGATCTCTGCTGCCCGAACGGCCTGACATCGTCATTTGACATCCGGACCAAAAATAGCGTGGTTGAGCATGGCTCCGGTGGACTCAAGTAGATGCCTCTGTCAATCAGCAGGACAGACTCCTTCTTCTGGCAATCGGGACAGTCTTTCTTTGAACCTGCAACGTCTCGACTGCACAGCGACTCTACTGTGTTGCTGTTTTAGTTGTGGTGTGTTCACCCTCCACAGCTTGCAGAGCTCCTCTCTCTCTCTGTGCAGTCATGTGCACATGGCAGGCCGCCCACTCGTCCAGCATGTGCTGGAGGCGGCAGGGCTGTGTGTGTGTCAGGGCTGTGTGTGTGTCAGCGCCTGTGCGTTAGACGCTGCAGACTCAGCGTCCGATTGGAGCTTGGCGGAGCGTTACTCACACAGGGGTTATAGATGTAAATAGAGATGCACCAACGAGATGTGGAACAGACACAGCCGTGAGGAAGACTGTGGTTTGAGGACCACACTGAAGATTCAGGTCGGTATGTATTGCAATACTCACATTTTTCTATACTAATTAAATTAATTATTTGGTTACACTATATTTTAAAGTGTCATTGTTACAGTGTAATTATATATTTAAGTACGGAGTAATATTAAGCAATTAAACTGAACATGTACTTACTGGAGAGGGTTAGGGTAAGTAATGTAATTATGTATAATTTACTATTATTACTGTGGTAAGTAACAAGGACATATATACATGTTTAGACAGATGTATGTTTTTTAAAGATTTTTATTACAAATTTTTAAATCATATATGCATTAAAGCTTTGAATAAATAAACTGCTCTGCCTTTGAGCTGGAAATTAAATGAGTAATATGAAGGACACTGTTGCTTTATATATAAAAAAACCTTACTCGGGTAGTTTGCTCTCAAACATTAAACATATCCAACATTTTGTTATTTACTAGGGGTGTAGCGGTTCAAATTACCCACGCTTTGGCTTTTATCACGGTTCAAGGGTTACCGTTTCGGTACGGTTCGGTAAGTGCTATGTTCAGGGAAAAAAGGACTACTGTCAAATAAAAACACAATCAAACTGCAAGCAACAGCACAAATAAATACAATAGAGCAAAGATACAAATTAAATAAACAGTGCTTTTCAGGTTTTTCATGAATCTAACAGTAGTTTTCAGGTACAAAAATGTAATTAAGTAACCTTAACTGTATAAATTAAATACAGATTAATCATTATTAAAGTTACAAAGCTATCCAGTCAAGAGCAGAGAGTGATTTCCTTGTCTTTTGTTGTTTGATTAACATTAAAAACAGACAGCGGGAATATTAGGCTGCTGTCACTTTAAGACATAATGCACGGATCCAGTACACTGATACTGGTACACAAGCTGACTCTCTCGACTGTTTACGTTCACTTAAGACATAACCTACTATGTATGTTTGCTAGGATACTTGCCGAGACGGGTATGTTGACATAATTTTGTCCGTTCAAGCGCAAGACTTGAAAGAGAACTCAATATTTGCGTGCCGCCAGAGACGCGGCTTTCTGTGTGCGCGCTTCGGATGAGTGCACACACAAATCTTCTCAAAGCGTGCGCGAGTTCTTGAGCTTGAATGTTTAAATTGGCAAGGCTTAAATTACTTTGGTTTAAACACAGATAGCAACGTGTGCTGTTTCGGTCTCACCTGCGCTCGCGCGCTATCAACACCTGGGTGATGACAACGTAAATGACTAGCCATATTAGAGCATACGACACTCCTATTGAACAAAGTTTTAAAAAAGTGACTTTTGTCCACGTTTTTTATTTATCATCACTGTTGTACAGTATTGAGAAGCAAGAATGCGTATCCATCGACAGAAACAAACATTAGCCGAACTCTGTCTGTTTCACGCGTTGTTATTTTCAATAAACCATATTTAAGATGAACCGTGGTGCAAGTGTGCGCTGAAACTCAAATATAAAATTCTATAGCTTCTTCATTGGGTAATCTACATGTGTGAAAGGACAAATGTCAAATTAATGTCTACTACCACTCTGACACAGTCAATCTCTATCTAAATAAGCAAAAACAGACAAACCGGTTCCACAGAAAATATTCATCTTAACTCTTTCCCTCTACATTTAAATTTGGTAAAAACAAAATTATAAATCAATGAATTCAACAAACTGCTGCCTGAGCTCAAGTTCTGTCTCAGTCTGTTATGCAACTTTATAATAAGCAGAATAAAATACAATCAGGTGGTCATATATTACAAAATAAACACAGACAGGTAGATCAGGTCTTCATCCTGAAGGGTGTTCCTCTGCGCTCTCTTGGTTTTCACACAAGGAAACCATTTAAACTCAAAGCAATTTTTCATGTCTTTGTGTTTATTTATTTGTAAAGTAGCCATGCAATTGAAATCAGTCAGTCGGTCATTATGGCAAAAAAGGAAAAAATAACCTTTAGGATGTTGCAGAACCAGTCATCTACACTTTCCCTTACATAATGTTATGTTGCATTACCTCATAACGTACTGTTTTCGCTAATATGCTAATGTGATGTTCCATTGTACTACTGTATGCAATGTTATGTTGTTAGGGTGATGTTATGTACTGTATGTTATGTTATGTAAATGTAATGTTGCATTGTATTACTGTTATCATGTTATTGTAATAATGTTATGCACTGTCATGTTAATGTTATGTACTGTTATTTTGCGCTACGTTACGGCTATATGTTAAGACATGTTATGTTGAGTTGTATTACTGTTATGTTGTCATGTTATTGTAATAATGTTATGTACTGTTAAGGGAATGTTATATGTGTTACTGTTATCTATTGTTATGTTGTGTTTATGTACTGCTATGTTGTGTGGTGTAACTGTTGTTATGTAAATGCTATGTTGCGTTGTATTACAGTTATAAACCGCTATGTTGTCAATGTCATGATATTGTAGTTAATGTTATGTATTTATGTTAATGTTACATTGTATTGTATTACTATTATGCACTGTTCTGCTGTCATGTTAATGTTATGTGCTGTCATGTTGCGTTGTTAATGATACATTGTAATGTCATGTAAATGGTATGTTGCATTAGTTATGTTGTCATGTAAATGTTGTGTTGCATTGTATTACTGCTATGTGGTCATGTTATTGTCATGTTAATATAATGTTATGTTGTGCTACTGTTATGTTAAGTCATGTAAATGTGTTGCATTGTATTACCGTCTTTATAGTCATTATAGTCATGATCATGTTAGGTACTTTTATGTCAGTGTTTTGGTTGCGTTTGTGTTGTGTATCTGGGAAACATTGATTTTAAAATCCATAATGGGTCTGAAAACAGCCAAGCCAAGAATAACTACACAATCACATATCACAAGCCACACGAGTAGAGTTAACGTTACCTACCCAGACAACATATTTGACTAAAACACCGTACAGTTCTTTAATCCTATAAAACAAGTAAATATATGACTTGAATGATAGCAGTCGTCAAAATTTTACTACAGTTTTGTATTGTAGCAACTACGCTATTTTGATGGGAAAGTACTGTTACCATAGTAACTGCCATAACTGACAGCTGCCTACCCAGACAGCAGTTTGTGCTTCACATGCGCGTTCACGGCGTCCAGAATGCACTTATGTTGTCTACGTAGGCAGCAGGTCAGTGTGTTTTGAGCCAGCCGTTGTTTGTTACCTTCAGGGCGATGTTGATGGGCGTATTCCTGCCTTTCCCTCCTCCATGAGATGATCCAGAGCTGTTACTGGCCGACCTGTCTCTGCCGTCCCCGCTCTGAGCCGCTCTCATCCCGAACCGGTGCTGCTGAGCCGCGCCGCGCCGGCGCCCATCGTGCCGGCCGTCCTTCGACATGAGCCCGCGGTCAAACGAGCGACTTTCAGCGGACAAGAACTTCGCAACCAGAGGGCGAGAAATCAAACAGGCCTCCTCTTCTTTTACACTGAACGCTCTCGGATCATGTGGAGCGCGAGAGGGAATGTGACGCCGCCCGCTGGACTGGAGGACCGCACTGCGCGCGCAGACCTTCAGCAGTAACCGACAGAGTTCCCGTCAAAACCAGTCTATGGTCAAAACACAACATGGTTAACTTACTAGTTATTAGAAGTAGCTGTAGATGTATTGATGATTGTATCATAAATATATATAATACATGTTTTGAGATGATTGACATTATTTTTCCCAAAAATGTTTTCTAGTGCTGTCAAATCGATTAATCTCTATTAAGCAAGTTTTTGTTTATATAATATAAATGTTTATAATAATGTAATAATAATAATAAATGTATATAAAAGTTTTTGTTAAATATAATATAAATTTATGTATGTGTATATATATATATATATATATATATATATACATTAATCGATTTGACAGCACTATTTTTTCACATAATATCAAAGAATAGATGCGTCTACTAACTATAATATAACAAGTTGGAGAGAGATTGCAAATAACTATAATTTTTTTTTTTTGATAATGTAAATAGACTTTTAATTATATTGGAAAATATATAAAAGCAATGATTTTAACTGTGCACATGGTGAAAAAATGATTTATTATAATGATTTAAGATTTAAATAGGCAAAATATGTATTTTAGGCCCACAATTATAAAATATGTAATTTATTAAATAAATAATTATGATTTTATTTGTATATATATATATATATATATATATATATATATATATGAGAAGAGTTCAGATGCAAAAGCCTCCAAGTGCCATCTGAAATTTTCTTCTAGAATGGTCATTTTTATCATTAATAATAGGTATTTCATCAATTAATAGGTAATTTTCATTGTCATTTAAGTGAAATTACTGAACCTAAACATACAAGCTTGATAAAAATGATCATTCTAGAAGAACATTTCAGATGGCACTTAGAGGCTTTTGCATCTGAACTCTTCATATATATATATATATACACAATAAATTAAAATAATAATGTACTTAATAAAATTATTATACTTTTTGATTTTATAACTTTAAATTATTACAAAATTTTACTTTTGATATCGGGAAGAACGGTGTTCCCCCTAAGTCCTATTTGTAGATTATGATTTTAATTTCCAATCAAATACATGCTAAGAAAGTGTGTGGTTTTTGAGTTATTACAAGAACTGAATTTATTCGACAGAAACCGTTAACAGTAAAAATGAAACCTTCTATTGTGCAAAAACAGCAAATTTAATGTTTCAGTCTTGAACTTTTCAGCATGCTGTTTTCAGTGACTAACCGCTGTCGTTGTTTTTAATAGTCAGCTACATTAAACCAAAGTCCAGGACCCAATAAGGGATTCAGTTTCACTGACACTATATAAAAAAATACCATTCCAGGAAAAACACATACATATGATGATATACATAATCTGAAAAGATTTAAAGAATGTTTTCTTGTTGCTCCATGTGCGCTGCAAAAGCTGCACTGAAATACATTCATTGCAATTACAACTATCTTAAACAAAGGCCTTTTCATTCACATTTACAACCAAACACACTCATTTCATCCATTGCAATCACAAAAAAAAAAAAAAAATAGTAGTTATCTGATCCATTGACAGTAAGTTAATACTCCCGAAACAGAAGCTGCCATTTTGTGAGAAAATATTCATCTAAATTGACAAGAGCTGCCAGAGACTGTAGGCTAAAATTATTACCAATTCTATTAAAAAACCTGGCTATTAAACTTCAAATTTCTCAGTTCAAGATCACCGGTGTCTTATTTCCTCCTGAACAGTAAAGCACGAGCTGTAACTAGGGATGCACAATACATCGGCCACCATATCGGTATTTTTAATGTTATCGATATCGACCAGATAAAACATTTTTTGGCCAGTATCTTAAAGCTGATGGATTATTGGATTATTTCCTTCAGCCGAGACACTTCAGATGGCTCTCAAAAATATCACCAATTTAGATTTAGGTTTATCGGCCAGCAAATCAGTAGAATTATCGGTATCGGCCAAAATCTTCATATCGGTGCATCCCTAGCTCTAACTATGATGATAAGCTTAAAGTCATAACTCACAAGTAAAAAAAACTAAAATCAAGGCCACATGTGAAACTTTCATCCAAACGACAAAGAAAAACCAATTCAAATTGTACTGGTACATAAAAATCATGTATTAATGTCCATGGAAATAAAAACCATTGGGGTGGGGGGGGGGGTAACACTGAATGAAACGGAAGGTCTACCCTTCAGAGGTAGGTAGAGCTGTACATGATAACTCCTAAAACAAAGCAGGATTGCAGGAGAAAAGAAAAAGAAAGAAAAGAAACAGGGAATATTGCAGATATGCAGTGATTAAGCTAGTTCATGTGCTGGTGCTACAATTACCGGACATTTCTGAAAGAGACAAAGCATTATTATTATTTTTTTTCCCACAGAAAAGCAATTTAAAGCACATACAGTATTTTACATTTCATCTATACTTGTATATAAAAACAAACTAAGAACAAAAAAAGTTAAATTCCTCAAATTAGGACTGACATGAATAAATGGTAGTAAGCGGTCAGTAACTGGAAACCACAAGACAGCGAATCGAGTCGAGATTTACAAATGAGCAATGACGCGTTTCCATATGCTCCACGCGGGATGTCACCGGATTTTGGATTACACTTCACCAGAAAGCTAGAGCGAAACGAATAGGCCATTAAATACACATCAAATCTAGAGTAAAAAACAAATGAATAAAAAGCCAGCTTGTCTATGAAAAAACACCTTGAACTAAAAAGGAATGCATAATGAATTAAAACCAAAGGGCAAGTTGTGTTTTACAAACTTGACAGGAAAAAATATATATGTACAAATGTTATATATACATATACACACATAGTTGAATGTATATATTCATGTTCTATATATTTATATTCAACCGTTCATTCTCGTTGAAGTAAGCCAGTGGCCTGGTAGGGCAGAGGGTCCCTTAGAGCACCAAAATGAGTGACGCAAGTCCACTTCTGCACAGCGCTTTACGTTAAAGTCCGAATCAGGCATAGACTCCACTCAGCAGAGCAGGACGACCAATCAGAAATCATCTTCTCGTCCATAAATGAGTGTGTGTATAGAAAACATATGCATACATCTTAAAACATTAGTCCGGAGCCCCCCCTCCCTTCCTCCCGCCCGCCCCACATTAAAAAAACACCAATGTAGGCAAGTCTGTAGTTGAAATCCTTATGGCAAAGAGTGTGTGGCAAATTCTCCTTTGCCCGCGGTGTAAATCCCCCACTGCTTAAAAACAGTCTGGTTGGCAAGAAATGTTCGTTTTCTTGGACATTCAGTCTGGGGGAAGAAGGTCATGCAGGCGAAATCTCTCTCTTATGTATGGCCGAACGTCCTCATTCTGGAATAAACACACACAAAAAATACAAAGTCAACAAAAACGTACTGGTTACTTTCGTAACCTCGGTTCCCTTAGAGATAAGGGAACGAGTACTGCGTTGCAAACGCTATGGGAAAACTCCTTTTCTCGAGAATATTGAAGCCTTTATTTTAAAACGCATTTGCTACAGCACAGGCTAGAGCATCAGACCCACGTGAGTGAGCTGATAGGCTGTGCTGTGGGCAACTGCACGAACCAATGGCGGATAGACAGAAGCGCGCGAGCCAATCAGGGTCACTGTCACTGTCACTGTCACTGTCAAGCGCGCGAAACTACACGTGACCATAACATATAAATACAGATAGAATCCGCCATTTGACAGGTATAATCGACTGAAGCGACAAACCTGCCATAAGAAAAATAGCACGGCAAGGCAAGGCAGTACTCGTTCCCTTATCTCTAAGGGAACCGAGGTTACGAAAGTAACCAGTACGTTCCCTTACGAGAACGTTCTCTCGTACTGCGTTGCAAACGCTATGGGAACGTTTCCATTTAAAACGCCGTGCTATTAATCTTTTGGCCGCTCTGACTCACCAGAGTTCCGGGAAGTACAGAATAGCCAGGATAAAAAGAGACCGAACATCGGGCCCATCAATTATCCGTAATAAAGACTGGCCAGAGCCAGTCATTTAACCCACAAGGTGATAGCCGTGTGTTTAATATCAAACTAGCCTGGGTCAGCAGAGCCAGAGTCTAGACTGAAAAGACTGTAACTGCAAAGCAGGGACATTAAAGTTATAATTCATCGGATCTGGCCAGAGCCAGTCACTTAGCCCACAAAGTGAAAACCGTGTGTTCAATATCAACTAGACTGGGTCACAGAGCCAGTGTCTAGACAGAAGAACTGTAGCTACAAGCAAGGGCATTAAAGCTATAATTCAACAATGTGGACGGAGCGGATATCCGGCCGCCGCACATATGCTATAGATGGGAATACCCAAGTGACCATGGTTCAAAACTAGTCTGGATCCACAGAGCCAGAGTCTAGACAGAAAGAACGCATGTCTGCAGAGCAGGGACATCCAGCTTATAGAATCTCACAAATGTGGACGGAGCGGACCAGCCGGCCGCCGCACAAATGTCTTCAATGGGAATACCACTTGACCAAGCCCACGAAGAGGCAACACCTCTCGTGGAATGAGCTCTAACACCTATGGGACAAGAGAGGCCCAGTGAGGTGTAAGCCAGGGCAATGGCGTCAACTATCCATCTGGACAGTGTGGTTTTAGTGACCGGGAGGCCCTTGGATCGCCCCCCGAAACACACAAAGAGCTGTTCAGACTGTCTGAAAGAGGCCGAACGCTCCAGATAAATTCTCAAAGCTCTGACTGGGCAAAGCATGAGAGAATCGCTATCCTCCTCGGAGGAGGGGAGAGCTGACAGAGAAATAACCTGGGCTCTGAACGGAGTTGAGAGCACCTTAGGAACATATCCATGTCTTGGCCTAAGAATGACCTTGGAGTCATTAGGACCAAACTCCAGACAGGAAGCGCTGGTAGACAGCGCCTGTAAATCCCCTATTCTCTTTACTGACGCCAGTGCTAGAAGCAGGGCGGTTTTCAGAGAGAGAGACTTAGGATCAGCTGACTGAAGTGGTTCAAAGGGAGGTCCCTTAAGAGCCCGCAGGACCAAGGAGAGGTCCCAGGCCGGAACAGACGGTGGCCGAGGCGGGTTAAGCCTCCTGGCGCCCCTGAGGAAGCGAACTATAAGGTCGCTTTTTCCTAAGGAGGCCCCGGCTTCCAATACGTGAAAAGCAGCAATGGCTGCCACGTACACTTTGAGAGTGGAGGGGGAGCGACCCGCGTCCAACATCTCCTGTAGAAAAGACAGTACTCTTGGTACTTCACAAGTGTATGGGTCGAGGTCTCGAGCTAAACACCAGCTGGAAAACACTGACCATTTACTGAGATAGAGGCGTCTGGTAGACGGAGCTCTAGCTTCCTTTATAGTATTCAGGACGCCCTCTGGGAGGTTCTGGGGTACCCGTTGAGTGGCCATACATGTAGGGCCCATAAGTCGGGACGGGGATGCCAGATTGTCCTGTTGGCCTGAGTCAGGAGGTCGCGCCTCACTGGGATTGGCCACGGGTCTGCTACAGACAGCTGCATCAACTCTGGGAACCAAACCTGGGTCCGCCAGAGAGGAGCTACTAATAGCACTGCGCTTTTCGTGTTCCTGATCCGTTCGATGACCTGAGGGAGCATCGAGACCGGGGGGAACGCATAGAGAGGAAGGTTGGGCCAGTCGTGGGCCAACGCATCCCTGCTCTTTGAGAAAAAGATTGGGCATTGACAGTTGTCTTTTGAGGCGAAAAGATCTACTTCTGCCTTCCCGAAGACCTCCCAGAGTAGGAGAACTGTCTGAGGGTGGAGAGACCATTCCTCTGGGGGCACTTTCCCCCGAGAGAGCATGTCTGCTCCTGTATTCAACGTGCCTGGCACGTGAGCTGCCCTGAGCGAGCGCAGATTGGTGTGAGCCCATAGCAAGAGCTGTGAGGCTATGGCAAACAGGTTGCGGGACCTGAGGCCGCCCTGGCGATTTATGTAAGAGACCACCGACATGTTGTCCGTCCGTACCAACACGTGGTGTCCCGCCAGGTATGGGAGGAATGTTTTTAGGGCTAGAAAAACTGCTCTCATTTCGAGGCAGTTTATGTGTAGGCGTTTCTCCGAGCTCGACCAGAGGCCGGAGGCAGGCCTGCCCTCGTACAGAGCTCCCCAACCGGAGTTGGAGGCGTCTGTTGAAATCATCCTCCTCTCTGAAACTACCCCCATGCTTACGCCCTGCTGGTACCAGCTGGCGTTTTTCCAAGGGGCCAGGGCTTGAACACAGCGCTGGTCCACCTTGATAATCAAGTGGCCTGAATGCCAGGCGTGGGGTGGCACCAGAGGAGCCAGCCACAGCTGAAGAGGACGCATACGCAGTAGGCCTAGTTGGAGTACTGATGATGCAGAGGCCATCAGGCCAAGGATCCTCTGAAACGTTCTGAGGGGTACAAGAGAGCCCTCTATGAACGATGCCGTGAGCTGCTGAATCGTTAGAGCACGGGCCGGTGTGGGCCATGCTCTCATAAGTACGGAGTCGAGAACTGTTCCCAGGAACGTGATACGTTGGCTGGGCAACAGAACACTCTTTGCAACATTGACCCTGAGCCCTAGAAATTCTAGATGGCTGAGGAGCCAGGCTTTGTGAGTATGTGACTCCGCCTCTGACTGGGTCAGTATGAGCCAGTCGTCGAGGTAGTTTAGGATGCGCATTCCCCGCTGTCTCAGGGGGGAGAGAGCTGCATCCATGCACTTCGTGAATGTACGAGGCGCTAGTGCCAGTCCAAATGGAAGAACTGTGTACTGGTATGTCTGCCCCTCGAAGGCGAATCTCAAGAATGGCCTGTGGTGGGGGTTCACTTGAATGTGAAAGTAAGCGTCTTTCAGATCTACTGAGAAAAACCAGTCGCCTGGGCGAATCTGCGCCAGGATATGTCTGGTCGTGAGCATTCTGAACGGCCGTGACATGAGAGCCTTGTTCAGATGTCTGAGATCTAAAATGGGTCTCAGGCCGCCGTCTTTCTTTGGAACAAGAAAGTATCGGCTGTAAAAACCTGACTCGCTCAGAGAAGGGGGGATCTTCTCGATGGCCCCTTTCGCCAGCAGACTTAACACTTCGGTGCGGAGGACATGACTCAATGTGCCCCTTACCGTGGTTTGTATAACCGTGCGAAAACGCGGTGGTCTGCGGGCGAACTGAAGCGAGTAACCATGCTTTATGATGTTCATCACCCATACTGAAACTCCGGGGATAGCTTGCCAAGCTAGAGCCCGCAGAGCTAGAGGCATTATCATATCTGGAACACCCAGAGTGGGGGGCTCGGACTGACATGTGACGGGCCCATGAACTGCATTTAGAACTGCTGCAGCCGCCTGAACTGAAGAGGGAGCTGTGAGCAGTAGTCGAGCGATTTTTGGGGCTGGTCCGGCCGCAGCGGGACAGTGACCCCTCTTTGTGCCGGTTAGGACGGCTTCTTGGGCTCGTGATCGAGCGTCAGCTTCGGCCGCGGGCCCTGGCGCTTAGGGAACGGGAACCGTTTCGCTGGCTTCATGTGCTTACTGGTCTCAGCCGCTGGGCGGGGCTGGAGGACCTGGGACACCACTTTCTCAGGTCGCGGCGTGCTCTTGGGGCGCCGTTGGACTGAGCTGGAGCGCTTTGGTAGAAAGTGTCTCATGGCGCTGGAAGCCTTCTGAGCTTCAGTGAAGCGATCGGCGAAGCCGCTGACAGATGGGCCGAAGAGACCTGAGGCTGTGACGGGCGAGTCGAGGAAGGCAGATTTATCCGCGTCCCTGATCTCGGTTAAGTTTAGCCAGAGGTGGCGCTCCATTACCACTAGGCTGGCCATATTGCGGCCCAGGGCTTGAGCGGTGGTCTTCGTGGCCCTCAGTGCCAGATCCGTGGCACTCCTGAGGTCTTTAAATGTGTCTGGGTCCGGGCCTGACTCATCCATGGAACGGAGAAGTTTGGCCTGGAAGGCTTGAAGCGTCGCCATGGCGTGAAGTGCAGAGGCGGCTTGACCGGCGGCAGCGTATGCGCGGCTGGCAATGGCCGAAGTAGTTCTGCACGGCTTAGAAGGGTGCACCGTCTTAGACCTCCAACTACCTGCAGTGGGGGGGCATAAGTGTGCAGCGACCGCTTCCTCCAGTGGGGGGAGAGACACATATCCTTTCTCTTCAGCGCCGTCAACAGTGGAGAGCGTAGAAGAGGCGGATGAGCGCGTTCGCGCTGAAAAGGGCGCGCGCCAGCATTTTGTGAGCTCTTCGTGAACCTCAGGCATAAATGGAGCGGCGCGCTGACGAGGGGCCTGCTGGCGCCCCGGCAGGTACCATTCATCGAGGCGGCTTCTGGCGGGCTCAGCTGGAGAAAGCCAATCGAGTCCCAACTCGTCAACAGCGCGAGACATGACACGGAGAAGTTCGGCGTCAATGCTCGCTCGAGTATCAGAAAACTCTAGCTGAGAGGGGGGGGCGGGGTCCGCGGAGCCCGACCAATCCTCGCTCTCAGATGCCGCCATAGAAAGTGCGTCATCGACGTCATCCGGAGATGCGCCGAAAGAGACGAGTCCAGCCGCTTCAGACGAGGGGCGCTGCTCGCTCCGAGAGAACAGGACAGGCGAAGAAGGCGTGGGCGAGGCACGAGGAGAAAGGCCCGGCGTGCACTCGCTAAACTCACCGCGCTCAGGACGCCTCTGATCGCGCCGCTTCTTCCTACGGGGCTCGTGGGGCGCCGAAGACGGAAGGTGGGCGGAATCGGTCACCGTCGAAGACAGCCTTGAACGGAGAACGGAGACAGGCATCCCGTCGCAGAATTGGCAGCCGCCTTTCATGAGCGCTGCCTCGGCGTGCTCAGGGCCGAGGCAGGCCGCACACTGGGTGTGTCCGTCGGATGCATGCAGGGAGACCCCGCAGCTCTCACAGATGGAGAGAGGCATTATGCCGCGCTGTGAAAACAGCGGTTTGCTCTTTTAGATAAATATGCAATGAAAAGGATATAATTTTTCGTCGGATGCCACAGGGAAACGCTCAGCTGGCGAGATGCCGGGATGCGAAGCTGTTCCGCTGGACGGCTTTTCCACGACGAGGGCTTCTTACGACCGGAGAAAATCAGCGACGAGGTGAGTCGAGCTGAAGGAGATTAAATCTGTCAAATGGCGGATTCTATCTGTATTTATATGTTATGGTCACGTGTAGTTTCGCGCGCTTGACAGTGACAGAGCGCCAAGCGCCCTGATTGGCTCGCGCGCTTCTGTCTATCCGCCATTGGTTCGTGCAGTTGCCCACAGCACAGCCTATCAGCTCACTCACGTGGGTCTGATGCTCTAGCCTGTGCTGTAGCAAATGCGTTTTAAAATAAAGGCTTCAATATTCTCGAGAAAAGGAGTTTTCCCATAGCGTTTGCAACGCAGTACGAGAGAACGTTCTCGTAAGGGAACACAGTTGTACACATTTCGATTAGCCGTTCTTTCATCTCTGTTGTCCACCAGAGTGTTGACGCGCTCAACATGTGTGTCTGTGATTGGCTACAATGATCAATGCTTCAAAAACATGTAATAATTCGCCGCTCTTCACTGAGCTTACACAGACACACACAGGAGCGTTTGAAAAGCTGATCTATAATATATCCGCTGATAGACGCCTGCTTTCAAACGCTCACGTGTGTACATTATTTTGAACTTAAAAGTGTGTGACACCAGAACCGCAGATGTTATGAATTTAAAACAATTATTACCATCACATGAAACCCATCACATCATGAAGGTATAGTCTTCACACTAAGATATTATAATGTAGAATATAAAAAGTACATACATTTTTTTTTAAACCCAAATCACATAATGAAAGTATAGTCTTAACACTAAAAATTTCTAATGTTTGGTATTCAACTTTTATAGCAATTATTCTATAAATCAGCTTAAAAAAGTTTACAGTTAATAATAAAAAGTTGGGTAACACTTTATTTTACGGTGCCCTTGATACAGAGTAATTACTTAATTAGGTACTTAGTAATAGACGTTGTAATAACATGTAACAAAATGTACTTAACATGTAACTAAGTTATGGAACAGCCTGTACTTACAGATTGTAATTACACACATGTAATAGGCAGCTACTGTTACACATGTGTAACAAGCCGAGTTGGATAAGGTTTATAGATACACATGAAGTACACTTAAGTACATTCTTGATACACTTTATTTTACGTAGCTTATACCTGTGTAATATTATGTAATTACAATGTAATTAAGAAGCTACTGCATGCATTTAAGCTGTGAACTAGTGAGTTAAATCAAAGTAAGGCAGAGATGGATAAGGTATGTATACACAAAGTACACTTAAGTACATTCTTGATACACTTTATTTTACGTAGCTTATACCTGTGTAATATTATGTAATTAGAAAACTACTGCATGCATTTAAGCTGTGAACTAGTGAGTTAAATCAAACTAAGGCAGAGATGGATAAGGTACAGTATGTATACACAAAGTACACTTAAGTACATTCTTGATACACTTTATTTTACGTAGCTTATACCTGTGTAATATTATGTAATTACAATGTAATTAGGAAACTACTGCATGCATTTAAGCTGTGAACTAGTGAGTAAAATCAAACTAAGGCAGAGATGGATAAGGTATGCATACACAAAGTACACTTAAGTACATTCTTGATGCACTTTATTTTACGTAGCTTATACCATGTGTAATATTTTGTAATTGCAATGTAATTAGGAAGCTAATGCATGTATTTAAGCTATGAACTAGTGGGTTAATTCAGATGGATAACATATGTAGATACACAGGAAGTGCACTTAAGTACAATCTTGATACACTTTATTTTATGTTACATACAAGTAATGCTACAGAACATACACATTTACCATGTGTAACTGCAGACCTTAGTAGCCTAACATATTTAAGTACTTGTTACATTGTGTTATACTAAGTACTTTCTTACATAATTACAGTGTACCAAGTCCGTAACACGTATGTATCCAACTCGGCTTGTTACACATGTGTAACAGTAGCTTCCTATTACATGTGCGTAATTACAATCTGTAAGTATAGGCTTTTCCATAACTTAGTTACATGTTAAGCACATTTTGTTACATGTTATTACAAAGTCTATTACTAAGTAATTAATTAAGTAATTACTCTGTATCAAGGGCACCGTAAAATAAAGTTACCAAAAGTTGAATAAAATAAAGTTTGTGAAAAAGCCCTGGTATTATCCAATTATCTAAAAGACTGTTTTATGAAAAGGGCATAGTTAAAATATTAATAATAAATCATTATTACTTAGAATTAAAAGGCAAAGAAATCTTTTTAAAATAAAATGTCAAATAAAAATATACATTTACTTTTTATTGAAAACAACAATTATTAAAACCTATCACATCAGTTTTTATATTATATCAATAGTTTGTAAATTGGCATTGACAATTTTTTTAAAGAGCAAAATAAAGAAAGCCCTGGTATTATCCTATATATATATTATGAAAGTGTGTAATTTGAGTTAAAATAATAAATACAACAATTTTATAATCATTATACCATTATTCTTAATTAAATTGCAAAGAAATCTCATTTAAAATAAAATTTAAATCACCAGAAAAATGTACACACACACATACATATACATATATATATATACATATACATATAAATATATATATATATATATATACACATATACATATACATATATATATACATATACATATATATATACACATATACATATACATATACATATACATATATATATATATAATCTTTTTTCCCTTACATTTATGTCTTTACTCAAACTAAGATAGGAGAAAATATTTAATTATCTGGAGAAAAAAAACACACACCATACCATTATCAATAAAAAGCAGCACACAAAAGACAAGACACACATACCAGTTCTACCAGCTTCTCCAAAAACGGCACCAGCTTTAGGAGCTCATTGTCATTCTTGTCCACAAACCAACTCTCAATGGGGATCCCATTGGAAAGCTGCAATGAGAGAAGCACATCCTGAGCTTTACATACTAATAACTCAGCACAGACCGCATCAATGAAGGTGAAACCCGAGGCAGCTTCCCGAACCTGGTAGGCAAAAGCCTGAGGAGAGTTGTCTATGATCACCGTCTTGGAGAGATCCCTCCCGAGGATGTTAAGATCTTTGATGTAGTTGCCTTGGACGCATACGCAGTGCTCGCGAAACAACCTGTGCCTGAGATACGAGGGGAAAAGAGCTTTAAACATCATTCAGCTTGAGAATTCAGACACATTTGTTCCCATCACATGCAATTTAATGCATTTAAACTGCACTTTATATATTTATTTTGAAAGAGCACCTGTTTGAGACAAGACAAAAACTATTTTAAGCAACTGACCTAACCAACTGTTTTTTAGGATCCAGGATGTTCAGCAGCTTGTCAGCATAAACCTTCTTGGAAGCAGTGAAGAGAATAATCTGCAGATAATTCAAGGTTATGTCATTAACGCCAGTCAGAGGTGAAAACGGTAGACCACATCATTGACAGGATATTCATTAGGGTTCGAGAAAAAAAAAAAAAAAAGAAAAAAGCAAGAGAAGACCAACAACTAGGAATGCACAATTTTCAGCTACAAATTTTTTTTGTCCGAAAGGGTTTTGAAGGGCCGAAATGATCGCCCGAAACAGTCACGTTTCATTAGTGCTTCTCCGACGGCAGCGTCTATTTCGTGCACACAACGTGGATAAACAGTTAATTTTACTCGTTATTAAATAAACTTTTACTTTCGGCATTTGGGGAAAAAATTACGAAATCAATAAAAAAGTGAATAGCACAATGCAAAATTGATTTTTAAATGGTTTTAATATATCGTGCAGCCATTGAAAACGGTCCGATAATGCGATTCACGGATTCTCGTCAGCACTTCCGGTATTTAATCGACACGGGTAAATTGTTAGAGTATTGTTTTTTTTTAAATAGAGTACTCTACTTTAATCGGGAATCGTGGCAGCCCTGATATAAATAATAAAATATCACAGTTTCCAGAATAAATCAAACCAGTTCAGCAGATTTGTGTGCATATATATCAAATATTAGGTACTTTTCATGTGCTGTTATTTTTTTGTTATCTAATAATTACTCGCATATTTAATAGGTATCTTTAAACATTGGATTTGAGCCTTTATTGCTTTAATAAATTAACGGGACACACATTTGTATGTGTTGATTTCTGGAACTTTGCACAATGTTTACAAAATGTTTATTCAAAGATTTCATAAATCATGTCAACTCCATTATGGAACTGAAAATAAAATAATAATAAAAACACCTCTTACCTCATAAATCTGAGACATGCGTTCCAGGAATTCTCTAAAGAATGGCCGTAACCGGACGTACACCTTTAGGAATAAGAAAGCAAATCACTCTAAAAGAATCAATCAAGCATTACAGCTTGTGAAAAATGTGAACTATTGATTGTTTGAGATGCTTGTTCTGTACCTGGTAAATGACGTCTTGGAAAAGCACAGGGAAGGTCAAAGCCGCATCCTCCAATTCATTGAGGCTGCAGTGGACCAACGTCTCATCCTGGAATAAAACCACAGTGACGGCTTAATCCTTGCATCAAAAACAGCTCGCATCAAACAACCAAGATCAGAGTTGAATGCCGACGTACCAGATCCAGGACGAGGGAGAACTCAGGCGTGCTCCTGGTTTTCAGAGGGAGCGCAGGCTTGCGGGTGAGCTGCTCTTCAGTCAGGGGTGGCACGTGTTTGATAAAGAAATACCTGGAAGAGAGAGACAAGTTAGCACACAAGCATGTGTCTATATTGAAGTTATTCAGATTTAGAGCATGTTGAAATTATGCTCACGGGTCAAAAACTTCCCAGTCCTCTTCATAAGTCCCCTCTGGAGGAGGTGAGGGCGGGACATCCGGGTAATTGCTGTTGCATCCTACGGCTAACCAAGAGAGAAAATGTGAGGATGATCATCTTCAGGCAGCGGTCCAGCTGGAGAACATGCCAGACACTCACCAGTTAGCGGAGGCATGTCAGCCTCTGTGACGATCTCTCCTTCCTCTACCGGCGTGTCTACGAGAGGCAGCGGTCGAGGGTTTAGCGCAGGGTCAAAGGTCAGATCTCGGCCGTCGGTGGTAGTGCTGGTCGGGGTTTCCTCGAGCTGCTCCATTTCGAGCTGCTTCACAATCTCCTCAGCTTCCACCGCCTGACCCGGGGAATCAGAGCCCGTTGTAGCTGGAGGATGAGGACGGCTCAGTTTAACAGTGTGATGAAATCAGAAAAAACTCACAAGAAATGCTGCAATTTCATCAGTACATGGTAAATGTTTCAGTTTGCAGCAGGTGTGACTGGTCTCAGACAGCAGCGAACAGTCTCAATTCTGCCCAATTGCTTTAGCTCAGAAATGATGCACTTTGAATTTTAGTTCTACATTATGAGTGTGTTCACACTTGTAGTTTCGGTTCGCTTGGTTCAGACTAAAAAAATTTATTTAGTCCTGATCCACCTATGGTTCAAATTGCCATTTTAACACCGAACCTAAAGGCATAGGGATGTGTTCACAACCCGATTGATTGGCTTTTATTACGTATATTTACCAAACATCGCTGCGTGCTGGGATAAATGCGCTCGTTGTATGTGCGTAGCCTACATGTGATGGTATTTTGACCAGCTGAAAACTCATTAAGAGATTATAAAATGTGTAAAGGAGTCAAAACAGCAACAGGAATCCCTCTGTCACACACACAAACAAAGATCTGCTGCGAGGAGACGAACTGTGATGGGCGACATCGCGACTATGATGAGGAAAAAAACAGGTATGCCTGAGCATTCTGTCCTTTTTATGGTCGTATACCCAATATAATGAAATATAAATATAACCTTTCCTCACGGTTCTTAGAACCATCCGGCCCAACGGAGGAAACGCGCCTAATGTCTAATTCGCAATTTTGGCTATTGGTTAGTATTTTATGGTTATACTTTAGTTTAAAGTGACAGTTACATTGTACTTACTCATAAGCACTGAGTAATATCAATTAACTACATGTACTTACTATAGAGTTATGCTTAGGTTTAGGGTTAGTTACTTGTAATTGTGCATGCATAATTTACTGTTATCACTATAGTAAGTACACCACCTTAAAATAAAGTTTTCCAAATATCCTTTGGAATATTGTGTGCTGTTGAATTGTACACAAAAAAGGCCAGTTCAAACCAAGAATGATAATGATAACTATACTATAAAAGCATCAACAGCAATGCACAATAATGTTTATTGGAAGCGTTATTTACTGCAGTTTTGTCATCTGCTAAAAAGTGGATTCTTTTTAATACTGTGTGTATTTTAAATAGTTATTTTTAAAGAGCCTGTCACAAGATGGACTTCAAATTGGAAAACTGATACTTTTTTGAAGCATTTATTTCAGGAATTCAGTTTAATGCTTTGAGAACAGTCTTAAGAAAAAGTAAGGAATTTTTAAGAAATGTTAAGAATATTTTACAAAAATAAAGAGAATAAAATACAAAAAAATATCAGTTAAGAAGGATTTTATTCTAAATATTTCATCAATCTGGCCCCAGGAATATGTATAAATAAATTAACTATGGTCAAGATTGATTTTATGTTTCATGCTTCATTTTTATTCTCACACATTTTTGTATATCAAAAGGACTGAAAAGGTTGATCAGCTGACAAGTGTGATCACAGGCCCTTACCGTTTTTGTTGGCGGGTGAGAAGAAGCTAAAAACGGGAGAGAATATGGTTCCCAGGAGGGTGGTGCGGGGGGGACTGCTCGGGGTTTCTGCCTGCACCTCCAGCTTCCCGTTGGGCTTCACTGGTATACTCTGACCTGTCATAGTATCTGAGCAGAAGAAAATGAGAAACATTAAACACCACTAGATCGCTGACAGCCTGCATAACGGTTCACAACAAAGGTCATTTACATACAGCACTCTTAAAAGAAGAGTAGCCCGTTTATCTGTGAGTGTCAGCACTCCTACCTCCATTGACAGGGCCTTTCCTGCGGGCTCTGGGGTTTGCTCTGCTGGGCAGGTTCCCACCGGTCGGAGTGGATGTGATCAGATTACTGTCCGAATCACAGTCTACGCGGCTTCTCTTAGCAGGAGGGCACTGCTCCACCTGACATTAAGAAATACAGCTCAAATCAAACCGCAGACTCCACAGAATCATCTCAAAAACCACTTTCAAGTCCTAACCTTGACAGCGTTGCCTCTGATGAACCGTTTGATGGTGGAGAAAATGCCCGTGTCTCGTTTCTGCATCTTGCCGTCTTCGGAGGGCAAAGCGTGTTCCACCTCGGAGAGCTTCCTCTTGGTCTTGGCGGTCCGGGCGGACGGGGTGGCGCTCCGCTGCTGAGATGCCTTGCGCACTCTCAGCCTCATTGTCCCAAAAGTCACATGTAAGACTGGAAAAGACAAAACCAGTTCATCGACTGTGAAAAAGGTGCAGAGCAGCACCATGCATATTTGCATAAATTTCATTAATAACATTGAATGCGAGATATTCAGGCTGTTGGGAAATTCCATTCCGGAAATCAGTCATGGCAACTCAAGGAAAACAATCGGATCTCTTCCCTGCTGCCGTTGACAAGAAAGCTCTCCACAGCACCCTACCCCAGTCTTTAAGAGGGGGAAACCATCACCCAATCCATGGGGATTTATGTCAGCGCAAACTATTGAATGGGTAAACTGTAATGGGTTAAAACTGGGGACACCTGGTTGCAAACCTTCCCGCTCTTGCGAATGGGATTTGAGAACAGAAACTTGGAACAGATATTTACGTAGGCGTCCAGTGATCGAATCCGTCTCAGCTGTGCTATTGACTCTTCTCCACTATCCTATCAATATGAAAATATTGCCGTGCAATTTTGATTTTGCATCTAATTAATAATTATGAGACAAATTACTTAATATTTAAAGGAAATTTGAATTTTAAAAGGACAATTAAGCCATGTGTATTTGTCTAGATCAGGTAGGGATGTCAAATTAAATTCAAATTTAAAATAAAATACACATTCGAATGAAAAAATGGTGCATTCAAATTTTAGGTGTGCGTCAGTGGTGAACAACAACTATCCAGCCTATTCAGCTGAACCCACCTGTGCGGAGATGATCTCGGTTGCATCAAAACCGTGACCGAGCCGTTCACACAGAATGCATTTTCTGCGCTGCTTTTCCATTGTTTTCTATGTAAAGCGCTAGATTGACACCTTTGACCATTGCACTCGCGTCTTGCAAGGCAGAGCTGCATGTTTAGAAAGCCATGTTAAAAGAAGTTCAACTTAAAAAAAAAAAAAAAAAATGTTTTTAAAGTTGTGGGGGATTCATTCCACTGCATGTTTTTATATGCAAAAAGTACCATGTATGATCAGCGCTTCGGCTCTTTGTATTGAACTATGCATAAATATACAATGCTGTTTTATTCATAATTGTTTATGCAATTTACAAAATTATATTTGATTTATAAACATGATGCACTTTTTTTTTACAGACAGTCATGTTATTTTGTTGATTGAAATAAGAGACCAAGTGACAAATATCGGTATCAGCCAATTGTTGTCTGTAAAAATCAGTATAACATCGACCAAAAAATACCTATCGGTGCATCCTTAAGATGATCACCAGTAAACTGAAGCACTTTACTACAGCGTTGATTAAATAATCCATTATTTATCGGCTTTAATATATAGGCTTAATTCTCTTATCTCGAGCTGACAGCCATAACATAAAAAATGTACATATACATCAGCCGATATATCAAGCATCCCTAAGATAAGGGTTTCCCAAAGGAGGGTCCAGAGCCTCCCGGAGTTCTTGAAGGAACCGCTTGGGTTTGTTAGTTAATAGCGATAATATCGTAATTGTTGTTTTAACGATGTGCGATTTTACATTATGGAGTATAGCCTATCCCTCACACACACACACACACACACACACAGAGAGAGAGAGTGCATGCATAGGCCTACTCTAATTACATCTCGAAGGCCAGACTCGCACTTTTAGACCGTTAACTGAAAGCGTGTCGTGAAGCGTCGCGCTGGAATTCGCGCTCGACTCGCACCTTCTGTGAATATAAAGCTTTGATTTGATTTTTTTTTCACCTTGCCTGGGAAAACAAGCGAGCGTTGGGACGGCGTCGCTCTCTATTTGTGCGCACTTTTCGCGCAACTAACGTACATTTAAAATAACGAACGTGAGAGCAAACATTTGAACAGATGAAGTCGGTTATCGTGGCGATATGCAATATCATTGCAGCACCTCTATAAAAGTCCTGGATGGACAGCATTTCTATAAAGCTACTGATACATACGATAAACCAGAAAGAATGAAACAATTTATCACTGATATGGATTAAGAAAATAGCATGATTACAAAGTCTAACATCAGCGTTTTTTGAACTGTCATTATGAAATGTATTATAATTTAACAATAACTCGAATTAATATGAAATAATGTTATTTTCAAAATACTGTATGTACATTAAAACAAATCCTAAACAATGATGTACATAAAAAAAAAAAACTGATTTATTTTTAATCTAATTCCCTGACATTCCCCGCTTCTGATTTGCAGACGCACTGAGGGGGCGGGGCACTACGTAAACAAAGACAAACGAAAAGGCCAATCATTTCGCAAGAACGCGAGTATTTTGCATATGTCTCAGAATGCTTGTCACAACAGTAGTAAACCTTCTTAAAATTTACGTTTTTATAATAAAAATTATGTGTTCAAGATTCCTCATAATATAACCAACTTGTTGTTTAACTTACAGCTCTTATGCTTAACTTTGTCTACACGTTTTAGCTACCGTCATGCACATTGATAGCCAGTAACCGAACTATAAATAGAGGTCTTCCTCTCAGAACAATCGTGCTGTCTAGGCAGTACAATACAACAGTTGGAGGCGACAGACGTATTAGCGTTTCCAATTTTGGTGTTTTATGCACTTACATTTCGAAACGTTTTCAATGATTCGAAATATCTTTATCAACTGTCATGACACGGATTTACTGCTAAAGGCATGAAATTAGGAGGAATCAACAGATCATCTGAGCCGTTTGAATGAATGGTTGAATCTCAATGATTCGCTCATTAACAGTGACTTGCTGCCACCTACTGGCGGTTTCAATTTCACATTTAAAGTTTCTTTACTTGTTTTAAATATCAATATTGTAAGGATGAATTTTGTTGATACTGATTTCATTTGATTGGTAACAGCCCTATTGTGTCTTATTTTTATAATAGAATGACTAAATTTATGAAAATGACACAAAAGATGATGCATGCAGATAGAAAATGGCTTTATAAAAGGTATAAATGCCCACATTAGGTAAAAATCTATTGAAACATATTGGAAAAACATTTCTGTCACTGCTGTGAACTGACCACCACACAGAGTATGAAGAATATCAAAACTTTAGGAGTCGGCTGCCCTAAAACAGTCCTAAACCTGCCAAAGTACAAACACAATAAACACACTTATTTTACAGTTTAATTGTAATTTACAACAGTAGGCTAATATATTTATCTTCATCTTTGTAATTTAAGCTAAAACATAATATAATTAATAATAATAACTAAAAAGTTGAGTTCACTTTAAAGTCCAGCTACAAAGTCAAAATAAAAACAGATTAAATATTTGATCTATTGACATCCACGTCATGTGACCGAAAATCAGAAAACCGTGAATGTACAAATGTGTTGTTAAATTATTAAAATAGATTAACTTAAAATCTCAGGGGGAAAATATTATACATCTAAGGGATTAAGTTGACAAATAAAATGTCCAAAAGCACCAGTTTATGGCTCTTTTTGTAAACTTTCTAGTAAAAACAAAAAAACAAGCGACATTGAAACAAGATTATATTATTAGAACATCATAAAAAATATATATGTAGGGCTCTAATAGATCCAGGATTCATAAAAAATATTTCTATATTTTAAACATTTAGAAAGAGCTATTAAACCACTGCATCTTAAATATTTAATCAGATAAAAAAAAAAACAGCAGTGTGTTGGTGAGAATTTACACCATAATGGTGTGTGTGTGTGTGTGTGTGTGTGTGTGTGTATAGAAACACAGGTTTTACTATAATCTACAGTCATACTGATGCGAAATAAATGTAGAAATCGTTTTTTTATGATTTTGTGTGTTCAAATAACCATTGGTATGTGCCGTGGAAACAAACTAGTGGAAGTCTTCAGAATCAGATGTGCTGAAGTGGGCGGGGGTGAATCATGTCTCCTTCTCCGCTTGTTGAATCTAAACAAATGTAGCTTGCCATTAGCCTGCCGGTTATTTCTACCACATTTCCGTGATGTAAAACTGTTTACATTTATGAGCCAACACAATACACCACTAAAAATATTAGCTACTTGAGTATTTTTTGTCAGTTCGCGCCTCCAAGCTGCATTATTACACAAAAAAATGGTCGCGCACAAGTTAGCAAGCAGCCAAGCGGTTTTAACATCAAAGCAAAAAAAAAAAAAAAAAAAAAAAAAAAAAAAAAATCGCCAACAACAGTCGCCCGAAAAATAGCACCACAGATTTCAAGCTACCCACGTAAATTTTCCCCGTCTCAAAAACACATTTTATTTTGACGGTAATATTTGAGCACGAGGGTGTTTTGACGACTAGCGCTAACACAGATGACTTGTTGGCTGTCTCGCGACACCCGCGCTCTGCGTCTCGTTGCTCGCGCTCGAGCCTTTTTCGCACTGTAAACACGCACGGAGAAAGAGACGTTTTATTGATCCTATGACGTTATATTTATAAATTAGTATAAATAGAAATGCCGTATAAAACATTAGCACTGCTCCGTCTTCATCTGCATGAAGAACATATTCTCACATAAGGAGGGGGCGAGTCGTGAAGACGCGAGATTTCAAAGCACTGCGACCGTGGCGTAGGGTTAAATATTTATTTTTGCCTGTACGTGATCAAAATATGTTCGGTAAAACACTTACATGCCAGGGGTCGCGACGACACGATCCAGAGATGGTTGTGGATCTGGCCACGGCGGCTAAAGCGGCCCGCGAGAGTGTCTGTCGGTCGCTTCTCTGGCCGAGAGTGAGTCACTGAGCGACAGATAGATCTGATACAGCTGCTCGGGACGCCATTTCCCGCCTCCTCTCAGAGGGATTCTTGCGAAGAACCCGGATGATGCTGTGCACTACCGCGCATGCGCACAGATATCGGCGGAAGGCGGCGGAATGTCAAACTTATCTATCTATCTATCTATCTATCTATCTATCTATCTATCTATCTATCTATCTATCTATCTATCTATCTATCTATCTATCTATCTATCTATCTATCTATCTATCTATCTATCAAAAGTCACAACAAAATACAAATACAGTCAAAATACAGACTTCATAAAGAACCTGTTCTTTATTTTCACATTTTAAAAATGGATTGCTTTCTGAATGAGATGAAAAAGTTATGCAAGGACAGCTCCCATGTAGAATGTTTTTTTAATACATTGATGCTGTAGCCTAAACTATTTTATAGCACTGTAATTAGAAATTGTACAAAGCTAGCAAACTATATTTTAAAGCAGGCATCTCTGGATATTAATTTGAGCAAGTCAAGCACCAACAAACAGGAATTTGTTAACAATTTAAAATAAATGTTTACTCTGTTCCCTTTCAAGGTTTGTTCTATTTCATTCCCAAATGCATGATGGTCCGGTATGGTCCTGGGCCTCCCCAAATTCCCCTTAAGGAAGAAAAAAAAAAGGAAGAGAAAAAAATGTCAGTCTTATAATCAAAAGGGTAAGTTGAGATCAGTTCTAGATCAGCCGTACTCACTTGAGAAGTCCATGCCAATACAAGTGAGGCATGACATCAGCTTTCATATGGTACATGACCCTGCTCTCTTTACTTTGGTCCACAGGGAACGTCTCCAGCGGCTGCCCGTCATAATCAAATTCTGCCAAGATGACTGTGTTGTAGCTCGTAACCAGAGGGCATGAGGTGTAGCCATCATACTGCAACATGCACAAAACAATTAGCATTTATTATTTATAATTAGTATGCAATAAGTAATATTTATCTATTTAGAATGATGAATTTAATTATTTATTAGTATATCCTTAATCCAATTAATGTATGAATATATGCATTATTTATGTACATATGAATGTACTTGCTACTTGTATGTGTAGTTATATGTATATTAAGAAAAATGTATATTTTTAGAACAGCATACCACCACACTACTTGTACTATTTCTGTATAGGCATGCATAATGTGCTTAGTATACATATTTTCAGAATCCACAGAATGCAACTACATGACTGTTCAGTATACAACACACTCGCTGTGTCTGAAATACGCGTTTACTTGGTGACCGCTAAAAAAAGTACGCTCTATATAGTATCAATAAGGGTAGTGTGAATGAAACGTACTACATCCGCCTTGTTGTCATTGTCATGTGATCTACCAGCGTCAGTTGTGTCGCTTCAGTTCCATTCGCAAATTCTCTCGCGTGGCCTCATGGGATAGTAAAGTGTCCATCGTATGCACACTTCAGAGTCTCGCAGGAAGTGGAAGGTCATCTGGATACTTTTCGGCTAATGTTTTTCGAACACTATGTATTCAGACACTACTCTATTGGCGTACTGTTTTCACTTACTACATAGTAGAAAAGTATTCAGGTACTTATAATCCCCAACTCAAAAGTTTCTAGTGACTGGTCACATCTAAATTTTTCAATTGGTTCAATGTATTATTTCTCATTGAGACAATGTTAACAGACTATTGGTTAAATTAATTTTACAGAATTTCACTTGGGCCAATTGAAAAATTTAGATGTGACCAGTCACTAAGAAAATTTTGAGTTGGGGAGATTAGAAATTTTTTCAGTGTTTGTGAAATGATTCTATCCCACAATTCAATGCACTGGACTTAATTTTTCTGTGCGTGACAAAAGTGTGACAAATGAACCAGAAGTAATATTAGCCACAAATTTTATTTTTTTATGGACTTTTGGTTAATGCCTGAAATAAGGTCTGTGGTGAACACAAGCTCAAGATATTTTCACGTTTTATTCAGCGATATAAAATACACCAGTAATACCCTCTTGGGTTATTTAAAGCTTTTACTTGTCTTGTAAAAGGCGGTTGCTAACGAGTATCTTAATGGGACTACAGAGCTTGTCTGGGACATTAAACGTCTTTATCTGAACTGGTATACTCATCTATTCACTAGTTCGCTTTCACAGCCTTGTTGTGTTTATAATCGCGCTCTTGCAATCTATTATAACTCGAACTTTCAGGAGAATACGTTTTTAAACAAAGACTGAAGGAGTTGTCAAGCTTAGTTGAAGTCATGCGACAAAAATACATCATCACCGCATCACTCTATATTAGGACTGGATGGATCCATGTCAGACTCAAAGCCAGTATGCAGTATGATTATGTAATTGTTTATTTTAACACTGCGCCCCCTGGTGGTGTTCATTTGGATAACACATGAAATGGAGATAGAGGAGCAAAAGTTTTTTGCCAACAGTATAGCACTTCCACAGTGGCAAAGCACATTCATGTTTATCCTCAAACATGCTTACCGCCTTATCTGGCGTCTGTTTCTTCAGAACTCTGCTGATAGTTCGGTCGAGTACGGCAGACTGTGCAGCTGCAGAAGATTATAGTGTCATATGATTCTCCTGGTCATCTCATTTCAGTGAAACAACTCTCATTACATAAATCGTCTCTAAACGAATGGGAAATCACTTCACAAGAAACTACTAATTGTGGAAAACGAAAAATAAAAACAGGTTCAAGAATCTGTCAGATGAGTACTGATAGTTAAGAAAAGGTTTAATGAGCTCCTACTTTTCCCAGAGAGCACCACAATAATTACATAATATCAAAAAACATTTATAATCAGAAAATGTATTTAAAGAAGAGTTTTTTTCGGTGTTTTACCTACTGCTGCTGCTGTTTTGGACGTGGGTAGATTGGTGCAGTCTCCGATACCAAATACATTGGCATACGTATTATGCTGAAGGTTGTACTTATTTACATCCAGCCAGCCGGCCGCATCCTCCAATGAGGAGCCTTTCAGCGCTGCGGGTGGTCCCATCGGAGGGGTAACGTGGATCATCTCGTACTATGACCAAGATGAAGGGTTCGTGACACACTCAATCTACAGCAAACAGAACTGAATGTTTTTTTTTGTGTGACAAATTTAACAATTGCTACCTTGAAAACCTCCGTCTCCCCAGGTTTGTCCAGATTCTCAAAAACAGCTTCCTGTTGGTCTGCCCTGACCTCGATGAGGTTCTGCCTGAGGTTTACATTAAGGTCCCGTTTCTTTACAATCTCCCACAAGGCATCTGCATATTTCTTGACCCCAAACAGCACTGGTAAGGAGGTGTTGAAAATAATGTTGGCTTTGGACCTTTTTCCTGTCTAAAAAACAAAAACAAAACATTGATTAAAAACGTTTTAAAACGTATTGATCATTTGGAGTCTTTAATGTATTGTGGCAGTACCATGGTTTTAAGTGTTAATACTAAGGTACTAAATTATATTAATTTACCATTGTGTTTACATGGCTCTCCAAGCTACTTTGAATAATAAAAAAACATGGTATTGCCATGAAACATGTACAAAATACATGGTGATGCCATGATATATGCCCAAAAAACATGGTTTTACACTTATTTGTGTCCACAAAACATGGTATGACCATGGTACATGTCCAAAATACATGGTGTTACTATATGATATATGCCCAAAAAACATGGTTTTATCCTTATTCATATCCACAGAATATGGTATTGCCATAATATATGTAAAAAATACATGGTATTACCATGATATGTGGCCCAAATCATGGTATTACCCTTGTTCATGTCCACAAAACATGGTACTGTCATGATAAATGTACAAAAATACATGATGTTACCATGATATGTCCCCAAAAACATGGTATTACCATATGTCCAAAAATATAGTAATAGCATGATATTTCTGTAGGTGTATTAATAAAAGGTGATGATTAATGTACAATGGGGTTTACAACCCAATGCGTAGATCAAGAATGAAACCTTTCTCAGGTAGCTATCCGAGAGATACATGATTTTCTGAGGAGCTCCTCCACATTTGATGGGAGTGTTTGGTACGGTGAACAAAGCATTTCCCTCCTTAAAGTTTCTCAAGGCATTCCACGTCTTTTCCACTGTTTTCACAGAGTAGTTTGAACCAATTTTGGGATGTTCAAATGCTTCTGGAAGGCCCTTGATCTGGAATAAGCAGAAGAAATTAAATTGGATTGATGCTTTGAGAAGAAAACTATCTAATATACACTCACCTAAAGGATTATTAGGAACACCATACTAATACTGTGTTTGACCCCCTTTCGCCTTCAGAACTGCCTTAATTCTACGTGGCATTGATTCAACAAGGTGCTGAAAGCATTCTTTAGAAATGTTGGCCCATATTGATAGGATAGCATCTTGCAGTTGATGGAGATTTGTGGGATGCACATCTTCTGCTGTTGTAGCCCATCCGCCTCAAGGTTGTGCGTGTTGTGGCTTCACAAATGCTTTGCTGCATACCTCGGTTGAACAAGTGGTTATTTCAGTCAAAGTTGCTCTTCTATCAGCTTGAATCAGTCGGCCCATTCTCCTCTGACCTCTAGCATCAACAAGGCATTTTAGCCCACAGGACTGCCGCATACTGGATGTTTTTCCCTTTTCACTCCATTCTTTATAAACCCTAGAAATGGTTGTGCGTGAAAATTCCAGTAACTGAGCAGATTGTGAAATACTCAGACCGGCCCGTCTGGCACCAACAACCATGCCACGCTCAAAATTGCTTAAATCACCTTTCTTTCCCATTCTGACATTCAGTTTGGAGTTCTGGAGATTGTCTTGACCAGGACCACACCCCTAAATGCATTGAAGCAACTGCCATGTGATTGGTTGATTAGATAATTGCATTAATGAGAAATTGAACAGGTGTTCCTAATAATCCTTTAGGTGAGTGTAGTTAATATAGATAGTGGTATCTAACGCACCACTTTAAATTGTTAACCCAGGATCCTTTTTAACCCTGAGTTTATTAATCCAGAGTTAACTTATTCCATGTTTCACACTGTGTAAACAGGTACAGTTTCATATTTCTTTGCATAAACAGAGTCATGTCAGGTATGAATAAAAAAAATAAAAAAAACAGAACAAAGGTTGAAATTGTACTTAACCTTTGATATCAAGACTGACAGACAAATGTAATTAACATGACATTAAGATTGGAAACATCCTCTGGACTGCTGTGGCAATAACACCACACCCAAACTGTTAATAATAAAAGATCCGAGAATGTTTCCTCTCAATCAAAATAAAAAAGCACTACATCCAGTAAAGGTTTCACATCATGCATATGAAAACAGAAAACGAGCAATTCAGTCTATCTGAATGACATTCATAACATACCTTTTCAAAGTGCAGTTCAAGCCCAAGAGCCACAATCAGATAATCATAGGAAATCTGAGAGAAGAAAACAGATACATATAATCAGTAAAAAATACTAAAGCTAGGTTTAGTTTGATTTAAGTGAGCATTCTGAATTATCTTGCAATTTATCAATGGTAATATGACATTCCTTTTGATTTTGCAACATGCTCTGCTCTGATTATTTTATAACAACACACCTTCAGGGTTCAATAAAATGTGCACTGACTGTAATCTTGAGCAAGATCACAATGACGTCACAAAAATTCCCAGCCTTTCCCTTGTCAAAAAGACCCTTTTCTATACCAATCATATGCAGAAAAGCACTGCTATTTCACAACACTGACACACGACACTCTGAGACGCGTTAATAGTGTAACTATCAACTTAAATACCGTTCCATACCTTTTTCCCACAGTCTGTGTGGACAGTGTTGTTCTCAGGGTCAAATTGTGCCACTTTGGACTTGACCCACGTCACCCCTGATGGGATCACACTCTCTGTTGATCGCGCCGAGGAAGCAACCGTTTTAGCCCCTGCGCCAACTAACGTCCATATAGGCTGATAGTAATGCGTCTGGAATCAAACATGCATTAAATGTCATGCTGAAGAGTTGAAGAGTAGAATAAAAAGCTCATTTATTTGATCAAACACATTAAAAACAGTAATATTGTGAAAAAATATTACTATTTAAAATAACTGTTTTACATTGTAATATATTTTAAAATGTAATTTATTCCTGTGAGCAAAGCTGTATTTTCAGCATCATTACTCCAGTCTTCAGTGTCACATGATCCTTAAGAAATCATTCTAATATGCAAATTGTTATTATTATCAATATTGAAAACAGTTATATTTTTGTGGAAACTGTGATACTTTTTTTTCTGGATTCTTTGATGAATAGAAAGTTCAAAAGAACAGCATTTATTTGAACTAGAAATCTATATTATAACATAAAAGTCACTTTTGATTAATTTACAGTAAAGTGTCCTTGCTGATTACTTTAAAAACAAAAAAAGTCTTACAGACCCCAAAGCTTTAGAACGGTACGTCCATAAATTGGACATGCTCTGAACAGGAACTTGTTAAACCTGAATCCCAGTCTGTGATGTACGTGACTCCTCTAGAACAACCAGGCACATGTTGATCTCTTAAAGGAACAGTTCAACTTAAAATGCTCTGCTGCATTGTACCTCACTAGGCTCCACGATGGCCACGTTCTCCGCGCCAACTTTTCTTTTCAGGCGTGCGGCCATGGTTATGCCACCGGTCCCTCCACCGAGCACGAGAACTTTGTAGTGGTCTTTGGCGGCCAGCCCAGAGCTGGTGTGAATGTGTGAGTTGATGACAGAGGAAACTCTGCAGTACTGCCTGGACAACAACAGCAGCTGTGGGTGTAGAACGCCTGCCATGCCGAGCACTGGCGGGAGAAAACCAGAGGGAAATGTGCACACAAGTTACAGACAGAAACGATCTTTGCAACGACCAGATGCTACTTCCTTTATTTTTTACAACTTAGGAGGTCATGGTAACCACAGTTAGGCAACTAATTTGGTTAACCTCAGCTGGTGATTTTTCTCTTAGACCACTTTAATCAATCACAAAACACTGATGAACAAACTACAGAGTGAAATAATATATTATATAAAACATAAAAATATGAATCAGGATGAACACAAAAACATTTTTTTAATATATATATATATTTTATTTTGAACCCATTTTGATTAAGTTTTGATCCGATATCATGTTCACATAAAAAAATAGTTCCCAGTGAGAATATTCATCATAGCCAGCGCATAAATCCAGAGACCCATACAAGAAACAGATATCATGGCCACAGATTAAAGGGATAGTTCACCCAAACATGAAAATGTTGTCATCATTTACTCACCCTCATGTTGTTCCACACCTGTATGAGTTTCTTTCTTGTTGAACACAAAAGAAGATATTTTAAAGAATGTTGGTTATCAAACAGTTGACGGTAGCCATTGAGAATAAAATACTATGTAAGTCAATGGCTACTGTTAACTGGTTACCAATATTCTTTAAAATATCTTCCTTTGTATTCAATCGAAGAAAGAAAGTCATACAGGTGTGGAACAACTTGAGGGTGAGTAAATGATGACAACATTTTTAATTTTTGGGTGAACTATCCTTTTAAGAATTAGTTGCTACGCCTTAATAATTCATGCCCTTGTTTTATTCATTTGTTCCCTTGTTTGAATTGAGTTAAATCTCCAAATATATAACACTTTAAAGAGGTTGTGCTGACAGGTTCTCAAAAGTCCTTGTGGTGATGTTCCCAAAAAGACTATTGTGTAATCTAGTCTTCTTGTAATAACGTAAAATTTCAATTGTACTGTAATCTTTAAAAATGAAAAGAATGAAAATAGTATGCTACATTTAGAGATCTAGCATGCATCTACTCACCTTTTTATTGTCAAAGCTGAGCGTAGAAAGAGAGTCCTTACGTCTGTTGGATGAAACACCCTGGTACATAGTCAAAAACACATTCAATATCATTCCAACCCAACACATCTTACAGTTAAACTAAAGCTGAGTCATGATACCTGGCATTTTACATGGATGTGGCTCAAAAACTATTGAGCTGCCTTCCTAGGCATCGTCTCTAATCATTTAGTGAGCAGTCTATATGAACAGCTAGTCTTTTTCTAGCTATGAAAGGACATTCCATTGTCATTGACAATACAGACCTTTTTGTTTTAAATTCCCATCAATAACATTTAAGCACGGAAATGTAGGATATCAATGCTGACTACATAAGTTAAATGTCTGCAATTATTATGTTTACCCTTCAAGTCAGCTGTATAGCCTAAGTGCGTGGTCAAATTGCTAACGGTTGCTTGTGTACAGGATAACAATAAACAACATATTCCTATACACGGTGTAGTAGTAAATCCTTATTTTTGACACATATCAAACATTAAACTCGGGTGAAATAAGGTCTTACCAGAGTCAAAGGCAAGCGATGTCTATGAGAGCTCTTGCAACAGTCAATGACACAGTCTCACTGCGGTTTGTTTTCCTGGTTCAGTTTGACGTAACGTTATGGACTTTATTGTTCGAAAGTCAGTAACGTTGCGCGATGATGTAATCTGTGCATGTCATAAATCTTTATTCAAGCCAATTCTTATGTTATAGCGCTCGATCTATGTCCGTTTTTACGGTAGTACTGTAACATTACGTGAGAACTTTGCACGCACGAGCAAACTAAAGTTAATAATATCATGCCGCCGTGATCGTCCAGAAGGGGTCGCTACTGCATTTCCATCAGGTGCTGCTTATTATCATCAAACGTTAACTTACTGAATTATTAGACTGAATTACAGCACCCATCATACTGAAGACTAATAACATTAAATAACCTCACTTTAAACATATTAATTAAAATCTCTGATAAATTAAATTATTTGTTATTATAATAACACTTAAGCTATAACATAGCATATAGCAAGTTCTTTTTTTTACACAGATAAAGTTTTGAAAAGACGTTCCCAATAATCCCTGGCACCTATTGTAGTTATGGTGTTATATCAGTTAAAAATATCGATGGTAATATACAGTCAAATATTCAGACTACAGCAAATTAGCATGTTTTTATATACTATAATAAAAAAAAAATACAAACAAGTTTGTTCTTAAATGAAAACCGAATGTATCTATTCATTCACGGTTTGTTTACGTTTTGATCGTAAGCTGTAAGTAACCTTCCGCAAAACGGCTGTGTGTGCGTGCGCGCGCGCGTGACAGCGCGAGAGAGCAGGAGGTGGTTTAAGGATCTGTCCAGTGATTTCTCTGCTTAATTTCTTATGGACGATTTACTCCACCCTGTCTCCGTAGCAGAGCCATAAATGAATGGATGGAGCTTGTTTTCGGTAAGCGCTGTATGTTGTACATTGTATGTTGTGAATGATGGATCATGATAGAGTACCTAATTATACACCGAATTTATGAGCGATGAGCGGGTCTGACGGGCACGCGTTTCTCTCAATGACATAATATTGGCTTGTTATTGCATTCTGTAGCAGATTTTATTCATAAAATGTCAATTTATTGTAAATATCGGTCTTATTTTACATCTGTGTGCCATTTAAGGTTGACTAATTGAGACTGTACAACTGAGGTAACGTTAACGTGTTTTACCTTGGGTCTGCATGGCTATTTCGTCTATTTGGGCATTGAATAATGTTAATAGTTTGTGTATTCTCACAGTTTATTATAATTCAATATGTAATAAGATAAATACTTTAAATTAAATATGCCAAATATTTTAATATTTAATACAATATATTTGATATATTAAATTAACGATATACATGTAACATCTAAAATCGAATTTATTTTATTTTTATTTTATTTAAAATATACCAACTGTAAAATGATGATGCTTTACTTAATAATAATAATAATAATAAGTATTATTATTTAAAATGGAATATATATATATATATATATTCATAACAATACATTTAAATGAAATTTAGATCATTTAGATTATTTATTGTATTCAAAATATATCTAGTGTAATATGTTTGTGATGCATAACTATATTAATAATAATTACTATTATTATTAAAAAAAATATATATATATATATCTTGTAATATGCTAGTAATGTGTAATTATATAATTATAATTGTTATTATTAATTAAAATATAATTATTGCGTATATATGCATAACAATTAATTAAGTTTAAATATGTAATTCTTGTTATATATTTTGTATCCATATCTGGATTTGGATCCATATTTATATCATTTTGACAAATTCCATAGTATTTTCTAATGCTATGTTCTATATTCTCATTCCGTTGCAGATTTATTGATAGGTATAGAGGACAGGATTGTCAATATATGAGAGTCTACAGTCACTTTTGCATTGGACCGTAGAGCTCTGCAGGCACGTTGGGTCAGTATGTCAGGCGCCTCTAATGCTTACCAACTTTTAGCGTTGATTTCAATGGAAAACGGTGGTCATGGCGGTGGTATTAATGAGCTGATGATATATACAGTATTAGGTGTGTTAAATTAGGAAGACATCTGAAGTGTGCAGTGCTGAGGTATTCCATGTTACGTTTATTTTCACAACGAAACAGGGAAGGTTACAACCTTTCACAGCTACGTAGGCTCAGTACAGTGTCCCACCTTTTCTATAAATCGCTTTGTCACGTAAAGCCAGCATATATGCAGCTCTTCTCGGGATCACCTGTGTTTACCGCATGCCAGCATCAGCAACCCTGCAGTGTTCCCGGTGGAGAGTGTGTGTTCCCAGAGACCTGACCGGTCTCCTGGCTGCAGCTCCTCTGGGTTCTCATTAGGACGATGTGGGGGAAGATACGCTGTGTGTGTCAGACATTAAAAACTGCTAGAACTGTTTTCTACTTTAAAAGACAATTACATTCTGGTGTGTGTGACTCTAGCTAATCAACTGCTATGCTTTCCAATCCAAGTAAACAAGCCTATATGAATTACAAAATGGCTTTATAGGAAAGCGTTTTGCTTGGGATGTCATTGCTGATCTGCTTCTTTGTTTAAAATCTCTATTAATATAATCTTCAAACCAGCACATTTAAATTTGATCGTTTCTATAAGGAAAATGACAAGGTGTTTAATGGAAATTGACACTGGCTTCATGTTTTTCAGTGAAACCCTTAGGACCCGTCGGAGATGGCCTGATGTTATGGCAATTTGGAAGAAGGACGTTCACATTGGTTAGTACAGTTGGACATGAACAAATCTTGCATTTAAAACACATAAACGTATACTGGCATTCATGTTTAGAAATGTTGAATGTATTCAAGTCATCCTTAATGTCTTAAAGCAATAGTTCACCCAAAAATGAAAATTATTGCATAATTTACTCACCGTCAAGCCATCCTAGGTGTTACTTCTCTTTAACAGTACTTCTTGTTACTTCTGTTTATGTCAACTCTTTAGATTAACAGTAACCTAAATTGAGACCCACTCACACAACAATCAACCGTAGACGCCACAAAGAACCAGATAATTACAGTGTTTTGCAGTTTCCATTCTGTGAAACACAAGAACTGTTCTCTCAGTCCGTACTTAATTTCTGAATATAATATGTTTATTGTTAGCCACAGAATTCAACTACACCATGTTTGAGGTCTTGTGCTCTTCATAGGTCTTGTTGCCTAGAAACCTTGATGACACCCCCCCCCCCCCCTTTGTGTGCTCTTGGTTTCACTTGCACACAAACAAATCAAACTCGTTTAAATCCCCAGAAATAGCCAATTAGTGCTTTAAAAAGAAGGGACGGTTTGTATTCTCTTCCTGTGATAACTCATTGCTCCTTTATTCTCTCATGCGCTGCTCCGCAGAGATAAAGCCGACGCTTTGCTGCTATAGGGATGCTGACGTGAAGTGCACTACGTGTTTATGTGTGTGTGATTATGGGTAGGAAAAGGTAAACGGATCTGCCAATGACGCAAGGTTTTGCCTTGACCTTCGATAAACCACAGATCGTTTCTTGCCCTTGGGCGGCAGAGGCAGTTCGGTTTTTATCTTTTTAAAAACATGATCTGGTCGTCTGGATGGAGATCACTTACGGCTCATAACTGCTGGGACATGAGTGTGAGACCTGCAGGTATTCTCCTTCTGTTTTTCACTTTTGTGTTGTGGTTAGCTGTTGTAATACGCAAATGTTGCAAGTGTTAAGTTGGGAAGCCAGTGTTGTAAGAATGTTTTAGTCAGTGTGTGAGTGATCAAGTTCACAAACAGGAAGAATACACACGCCTCCATGTATTAGTCACTGAGGTCGTTTAAACATTTTGTGTATGCTCGGAGTAGCCTACTGTAACACACTCGTACTGCCATTTCCATAATTGTTGAAATGTTTGTCAAGGAGTCCTTATGCAAATTCAAGAGGGGGAAACTTTATCCTCTACTCTTACAAATAAACTAGAAACAACATTTTTGTGACTTTAGCCCATGTCTGTTAGCTTTATGCTAGTCAGAAAAATAAACGTTTGTTGTAGTCCTTAAAAAACGATTTCTTTAAAAGCAAATATCTTCCTTTGCTTTGAACTTTGAGCGTTGTAACTTTGCAGATGTCAAACAGCAACATTACACACTAACTAAAGTTAGAAAAGTGAAATCATAATCAACCACCCCTTGATAAAAATGACCACAATTTTAGATGCTAGTGAAAATTCACAATTCTCTATTCCAATTTCAATACCACAGCTAAAACTATGAAAGCTTGTTTCCGCCACAGAATAAAAAAATTAAAAAGGTAATTGCGACTTATATTATATTGCGAATATATCTCGCAATTCTGACTTTATATCTCGCAATTCTGAGAAATAAAGTCAGAGTTGCGAGATGTTCTGTAAACTCGCAATTGTGAGATAAAAAGTCGCAATTATCTTTTAAAATGTTGTATTCTGTGGCGAAAACAAGCTTCTAGCCTAACTAATATAAATATAAAACATTATTAAAGACAAGTGAACAGTCAGTAGATCAACGATACATATGAAATAAACAGTAGTTTTTAGGTTTTTCAGGTAGGTCTGACAGTAGTTTTCAGGTATAGAAATTGAATAAAGTAATCAAATATAAATCTTCACTGTATAAAGTAAATATAGATTAAACCTTAATAAAGTTACAAAAGTTATTCAGTCAAGAGCAGTGAGAGATTGTTTCTTTGTCTTTTGTTGTTTGATCAACAAGTAAAACAGACAGCAGCAGGTTTATTAGGCTACTGTCACTTTAAGACCGAATGCACGGATCCAATATACTGATCCAGAATCTGCACAGAACCGTAGCTTAACTCAAGAACTTTTTTATACTTTAGAGTATAGGCAAGTTGTGTGTGTCTTTTTGCCTTGTCATTTGTGTGATGGGGGCAGATTCGTACAAAGAGTGTTGAGTTTGGAAGTTGGGTGTGGAAACTCTTCAATTATTAATGGTTGGTTATGGTTGTAGCACCTGAGCTGAATGAGGAAACAATTCTCATGTTTCACAAAGCTGTAGCAGCAATGAACCAATTCATATTACTGCAGAAATGATTGACCTATTCTGAAAAAGGTTTTTTGAGAAAGTTTTGCTTTGCCAAACCAAAAGAAATGCAGAAGTCATGTTAAACAAGTCTGTGGTTTTTCTGCTAAAGACCTGTAGTTTGTCAAACTTTTTTGCTACAATGCATGGGTGTTATGGGTGCGGCGTGCAACAGTTAGGCTAAGTCTGTCATATAGGCTTCATAAAATTATAATAAGAACATTATAAGTGTGCGCATGGGACGTGGCTTTTAATGATGAGACTTAGATTTTCAAATATAAAGAAATATCGGTATAGGCCAGAATTTTCATATCGGTACATCCCTCATTTTTATAGGGTAAAATGTGGTCTTCCATAGTATTTACTGAAAAACAGTAGCCTAAAGACATTAGTATAATGCACAAAAACCGCTATAGCTTAATAACAAAACAAAAAATGCTGTTATTATAGTACATTACTCCTTAAATGCATTTAATGTCTCCATTAATAATATAAAAACATTCAATATGAATATCCCTTATTTCTGCCACAATCCCATGGTTTTAGTTAGTTTTACTACAGTAAATTGTGGTAAATATTGGTGACTTATGGATTGAAAGTCTTCTAACTATCGTTGTGGCTCAATGTTTCTTCTGTTTTCCGCATTAGTGTTGTTGAGAATGTCATCGCTGTTTCATCTGGCTTCAAACTAGTTTAAATCACCAAGACATTTGTGTATTTGTGTATGGGAGACATCTGTGCCAAACTCGCTCGAACGCTCACTGGATCTCACTGTATGGCAAGCCGTTTTGATTTTTATTCATTCCTAGGATATGAATTCTTTATATCAACAAATACATTTTTACTAGTTAAAATGCTAATCCATGATATCAGAAATTGGATTTTTACTAGTAAGGGACTGTTCGTTTTTTATTTACAGGGCTACCGGAGGAGTTTTGAGATCTATAGTCAAAATAGACTTGACCCTCCCTTCGCCAGCAATACATTTTTCTATGACCCTCCAAAATGATTGTGAAAAAAGGCATGACCCTCCCTGATAATTTATTGATTTCTTCTGTACTGGTTTGCACTTGGCAAAGATGTTCAGATAGCCATTGTTTTTTTTACAACCATGACAAACGGCTTAACCTCTGCTTTCTCATCTTACACATCACACTCCACTGTTATGGTGGCCATTTGAGTAGATTTACTCACTAACATTGTTGTGGAAACACAATAAGCATTGAAACTAAAATATGGTAGTATCGTGCTATAGCACACATTCTATCGCAGTGGTTCCCAACCTTTTTCCTTGGGGCCCCCCCATGTACATATTTAACAATCTGTGACCCCCCCCCCCATATATACAGTATATTAGGGGTGTAACGGTTCACAAAATTCACCATTCGGTTTGATACGATACACTTGTGTCACGGTTCGGTTCGGTACGTTTTTGATACAGCAAAAAGAAAGAAATGCCAGAGAAATTTCCTTGATTTAATTTTTTTTATTCTTTTTTTATATTAAAACTAACATCATAAAGTATGATTTTTTTTTACTTTGAGCCATTCTAATTCACTCTTCTTATGAGCATATAAAACAAAACAGCTCCTTGGAAAAAATTAAATGTAATATTGTAGTAGTTATAAACAAAGGTTTATTTTATTTCAGATTAACATTTGAGGGCAGCAATTGTATTCATAATGTCAAAATAAAACCGATGTAATGTTACTTGAAGGCATTATAGCCTACTATTCCTGCCAAACTTCCATGGTTGCAGTAAGTGTTACTACAGTAAATCCATGGACCATGGTGAATGTTGCTGATCTGTGGACACTGGATAGTTCATTCATGGCACAATGTTTCTTCCAGGTTTTCACGTCAGCGATGTTTGATCCGTTGATAACGGAGAAATGTGAATGTTTCTCACTAGATCTCGCAGCGATGTTATTACTTCTGTGGCGAATTCAAATGCTTTCTTTACTGGTTCTCTTAGCGCTGTGTAGTAACAGTGTCGCATGATCACGATCGGCTCGCGCTGCACTGGTCCAAACTGATAAACGGTCCTTCAACCACACATTAAAGCTCCAGTATGCGACTTTGGTATTTGACCACAAGAGGGCGCAGTTTCAACAATAACAAAGGCGAAGCTTGATGACGCTATGAAGGAGGTGACGACGGGAGATGTCGTTTTTAATGCGTTTTCACCATCTAGCGATATATCTACATGGAATTAATGAATCATGATCACGGATGAGGTAATTTATTCGTTTTTGTATTACCTGTATGTCTGATCGTATTATTTTATTTCATCATAATTAATGAACTGCAAGGAACGTGGAATGTTATGCTATATTATCCCGTTACAACATACAGCTATTTGTCAAATGATTTGTTTGGTTAATGTTGTGCATTTTTACGTTTTTATGGTTAATGCCGTGTTGTTTAACGTGTTCAAACCAATATCTAAAAGTAAATTTGAACGAACATTTTCAAGTAATGACTAAATATATTTTTTTAACATCATATCCGATTGTATTTAATTGTACTGCCATAATCTCGGTCACCACACGTGATAAAAAGCCTTACCAAAGTACAAAGAGCAATATAACTTTGTTTATAAGTGCTATTATTGACAGTTGCATGTCTTACCTGTCTATCAATACACTCGCGAGAGAGTCTCGGTCAAATCCAAGATTGACGCGCAGCTCTCTCCATCTCGAAAACGCCTGCCGATATTTATCTGGGTTTTATTCCTCCGTTTGTCACACAGTCTGAGTGTATCCGAATATGGACGCTTTCGTTTTGTTGGCACTTCAATACTCGCCAAAGAGTTCGTGATCCATAACAGCTATAACCATACAGTCTATGGCTATAACGCTTTAACCACCACTTCCGCATTTGACCATGCGATATTCCGGTGTGGTGGGTCATATTTTTTATTTTATTCTTTTTTTATTCTTTGTCAGACGTCTTTATTGTTTATTGTGATAAGAAAAAAAACCTCAATAAAGTTGTTGTAAAAAAAAAAAAAAATCCGGTGTGGTGGAATATCCTATCACATGGTCCACACCGGAAAAAAGGGATATTGCGTCACTGAGGCGCGACATTTCTTTTCCGGGACGGCCAGTTATTTAAAAATTGGAATTTCTCTGAAATAAAAAATCTTTGGAGACTTTTGAGATATTGTAAGTACACAACTGGAGGAAATATATCACACTGTGCAAGTTATTTTTGGAAATTTTATTACAAAATTCCTACATATTGGAGCTTTAACGAGCAGTTTCGTTCCGCTTGCATTATGTTTGCCATTTGATGTTGGGCACTGTCGTGGTCGCGCCGGCGTCTATGAGCGCGCTTGCCACGCGCAACGCGCATTTGAAATAACAAAATTGTAGGCTAATTGAAATCGGCATTGTAAGCATATGATTTTTTTTTTAAACTTTGAAAAAATATTTTTATATAAAATTATTAGTGGAACATTTTATGCATCTTTTTTCACCTCAAAGCATATCCGCTCCCGCGCCCCCGGACCACAGGTTGGGAACCAATGTTCTATCGTGTATCTATAAAGCTACATGGAGCTACATGGAAAAATATGCACCAAACAAGCCACTTTGAAATGTTGCTGTTTTCATGAAAACAAAAGTTGGGTGACCCTCCCCTCAACAAAGAATAAAAAGACATGACCCTCCCCTATTTTCCTCTGGTGCTCCATTCCATAAATTAACCATAACCATTAACCATCCATAAACTGTCCCTAACAATGGCTATTTTTGATATCAGGAATTACATTTCCACTAGTAAAAACATGAATTCTTGTTATCACTCACAGACCTCAAATTCTTGATGTCAAAATTTTTATTTCAACTAGTAAAAATTATAATTCTTGATATCTGTAATTGTAATGTCACCATAGTTGTAAAGGGATTCCACTGGAGGCAAGTTATAAAGAACCCAAGTGCAGTTTATTACAATTAAAACATAACATGGCGTGGCATGAAAACAAAAACCAAGGCATGAACATGAACTCACACAACAGCAGACTACAGGAAACAATACTTGACAAAGACACACGACAAACATGAGGGCTTAAATACACAGACTTATGACAAGACAAGGGACACCTGTGAACAATGATCAGACAGATTAACAAATAACAAGACACATGACAAACAGGGAGTCACATGACAGACATGGACAACATAAAAATGACATGAAACGTGACCAAGACAAGACCAAATCGTGACAATAGTCTGCCTTTCAAATTCAATTGTTGATATCAATAATTGATTTCCTACTATTTCACATATCAGAAATACAATTCTTACTAGTAAAAATCATAATTTTTGATAGGAATAGGAATTTTTCCCTCGTCTTATAGTCCACCAGGCAAAAATTGTCAGTTTGATCATTATTCATGTCAGAAGCGCAAACAGTGTGGGATCTAGAGACTCTAAGTCTTGCGAACAGTTCCTGTACAGCACATCTGGCTGTGAACTTGATGAACTTCTGGAGTGACTGCAGTGCGGTTCAACTCAGGCCATGATATAAAGTGACCCTCGAGTCAGCAAAATATAATCTGGACTCCAGCCCAGATCCCCAAATTCCGATCGATTGAGATTATGTTTCACGTCACCATGATGTTATAGTAACACAAAGAACATTGTACAGTAAATCCTCCTGCGGTTGAACAGTACATCCAACATCTTCAGCTATTGAGTCACAGACTATAAACATATGAGATACTATGAAAAAGATTGAGGTTGAGTATGCATTATGTTGTGCCGCAAGTGTCCATGTTATTGGAAGGAAAACAAATCCAATACTTTTCTTACATTTATGGTAAAAATTTATTATAAAGTTAATTGATAACCAGCTTAACTTAGACTATTTTTAGCCTATTTCATATTCTGGTGTCTATATTAGTGTTTTTTGCTAGAAAATTCTGGAAATCTCACTAATTAAGGTTTTCAATTGTATTTAAGACAGTGTAAAGAAGATTAAAAAAGTAATACAATTGAGAAAAAAATTACAAACCTCAAATAAAAAGCTATTTTTCTGATAGTTAGCTCGTCCTTTTATGTGTCCTTATAATCTTTAATCAAAATAACTTCCCCTCCCTCTAGCAGCAACATCTCTTCTCTGATGATGTGTTTAATGGCGTGAGGGCGGGGCAACCTGTCACTCACACACCTGTCATGAGAACCACCAATAGCAAACCACAACCATCCAATCAATTCCCACTGGACAAAACCAAGCCCCGTCCTACATTTTTTCTTGTTGGAGAAGCCATTTCACTCGGATATACATCACAATAGCATATAAAAGACTATCACAACTTCTGTTTCATGCTGACTTGTCCCAACAGTGTTGTTCTTTCCTTTATGTCTCAGACATTTTTAATTAGCAAAGAATAAAAGAGCAACTTCAGTAACTTCAACTTCAATAAACTATTCTTCCGAAACCAAGTACTGTGTTTATAATGCCAGACGCCTCCTTAACTCCTCAGTGAAGAGCTAGTAAATGATTAGGAGTAGTTTTATGCTAATAAGCATAAGCCCTGCAGGCGATGAAATTCCACAGACGGGACGCGTCTCAATCTTGCGCACTCACAGACAAGTGTAGGCACCGTCTGCTGCGTTCCACAAACTAGCTGCCCAACAGAAAGCAGACTATGAAGTACTTCATGGTTTGTTAATGACTCTGTAATTTGATTAGCACTGAAGGGGTTTTAGGGTTTAATCTAACGCCTGAACGTTTGTCTGTGCCACTCGAAGAATGACATTGCAAACAGGCAATGGCGCTGCGATGGATATGGATGTTAGTACCAGGGAGAGGAGGCTGGAACCCACACTCAAAATCACCCGGACAAGGTAGAGCTTCAAGGGCTTGTGGGATTGGGGCGAGGGCGAAATGATAAACAGGGGGAAATATCCTGGAAGAGCTGGATTACGTCTATGGAAACTTCTTCCAGGAGATGTTTGATTTCTAAGAGTCAATGATAGGTTCTCTCTTACACTCTTTCTATTTTAACTTCCCTCATTTGCTGAGTGATTTATTCTCTGATGTCATAGGCATCGCTCTTGAGACATCGCTGTTAGTGGCTTTTGAAAATATCAAGTCCATTTATGGCTCCTCGCTCACTTCCAGAAACAAAGTAAGAGGAGATTATGAGGAGGATCTTTTTAGTGGACAAACTAATCCAGACTGATATTGAGAGACACATTGGATCTTGGTTTTGGGTGTTAGTGCATGTTGTTCTGAAAGTTCACGTCTGTTATTCTATGGAGATGTACTTGATGGTGCCTCAGGTGTTTCTTTCCAATAATTTACTAAACTTAACTTCTGTTCAACTCTAGAGGAGGAACGTCATGTTCGAGCCAACGATCGGGACTACAATGAGAGGTTCAGTTATGCTGTAAGTCTATAGATGTCTTTTATTGGTAACACTTTACAATAAGGTCCCACTAGTTTACATAAGTTAATGCATTAATGTGCAATACATTTGTCACAGTATTTATTAATCGTTCTTAATGTTAGTTAGTTCATGTTACCTTAGTTCCATTAAATAATATTAACAAATGCAACTTTTGATTTTAATAATAGATTGAATGGATTGAAATTAACATTAAAGGTACAGTAAGCGATTTCTGAGAAACACTATTTGAAATCAGTCTAAATAAACACACCCCTCAGTTCATTGCTCCGCCTCCAAAATGCACGAACACGCAATGCAGGAGTGGATGTCTCTTTATCATAGCTGAAGTGAAGCAAAATGTGATGACGAACGATTGACAAGGAAGAACAAAATAATTAACATACAGTACACAAGAGTAAATTATATACAAGCAAGAGTTTGGTTGTTAGTCGCCAGCAGCACAGCAGCTCCAGAGAAACAATGACATTCAAAACTGTCATGTTACTATAGCTAACATTACAACAACAGCAGATCTTGTTTCAGTGAACACATAGAAAAAGATAGAATAGAAAATAGAAGCTTTTCTAATAATAACGCGGGTCCTAAAGCCCTTACCTAAAGGTCCTAAAGCCCGATCGTGACCCTTCCTTTTCCAGTGATATTCCTCTGAGCTTTTCTCTTTTGTAATGTCTCTCAGTCATCTCTCTTTCTACAGTCTTTCTTCAAATCTTCCTCTTGCTCACTCTCTCTCCTCCCCCCTCATGAGTGGACACACCCCCTGCTGCTGATTGGCTACAAGTGCGTTGTGCTGCTCGGTCCGATCCACTTTCTACAGCGTTTCTCAGAAATTGCGTACTTCACCTTTAACTGAGATTAATGAATGCTTTAATGAAAGTTTGTTCATTATTCATTCAAAATAAGTGATTAACTACTTCTGTTCACCAGAGAATCTTGAAAACAGAACAAAAATTAAATTGTGTTAAATACAATAAATGTTGAAAATGATTTAATCAGCAAATCAGCACATGATTGACACCGAAGACTGGAATATTGATGCTGAAAATTCAGCTTTGACATCACAGGAATAAATTACATTTGAAAATCTATTGAATCTATTTTAAATTGTAATAATATTTCACAATATTACTGTTTTTACTGTATTTTTGATCAGTTAAAAGCAGCCTTGGAGAGCATCTGAGCAACTAATGTTCAAAATGTTTAAAAACCCTAATGTTCAAAAATATTACCACTCCAAACTTTGAACAGTAGTGTATCTTTAAAGCACTTAGGTCAACTTCTTCTGTTTTAAAATGTGCTATTGAAAGAAACTTCTCTTGTATTGTAATTGTCAGTTAGAATTAAAACTCAAAGTTAGAATTGTTTTATTTTCTATGATTCTTTTCCAGGACAATTGCATCAAGACAGCAAAATACAACGTTTTCACCTTCCTGCCCATTAACTTGTTCGAGCAGTTTCAACGGTTTGCGAACGCCTACTTCCTAGTGCTGCTGATACTGCAGGTTCGCCACTTATGAAATTACTGAAGATAAATCTGGGGCCTCATTTATAAAACGATTTGATCCTGAATTTCATGGATTTGGTTCTACGTGATACTGAAAATGTTGTTATGTGTATGGCAACTGACAATGTCGTTCCAAACCTGTATGACTTTCTTTCTTCTGTACAACACAAAAGAAAAGAAAATGAAAGTCCCTGTGGTCCATTGTTGGTTTGGACACCAAAATATCTTTTGGACATCTTCTTTTGTGTTCTGCAGAAGAACGAAAGCCATACAGGTTTGGAACAACATGAGGGTGAATAAATGATGACAGAATTTTTATTTTGGGGCAAACTATCTCTTTAATGTTATACAACGCTAATACTCTGTTGTGTGTTCTAGTTAATTCCAGAAATCTCATCTCTTTCGTGGTTCACCACCATTGTGCCTTTGGTGTTGGTTCTTGCTATCACAGCTGTCAAAGATGCTACTGATGACTATGTGAGAATCTATTCTTGTCCTGTTTATCTTTATAACTCTGAATACTGCATTCATAAAGGAATAAGCTGAAATAAGCTAAACCGATGTTTGTTGTAATTGATCTGTTTCGGATTTTAGTTTCGCCATAAAAGTGATCAACAAGTCAACACCCGGCAGTCTCAGGTACTCATCAAAGGAAAGTAAGTGCATTTATGCCACATATCAGCATTTTCTGCTTTATGTCTTGCTGTTGAGACACAGTTATTGAATTGTACATGCTTTAAGATGTATAAGAAATGAATAACGATTGACCTGTAACACATGAAAATATCTCTCTTTCAGACTGCAGATTGAGAAATGGATGAATGTAAGAGTGGGTGATATCATCAAACTTGAGAACAATCAGTTTGTTGCTGTAAGTTTGAATCTTTTGCTAATATATACAGCCTAACAGACTAACTTTAGTATGGTAAATATAATAAATATAGCGGATATGGTAATCACATCATGTGGGTTGTACTAATCACGATCCAAAGAGTTAAACAACATCAGACATATTATTTTATGCTTCAATGCATATGAGCAGATTTAACCCTAATTTATTAACTTTAATTGTCAAAAACTGTTCTGAGATTCATTTCAATTAGTGAAATTATGGTCAAGATCCAGACTCACTTCCATGTATGTATTTAAGGTCAAATTCATAAGTTTCTTTCTTTTTTCATTGGAATGAAATAATTAATTATACTTATATAAAACTGGTCTGAAGATCATCAGTCAGTTTTGCTTAAAAGAAATGTTGCTTAATGTTGTTAACAAAAAACGTAATTAGGCTGATGCAATAAGCCAATAAGCCAACAAGCCAATTTTGTTATGACCTAAAACTGAAAAATGGCCAATATTAAATTGTATACTATTTATATTGTTTTGTCTATAGAAATAAAATCAAACAAAATATATACAAATAAAACACCCAAAGCTAAAATAAAAAATAAATAACTATATATATATATATATATATATATATATATATATATATATATATATATATATATTATTTTTTTATCAGGTAGAAATTTTGAGTTTCTGAGTGTATTGATTTTTTAATTTATAGAATTTAGTAGTGTCCATAGATTAAAATAAGAAATAAGAAATATTGATATCTTGATTTTTTGTGGTTTTAGCTTACTTTAAAGTTTTGCTTTTTTTTGTTTAATTTGAAAAAATGTAAGTAATCTTGAGGACCCCTTAGCATTTTTTTTTAATCCTAGATTGAAAGTTTAAAAGTTATTTGAAACTTTTGGAAAAAGTTGAAATTTGAAATTTGGTTAAATTTTGTTATTACACCAATTTTCATAACGTTTTACCATATGGTTCTATTGGCTGCCATAGACAACCAGCCAGGAGCGAAATAAAAACTTACAAACCTTGGCACCTAAACACAACAACTATACCATCAAACTGACAGAAAAAGATTCTGATGATCCCAATATGACTGGCATTATCTGCAGATTTTAATAGATAGCAGAGTGGAGTAGACTAATCCAGCACATGATTTATGAGTTTTGCACAGCTTTCAGTGTCCGCTCTCTCTCCTGTGTACAGGCTGACCTTCTCCTCCTCTCCAGCAGTGAGCCCTATGGACTTTGCTATATCGAGACTGCAGAGCTAGATGGGTGAGATGTTTTCTGTGAAATGTGTGTGGTTGCGCTAATATTGCGTGCTTCACTTCCCTTTGGACGTGTTCAACATCCAGCACAAGCATCTCAAATTCGATTTTGTGACTGACTGTATAGCAGTGAGAGCATGACACGATCATGAGCCTCTTTCATTCTATCGACTCTTTCCCATTCCAACAGAGAAACCAACCTGAAGGTGCGCCAGGCCTTGACTGTAACCTCAGACCTCGGGGACGATGTTGCTAGGCTTGCAGACTTTAATGGTAAAGCTTTTATTCAAACACACACACCATTATTGCACCATCAACAGAAATGAACTTGAGTCAACACGAGTAAACATAAACACTTATTGCATCCGTCACATCGATTAGATCGATCTCTGTGGCTTTCTCTTGAGGAACCTTTGGTATGCCCGTGTGTTTCTTTCGAAGGAGCGTTTGTAATGAGATTTGTAGTGTTTTCGCTTGGATTCCATTAAAGTTAATCCAGAGTGAAGCCTCTGCATTCGTGAAATTGGACAAAAATGATATTGGCTATAGTACTATCCAATGCTATCCAATGCAATCCAGTTCCAATGCTTCTAATTAGGATTAGGGATTTGAACACACTAATTCCATATTGTTTGTAATACGAACATGAGTGATAGTTCAAATTATATGGCTTTAATGGGGTGCTTTTAATTTAGTGTTTGAACAAACATCAAAAATCCCCTTAAAATTCCATTAAATGAGGGTATGCATTGACGTCACTTTCCCTCAGCCAGACTGGATCGAATTGGGGAAACTGCGAAAACGCGAGTAAAACAAACGATTATCAGTTTAAACTAAAGGTTGGACTCTATATAGTGTTCCTTACAACTTAAAAGGAGTAGTTCACTTTCAAATAAAAAATTCCTGATAATTTACTCGCCCCGATGTCATCTAAGATGTCCATGTCTTTCTTTCTTCAGTCGAAAAGAAATTAAGGTTTTTGAGGAAAATATTCCAGGATTTTTCTCCATATAATGGACTTCAAATGGTTCAAATGTCCGTCTCAATGCAGCTTTCAAAGGCTCTGCACGATCCCAGCTGAGAAATAAGGGTCTTATCTAGCGAAACGATCGGTCATTTCCTAAAATATTTTTTTTTACAAATTGTACCATCTCTGAGAAGCGCCACACATTACGTCATCACGTTGGAAAGGTGACGCGTGATGTAGTCGGAAGAACCGACCCAGTGTTTATATATTTATTTGTATTTGTGTCAGTTTATTGTTTAAAATGGTCCTGACGTGTGCATATCCTGGATGTTTAACGATATATCTCGCGTGACCTTTCCATCGTGATGACGTAATGCGTGGCACATCTCAGAGATGGTACAAGACGGGCATTTGTGGTTAAAAAGTATATCATTTTTATTTATTTTTAGAAAATGGCCGATCGTTTCGCTAGATAAGACTCTTATTTCTATGGATGGATGTACAACCCAGAAGCGCTGTGCTGTTACACTACGTGAACTCACTCAGAGGCCGCACAGAAGAAAATTAATAGTTGAATAAAGTCGTTATTTTTGTGTTTTTTTTGCGCACAAAATGTCTTCTCGTCGCTTGATAAACTTATGGTTGAGCCACTGTAGTCACTCGGACTATTTTAAACATTGTCTTTTCTAACTTTCTGGGCTGGCAAGTTTCGATCCCATAGAAGCCTATGGAGGAGTGAGACAGCTCTCAGATTTAATCAAAAATATCTTAATTTGTGTTCCGGAGATGAACGAAAGTCTTACGGGGTTGGAACAACATGAGGGTGAATGATTACAGACAGATTTTCATTTTTGGGTGAACTAACCCTTTAATTTCTTTTCGACTGAAGAAAGAAAGACATGGACATCTTAGATGACATGGGGGTGAGTAAATTATCAGGAATTTTTTATTTGAAAGTGAACTACTCCTTTAACAAAGATCCAGTGATCCATGGATATTGACATGCAGCCAGGAATCATGTTTCTTGACATTTATATGTGCCTGATTTCAACGCCGGGGAAATACATGAAGCAAATTTGCCTGTGAACGATTTATATAAATACAATATAGGTAGGTCTAAATCCGGGTGATCACTTATGATCAATGTTTCACTTTTGGTGGACTTTCCAATTGGTGAAAGTGTCTAATGATAAACGATAATGCGATAAAAAAACAATAAACATCTTCCTGTCACATGTTGTCTTTGAACGTGTCTTCCAGGGGAAGTCATCTGCGAGCCTCCCAACAACAAACTGGATAAGTTCACAGGGACTCTATACTGGGAAGATAATAAGTATCCTCTGGACAATGAGAAAATGCTCTTGAGAGGCTGTGTGCTCCGTAACACCGATTGGTGTTTCGGCTTGGTCATCTTCGCCGGTACGTTTCTCTTCAATATTCCTCCATTAATTGTCCTAGGCGAATGGCATTTTCACAGATTATTGATTAGCTATCTTGAGTAGATGTTCCTCAGAGACATATTGACTGCTTAGTTCTTCTGCCTCATCTGTAATCAATGTTATTATCTATGCTTAGCTCCTAATGCACACCATGATCTGTCCTGAGATGAACTCTGTTCTGATTGTCTCCATCAGGACTCCAAACCAAGCTCATGCAAAACTGTGGGAGTACGAAGTTCAAAAGGACCAGCATCGACAAACTGATGAACACCTTAGTGCTGTGGGTGAGTGTGTGTGGAGCATGCTGGGAATGATCGACATGTGGCATCTCACTTACTCATGCCGCCAGCCTTTCAAAAGGGCAGTTCATTTTGTTATTGTAAAACGCTTTGCATGCGTTAAAGGGATAGTTCACCCAAAAATGAAACTTTTGTCAATTACTCAATCTCATGTCATTCCAGACCCATAAAACTTTTGTTCATCTTCGAAACGCAAATCTCTGAGAGATTTCTGTCCATAAATCTGTTCATCATATAAGCGATCGTGTTTCTTTAGAAGAGTTTTGGGTGAATAGACTTTCAGTGGAGGGAAAGAAATCACTCAGATTTTATTTAAACCATCTTGATTTGTGTTTCAAAGATAAATGAAAGTCTTTGGAACGACATTAGGGTGATTAAATGATGAGAGAATTTTCATTTTGAGGATTGAAAATTATTCAGTGGAGACATATTTCCTGGTTTTCCAGATCTTTGGGTTTCTCATCTGTATGGGGATCATCCTGGCCATCGGAAACACCATTTGGGAGCAGAGTGTTGGCAGCAACTTTTGGGCGTATCTTCAGTGGAAGGAACTCACGATCAATGCAGTCTTGTCTGGCTTCCTGACCTTCTGGTCCTACGTTATCATCCTTAACACTGTTGTGCCCATCTCACTTTATGTTAGGTAGGTCAGATCATTCAATGTGATGGTAAACTGGTTTTGCTTCAGGACAACAGGTTTCACTTTGAACATGAAGTGGCAACCCAACACAGTATTGTTTGCTGTAAAAAAAAAACATTGACAAAAATTTACCTAAAGTCAGACATTGTATATGTGCAATGTATGGAATCCACTTAAGAAAATCATAATTATGACATATTGTTAATTCAGGATAATTGGGACATTTTTCCCAGTCATCTCAATGGCAAATCTCAAAGTCTAAAGTTATGTGATTTTTTTAATGTCCTAATCTCATAAATTCAGCTTTTTATTTCGCAATTATTACTTTTTGTCATAATTTTAACTTTTTATCTCATAATTATGACTTGGTATGTAATAATTTAGATTTTTAATCATATAATTAAGACTTTATGGTCTGGTTTCACAGACAGGGCTTAGATTAAGCCAGGATTACTTCTTAGTTCAATTAGGACATTTAAGTAGCTTTGATAAACGTGCCTTAGAAAAAAAAAAAAACACATAACTGGTGTGCATCTAGAGACAAAACTATGGTAGTGGCATATTTTAAAGTCCCCCTGTAGTCAATAATTTCATCCCTTAAAACTCATCTTTGATCACCAAAATGACATATTTAAAAAAAAATTCCTTGAAAAAAAATTATTCATGCCTTAAAATAGCTTGAATGTAACTCTACACCCTTGCCTCATTTAGTAAACCCGGTTCTATGAATATGCAAATTAGTCCCGCCTCCACTCACTCACACCAGCTCAGAGATCCACTCGTTGACCAGCACACGTTGACCTGAGTGTCAAGATACGCCAATGCAAGTTGCTTTCAGTTAAAACAGCTCAAACATGTATCTTAGTCCTGGACGATCTTAAGCCTTGTCTGTGAAACTGGGGGTGGATTCTTTATCTAATAATTGCGATTTTAAAAAGCATGCTGTGGTAAATCATAATTTGAATGCAGTAATTATGACTTTTTTTGTCCTAATTATGACTTTATCTCAATACTTTTTGTCATAAACATAACTTAATATTTCAATTATGACTTTTGTAATATCTCATAATTTAGACTTTCTATTTTATAATTTCAAATGTGTATCTATTTTTATATATTTTTTATACAAAACAATGTACAGACAAAAAAAAATTCTTACAGATAAATAAATTAAAGGCGCAGTAAGCGATTTCTGAGAAACACTGTTGATATTTGCAATCGACACCCAAACAAACACACCCCTCCCTTCATTGCTCCGCCCCCAAAATAACGAACACGCTACGAAACACAGGCAACCGCTAACAGCTGCCGCATCAGAAAGCTTGCGCAAGTATGGAAGAATCATCTGTGACTCAACAACAGCATATCTTACTTCTGTGAAAAAGATTTATCGAGCAGAAACAAAGCAACCTCAGCGTCCGTTTTCAGACCTGAAAAGCTTTTCCAATATTAACACGTCCTAGACGTCCTTGCTCATCACAACCCTTCTTCTTCCAATCATATTCTTCTGACCTTTTCATCTTTGGTAATATCTCAGCCATCTCTCTTTCCTCAGTCTTTCCACAAATGTCCTGCTCTCTCTCTCTCTCTCTCTCTCTCTCTCTCATCCCCATCATGAGCGGATACGCCCCTTTTTGCTGATTGGCTACAAGAGTGTTTTTGTGCTCCGTGGATCATTCCCGAGTAACTTTTATTCTTCTATTTACACAGCCAGGACTATGTTCAACAAACAAAAAATTATCACACACTCAGAACAGACATCTAGCAAATATTTACAAAATTGTTTGATTTAAATGTTCAACAGTGTTTCTCAGAAATCACTTACTGCACCTTTAAGGACAAAAAAAGAAGACTTGGACATTAACTTACTATATTACAGCGTAGAAGTTTTGCGGCTGGGCCACAGCTACTTTATAAACTGGGACAGACGAATGTACTACAGCCGCAAGGACACTCCCGCCGAGGCGCGCACCACCACCCTCAACGAGGAGCTGGGCCAGGTGGAGTTTATCTTCTCAGACAAAACAGGCACCCTGACCCAGAACATCATGGTGTTCAATAAGTGTTCCATCAATGGGAAGACCTACGGTACGCTTCAACACCTCCTGTTGTACGTCCACACTTACAGACACATGTGGATATATGTATTAATAGATGTGATTTTGTTTGTCCAGGTGATGTTTATGATGAGTTTGGGCATAAAGTGGATATTACAGAGGTAAAGAAACAAGTTGTTTATTTAAATTATTTCTTAAATTAATTATTTTATTATTAATTATTTTAAAAAATGCATAAAATATTAATTTAAAAAATAATAATTATGTTGGCTTTCAGACTGTTCTGACTCCGTGTGCTATATATTTTCTAACTGATCCGACTTACGATTTTCATTAAATGGACGATCAAAACCACGAAAAGTCGCATAGGGGGTCGGTCTAAACTTTTGTACAATAAGACTTATAGAGTATTTAAGATGTCTATCAATAGCAAAGCTTAATGACTATCATAAGACAACATGCTAATTCATGCTAACAAAGTGTTAAATTATGTTAGCAAAGTGTTAAAACATGGTAATTATGCTACATGCTACAAGCAACATGCTAATTAATGCTACCAAAGTGCTAAATTGTGTTAGCAACATGTTAATTCATGCTAGCTAGCAGTGTGTAAAAACATGCTAGCATTGTTAATTCATGCTAGCAACATGCTAATTCAAGCTAGCAAAGTATTAGATTATGCTAGCAAAGTGTTAAAACATGCTAATTCATGCTAGCAATGTGTTAAATCATGTTAGCAGCATGTTAATTCATGCTACCAACAAGCTGAAACATGTTAACAATGTGTTAAATCGTGTTAGCAACCTGTTAAATCATGCTAGCAACATGTTAATTCATGCTATCAGCATGTTAAAACATGCTAGCAAAATGTTAATTCATGCTAGTCACATGTTAATCATGCTAACAACCTACTAATTCATGCTAGCAAACTTTTCCTTCTCTCAGTAAAACCTTTTATTAACTTCAAGCTGTTCAAAGTTATTTTAAACTTTCAAACCTGGCTTTGTCAAGCCAATATCAAAGTTTGTCTTCAACCTTTACTCATCTAGTTATATTTAAATGTTTGGTAACACTTTAGATTATGGAAAACATTCACTATTTACTAGTTTCTCATTAGTCAAGTCAACTTTATTTATATAGCGCTTTATACACAACAGATTGTTTTAAAGCGGCTTTACAGGGTTAACAGGGAAATTATACATTTCGGCTGTTGTTCATATTACTAGCATATTGACTGTTTATTAGTACTTATAAAGCACATATTAATGCTATTCTGCATGACCATATTCTACATCCCTTAATCCAACCCAATACCTAAACATAACTACTACAACAACTATCTTACTTATAAATACCTATAAGATAAAATTTCTTCTTTTTTTTTATATAATAGACAAAATACAGATTTGGCAGTCACACTTGTCTCTGACTCTTGTAGAAAACACCATGTGTAGATTTCTCCTTCAACCCACTGATGGACCGGAAATTCCGTTTCCATGACAGCAGTTTGGTTGAGGCCATCAAGCTGGAAGAGCCTCTGGTGCAGGAATTCTTCCGTCTGTTAGCGCTCTGCCACACCGTCATGCCAGAGGAGAGAAATGAGGGTAAACTGGACCACAAACACCTTAAATATATCTTCGCATCCTTTTGTTGTATTATGCAGCAGAAGAGATTTTGAGTGGACTTTGATTGAAATGATTCCATGTTGAAGGTGAGCTGGTGTATCAGGCACAATCTCCGGATGAAGGAGCCCTGGTTACTGCTGCACGCAACTTTGGCTTCGTATTCCGGTCTCGAACGCCGGAAACCATCACTTTATATGAGATGGGTCAGGCGGTCACCTATCAGCTAATAGCCATTTTAGACTTCAACAACGTCCGGAAGAGAATGAGCGTCATTGGTTGGTTCTGATTCATTTTTGAAATCTTCAAGACATTTTAAATAAAAACTTTTACATTTTTATGTAATCTTAGTCACAATCTTGTATTGTCTGATAACTTTAATATTTCACAAAAGCTATCCCTGACATAATTCTCGCTCTTATGGGTCTGTATGCATAATTCATCCATTCACATTGAGGAATCAATAGTTGGCTGGTCTGTTGATACTGTTGTATACTTGTATATTTATAAGTAGCACTCTCATTTCCTGTCTCTTCCGCAGTGAGGAACCCAAAGGGGCAGTTAAAGCTTTACTCAAAAGGAGCCGACACTATTGTCTTCGACAGGCTGGACCCATCTAATGAAGAGCTTGTGTTTACTACCTCAGAGCACCTTAATGTGAGTCTCTATTATTAAGCCACCCTTCCCTTTTATCCTGTTGTGGATGTTGATCCCTAGCTAGTATAGTACTGTGGTGTGCTGCCACTAACAAGAAAGTGTCAAAAGAGTACCATGAATGATATTACTGTTTTTTGTTGTTTTTTTGGATGTGGCACCATGGTGATACCATTTTTGGGCATGTATTGTGGCGATAACATGTTTTTTTGTGAATGAAGCATGGTAATACTATGTTATTTGGTTGAGATAACATGTTTAAACCATGTTTTGGGTTATTTACATTATAATACCATGTCAGTTAGATGCAATATCATGGTAAGACCATGGGGGCATTTACCATGGTAAAACCAGTTTTGGGGCATGTACTGTTGTCATACCATGCTATTTGAATGCAGCACCATGGTAAACCATGTTGTTGAGCATTTACTATAATAATACCAAGTTTTTTGGATGTGATACCAAAGTAAGACAGTGTCTTTTGCTATGGTAATACCATTTCTTTTTTGTGCCATTTACTATAATAATGCCATTATGGATGCAGTACCATGGTAAAACAATGTTGTTGGGCATTTACCATGTTAATACCTTGGAACTTGGATGGAATACCACGGTAAGACCATGTTTTGGGGCATTTGCCATGGAAATACTGTATCTTGTTTCCTCCACATGTTCTGGGTACTATGTTATTTGGATGCATTACCAGTATCATTGTAAAACCATGTTGTTTGGCATTTACCATGCTAATGCCATGTTTTTTTTGGATTTTACATGGTAATACTATGTTTTTAGGCATGTACTATAATAATACCATGTAGAACCATGGTAAAAATCATGTTGTTGGGCATTTACATTTATGTTATTTTGATGTGATATCCTGGGAAGGCCATGTTTTCAGGGCATGTCATTTTGATGTACTGTAAAACCGTGGTAAAACCATGTTGTTTGGTGTTTACCATGATATCATGTTATTTGGATGCATTATCGTGGTGAAACCATGTCGTTGGACATTTACCATCTTAATATGTTGTTGAATGGAATACCATGGTAAAACCATGTTTTGGGCCTTTATCAAAACAATACCATGTTCTTTCATGTTCATTTACCATGGTAATCTTTGTACTTTTATGCTAAAACAAGTACTTTGGAGTGCCTCATAACCTGAAATAGTAACGAAATACCGTGGTATTACTGTCTGAAACTCATACTGTTACCAAACTTTGGTCTTATTTAGGCATCACTAAAAACCTTAATAATTATAAGCTTCAGGTTATGCAGATTCTTGTATTTTTTAAGTCTTTTCATTCTGTGTTTGTTTCTACTCCACTCAATGCGCTTGAGAATCGTGACACTAGAGATGTAGACGCACCACTCCACTTGACAAATTACAGCAACGTGAGTGTCAGAGCGGCACAGTCGATACAAACAAGGCTCATTTTCTCCATGGCTAAAAGCTCTGTCTTAGTAGAGATAAGCTTTATTTTATTCAGATCAATTCCATTACGTGTCTTGTAGGCTTTTCAGATGGAAAACACTTTATACAAACACTTTTGGTGTTTGGTGTTTCATTAATGTCCTTGCCTGCACATTATTGTTAGCATTTATATTAGCTACTTCGACAAAGGTACTTCTATTGCAAAAACCAGAAGAATTTCCTCAGAAAATGTAAAAGTGTAGTGTTTAGCTGTAAATATTATCAATGAAGTCAACCTCTCAAACCATATTCAAAGAAACAATAACACTATTGTCTAGAGCTAGACTGGTCAGTCTAAAAGCAGCCTATGGGCCGTACTTATTACAGACTGAGACGCTGTCCATTATTCATGTCTCATTTATGGCTTTCTGCGGGCCCTCAAAGTGCAATAAGACTCACGTCACTGGAGAAGCTGTGCTAGTGGGATAAAAATAGCAAATAATGATAGCAAACTTAACTCAAATTAGATCAAAGATGGGAAGAACTGCGTAGCGTGCTCCTTATTTTCACTGAAGAAACATTTGATGTAATTTATTGCAATTTTCATGGTGAGATAAGCACGGGGGTTACGGGGGTTATGACCCCCCCAAAAATCTGATCCAGCTAATATAACCCCCCCCCCCCCCATATTAAAATAAATATGAAATATTCCGAATGAATACTTTTGTTCGTTTTATTTATTTCATTTGCCAGCAAGAAAGATAGTATCATATTTTAAATAATCTGTAATGTACTTCCCGCCCACCGCACCGCCGACTACTTGGTATTACCCAACCCGCTTTCTCTACCAAGTTTGTTCACTATATTGCGCAGTCGCTGGGATGAATACATGGGTTTCTCGGCGACGTCATCACTGCTTGCGCACGCAACCAGGAGGCAATAGACCCGCGGTCTTCGTATCGGAGTAAAGGGTTTAGGCTAGTAGCATAGTGGTGGTGTTGTCTCTAAGTCAAAATGCAAAGAAGTTGTTGCGTAATTTATTTATATGCAGGCCTATCTGTTGTGTTTTATCTGCTCATTTAAATTATACATGTTGCAAGTAATTCCAAATTTAGGCAAATGGAAGAGTGGGACAGAAGAAGGAAGTATGTTATAGGCTATTCTTTCTATTCATAATTTGACGAGCTGCACATGACCACATAGCACGTAGTTGTATGCATCAATGGATTTGTACGCTCTAATCATTTATTTTGTATACACACTTGGTGTCTGAATAAGATAATTATATAGCCTATATCAGGCCATACAATTGCTGGCCACTATTTGTCATCCGCAATCCAAAGATCGTCATGTATTGCGTAGGGATCCGGCAAGATCTCACCATTGCTGAGAGTAAGTTTTTTAATATAATCGCCACGGTCGGAGGTACTAAGGCTACATAATCCATCGTCAAATCTTTGATTTACACTAATGTAACGTTATATGTGCAGTCATGAAATGCTGCAGGTCGTAAAGTAACGTAACGTAAACAAGGTTAACTTATATAAAAGCAAATGCTGCACTGCTAACATTACATTACTAACTTAGTCTAACATGATAATTCATACATGCATCACAGTATGTCCGGATTCGTAAACAGTTGGACGTTTTACATATGTTATAATAATATGAAACACAAACAAACAGATCCAACTCTGAAATTGCAGTTTATTATTAAGTCAACAAGAAATTACAAACAATGGGAAATCTACGTTAATTACAATATCTTTACAGAATTCGGCATAACAGATAGCGGGTTTTTTGCCTCCTGGATGCGCGCGCATCCGGTATTGTTTGTATACAAGAAACCCGTGTATGGTTGGAGAAAGCTGACGGTGCATGCTAACGGATGGAAAGATGAAAAAGGACACTGAAAGACAGCCAGACAACGATTTTTCATTGTTGGTCGACACCATTTTTTACAGTCTATGGTCGACACCAGCCAAAAAGAGGAAAAATCCTGACCAAACGGAGGTGCGTTTCTCAAAGTGTGAGGCGCGGGCGCGTGCGCGGCCCACTGCTGGGGGGGAATAGAGACATGACAAATGGGGCGCGACAAACAGGTTTTGTGCCCATCTTTTTAATTCCCTTATTTATTGACCATACACTCAAAACAAAACAAAGACACATTTAAATGTAAGCCTTGCTGAACCTTTTTACACGTAAGTTTAAAAGTAGTAGCTAGGCTATCACTTTATGGTTCCCATGGAGACGCGTCATTCATTGCTTGTCACACCGCAGCCACAATAGCGCTGAATGAATGACTGATGATCTGCTTTTATTTCTTTTTATTCAAAATTTCACAAATTTGTTAGCTATAGCAGGATATATCTGATATTCCGATTGTCAAATATGTGCAAGTGGATGTGTTTTGTTGTTTAAACACCTTTATAACGATCGCGTTAGTTGTATGCGCAACGTATTTTAGGTAAGTTATCTTAAAATACCTAAAAACAAAAATACGTAAATTATTAGGAATTTACCACCTCCGGCTCAATTTGAGATTATTATCATTATTTTTATTTTTTTATAATTTTTTTGTTCTTTTTGCAGTTTGCAAAGTGACAAAATGAATCAAAGCACAACTAGTCCACACTTTCCCAGTTTCTGAATTTGATGTTATCAGAGGCTAAATGCAAACACAATTTTTTTTATCTACTTTTGAGTCTTATTTCATGCAAAGTGATAATATAATTGCACTTTCATTTTCTCTCTTTGAAAGTTTTTAATGCTGTTATTTGATGTTAAGTTTTTAAAATGTGATGTTAATAAAATACATTTTAACAGATAAACTTAAAGATTTTGTTAGTGGATGGTGAGTTTTGGTGATGCCCACCAATATGTGAAATCTGTTCAGAATAAAGGTGCAAGCTGCACTCCAGTGTGCCACCCTATATTGTAATATTGAGAGTTGAATTGTGCATAATACATTTGCTGCATGTAGGTGCCAATACAGTGATGCAATTGATTAATCTTTAAGTTTTTTTTTTTAGTTAGTTTTTTTTTTATAAGATATTGAACACACAAAAAATCAATTAATTGGAAGCTGCCACTGCTGGCTAGTGCTTAAACACTGTGTCATTATGGCATAAATAGTCAAGTGAACAACTGCATTTACGTTAAGTAGCCTAAATCAGTAAAAGTATCACAATGTATTTCTAAAACAGGAACGGCAAATTACCTTTTACACAAGAAAATTATTCAATAAATAAATTAATAAATATGCAGCGAGTTTAACCCCCCCAATGGTAGACCCAAAGTTACGCCCTTGAATATATCTCTCTGCTAAATGAGTGTCCTCTGTTTCTGTGTGGTAGGAGTTCGCCGGGGAGGGTCTCAGAACATTAGCGCTGGCGTACAAAGACCTGGATGAAGACGTGTTTGATAAATGGATGAAGAAACTGCTGTTCGCCAGCACGACACTGGATAACAGAGAAGAAAAACTCGGAGCTCTGTATGAAGAAATAGAGCAGGGCATGATGGTAAATGTGACTTTATTATTATTGAGACCATCTATCTATCTATCTATCTATCTACCTATCTATCTATCTATCTATCTATCTATCTATCTATCTATCTATCCATCCATCCATCCATCCATCCATCCATCCATCCATCTATCCATCTATCCATCGATCTATCCATCCATCCATCCATCCATCCATCCATCCATCCATCCATCTATCTATCTATCTATCTATCTATTCATCTATCCATCCATCCATCCATCCATCCATCCATCCATCCATCCATCCATCCATCCATCTATCTATGTATTCATCCATCCATCCATCCATCTATTCATCTATCCATCCATCCATCCATCCATCCATCCATCCATCTACCTATCTATCCATCCATCCATCCATCTATCATCCATCTATCTATCTATCTATCTATTCATCTATCCATCCATCCATCCATCTATCCGTCTATCTATCCATCCATCTATCCATCTATCTATCTATCTATTCATCTATCCATCCATCCATCCATCTATCCATCTGTCTATCTATCTATGTATTCATCCATCCATCCATCCATCCATCCATCCATCTATCTATTCATCTATCCATCCATCTATCTATCCATCCATCCATCATCCATCCATCCATCCATCCATCCATCCATCCATCCATCCATCCATCCATCCATCCATCCATCTATCCATCCATCTATCCATCTATCCGTCTATCTATCCATCTATCCATCCATCTATCTATGTATTCATCCATCCATCCATCCATCCATCTATCTATCTATCACAGAATTTGTGCTCACACCCAATAAAGCTGCCTCTCAGTACTAAATTGAATTCTTTTTTGCTGCTTATTGCATTTAAACAGTCAAATACACACAAAATAATGTCAAAATGCCAGTCTTGGCGAGTATTCACGTAAACACAGTCAGTTAAGTAACGGAAACAGTTGAGAAAGAAAACGCTTGTGTAACAGTTTAATGGATCTGTGCATTAGGTCTTAAAGTGACAGCAACCCAATAAACCTGCTGCCAAATTATGAGATACATTTTAAAATATCTATATGCCAGTTTTTCCCCATGGTATCAATTTCAAAATTGTGGCCAGTGAAAATGCTGAGTGGCTAATGACTTTGGAAAACCACTAGCCAACAGTGGCTCGTGAGCAAAAAGGTTAATGTCAAACCCTGACGCTTGCCGTGCCGTCTATGCAAATATTACACAACAAAGTATCAAAAACATGTTTTACACAACTGTATGTTCAACTGCACTGTCTAACCACACACTTAAAAGTATGACATTTTCCATCATTAGTGAACTACATAGTATTAGTATGCAAATTGAGACACAGTCTAATCTACAATAGAAAATAAAAAATCCCAGATAAATCATTCAGTTATTCACAATGATGTCATACTGCGTTATGTTACATTTTGCTTTTGAAACAATGTCCCTCTTTTTCCTGAAGCTGCTTGGTGCTACAGCGATAGAGGACAAACTTCAAGAAGGGGTTCCAGAGACGATTGCCTGTCTGACCTTGGCCAACATCAAGATCTGGGTGCTCACCGGAGACAAGCTAGGTAACCGGTGCTAATGAGAACCTATAGCATTCATCGAAGACCTAATCGAGACAAATTCTCACCGTCTCGTTCCTGTTGTGGTTGCAGAGACGGCAATGAACATCGGCTACTCGTGTAACATGCTCAGAGACGACATGGACGAGGTGTTTATAATCTCAGGTCACACCATGCTTGAGGTTCAACAGGAGCTCAGGTAACGTTTAACTAAACAAAAATGTCATTCTTGTATAAAGATTAAAGGTCTTACAGCCTGTTTTGACACATTGAATTGAACTATTGTTTGTTATAGTGAAATAAAATGTCATTTTCTGATGCTTTGTGCAAAGGACTGCTAAAGAGAGAATCATGGGACCCAGCGGAGAGAAATTCAGCAGTGGCCTTGACATGGAAAAGACAGAATTGTACTCAAGTGACTCCGTCTTTGAAGAGACCATCATCGCAGAGTACGCTTTAATCATCAACGGACACAGTTTGGTAAGGGTCTCCGTCTGGGTCCTGAAGAGGATTTGACTTAATTGCTGTCTTAATAATGTGTTGCTAAGCTCCTAACCATGGTCGTTGTCTTCAAAAAAGAACATTTGGTTCAGCACTCTCCTGATTTTTTTTTAAGGCAGAGAGTGGCAGAAATCGGTTTTGCTTGGATAACTGTCCTTGAGGCCAATGACATCAACTCAAGACTCTCACAAATTAACTTAATTGAAACAATTCAGCCGACACATGCTGATAGCATATACATGTCAGTAAATGTAAGGTTTGTGTGTGTTGATCTACCATGAAGGCTCATGCCTTGGAGGCAGACCTGGAGCTGATCCTGGTGGACGTGGCGTGTCTGTGTAAGACTGTCATCTGCTGTCGGGTCACTCCACTGCAGAAAGCTCAGGTGGTTGAGCTCATAAAGAGACACAAGCAAGCCGTCACTCTCGCCATCGGAGACGGAGCCAATGACGTCAGTATGATCAATAGTAAGACGTCACTTTCCTGCTAATCATTGTCATAATACTGTACATCCACAACACCAAACCAATCAACCTATCTATCTATCTATCTATCTATCTATCTATCTATCTATCTATCTATCTATCTATCTATCTATCTATCTATCTATCTAGACTGCATGTTTCTGTCTGTCTGTCTATCTATCTATCTATCTATCTATCTATCTATCTATCTATCTATCTATCTATCTATCTATCTATCTAGTCTGCATGTTTCCATCTGTCTGTCTGTCTATCTATCTATCTATCTATCTATCTATCTAGTCTGCATGTTTCCATCTGTCTGTCTGTCTATCTATCTATCTATCTATCTATCTATCTAGACTGCATGTTTCTGTCTGTCTATCTATCTATCTATCTATCTATCTATCTATCTATCTATCTATCTGCTTGTTTCTGTCTGTCTGTCTGTCTATCTATCTATCTATCTATCTAGACTGCATGTTTCTGTCTGTCTATCTATCTATCTATCTATCTATCTATCTATCTATCTATCTATCTATCTATCTATCTATCTATCTATCTGCTTGTTTCTGTCTGTCTGTCTATCTATCTATCTATCTATCTATCTATCTATCTATCTATCTATCTATCTATCTATCTATCTAGTCTGCATGTTTCCATCTGTCTGTCTGTCTATCTATCTATCTATCTATCTATCTATCTATCTATCTATCTATCTATCTATCTATCTATCTATCTATCTAGTCTGCATGTTTCCATCTGTCTGTCTGTCTATCTATCTATCTATCTATCTATCTATCTATCTATCTATCTAGACTGCATGTTTCTGTCTGTCTATCTATCTATCTATCTATCTATCTATCTATCTATCTATCTATCTATCTATCTATCTATCTATCTATCTATCTATCTGCTTGTTTCTGTCTGTCTGTCTATCTATCTATCTATCTATCTATCTATCTATCTATCTATCTAGTCTGCATGTTTCCATCTGTCTGTCTGTCTATCTATCTATCTATCTATCTATCTGTCTGTCTGTCCGTCCGTCCGTCCGTCCCTCCATCCATCCATCCATCCATCCATCCATCCATCCATCCATCCATCCATCCATCCATCCATCAATCTATCTATCTATCTATCTGTCTGCATATTTATATCTACTGTATCTATCTATCTATCTTATTCTTAATGCACAGTGTGATCGGGTGCTTGTGACATACAGGATATACGCCATACGGCTGAAATATTCGATGCAGATGCACTGCTGGTCTAATAGAGTGGTTGCTATGGAAATATGCTGGGCTTTTTGAGATGTGTGTAAAGATGTGTGTGTACGGTCTGCTCCCCCCCAGCGGCACACATTGGTGTGGGCATCAGCGGACAGGAGGGCATGCAGGCGGTGTTGGCCTCTGACTATTCCTTTGCCCAGTTCCGCTACCTGCAGCGCCTCCTGCTCGTCCACGGGCGCTGGTCCTACCACCGCATGTGCAACTTCCTCTGTTACTTCTTCTACAAGAACTTCGCCTTCACACTGGTCCATTTCTGGTACGGGTTCCTCTGTGGATTCTCTGCCCAGGTGAATATTTCAGCCTGTGGATGCAATATGCATATGCTTTCAATTGAAGATTGTAAATGTATATATAATTGTTATTTTGTCATTGCAGACGGTATACGACCAGTGGTTCATCACACTCTTCAACATTGTCTACACCTCACTTCCTGTTCTGGCCATGGGCCTGTTTGATCAGGTAAGCCTGGTCATGATGTCAGTTTTTGGTCATGAAAGCTGCATTGTGTAGCAGCACCAAACACTGCAATCTTTGCCTTTTAACACTGAGATTGTTGGTTTTGCAGGATGTGAACGAGCAGTACAGTTTACGCTATCCAAACTTGTACAGACCTGGGCAGCTTAACCAGCTCTTCAACAAGAGAAAGTTCTTCACCTGTACGCTGCAGGGGGTCTGCACCTCTTTTATCCTCTTCTTCATCCCATATGGAGCCTTCATGACCGCCGTGCGGGATGACGGCGCACAAATCTCTGATCAGCAGGCTTTTGCCGTCACCATAGCAACCTCTTTGGTCATTGTGGTCAGTATACAGGTGAGCCAATTTAACACTTGTGCTTGTTAATATTCAGTCCATTAAAATTACTACTTCAGAAATAAATTACAAAAAGTTTTTTTTTTTTCTCTGAGGGACACGTTTGACGCGAATTTCTGTTTATCTTGACTGTGGAATCTAAAAGATTGATGTTAACCCTAACTTTAACCCAAACCATATATAGATAAAAATAAGTGAATTTGAGAAATAAAAATGTATGTTTTGTTTAATAAAGGTGCTTTACTAATTGTATAATAAAGATGTTTAAAAAAAAAATTCATGACATTCAAACACAATTACCCTAAATCTCATTCTCGTGAGCTTCCCACTTACGAGTTTCTCAACTCGTAAATACGATCTTTACGACATGACTTGAACGCACCATATGAACTTGTTCGGGCATGTCCCTGACTCCGCCCACATGTTATGTCACAGATATTTCAAAATAAGAGTTTAACAGGGATTCTATACAATTTATGCTAACAATTTTTGAAATATTACATTTTGTTTCAGATTGGGCTTGACACCAACTACTGGACCGCTGTGAACCATTTCTTTATATGGGGCAGTCTAGCTGTTTACTTTGCGATCCTTTTTGCTTTGCACAGCGACAGCATTTTTACCATATTCCCGAACCAGTTCCCTTTCATAGGTAAGAATTTAAATGCATTTAGAGATGTACTTTTAGTATTATTTATTGTTTTGTCATATATATATTTGTATTTTAATTCCTAAACAACCAAGGCAGTTGTTCTTGGACTTCATACTGACATCTACTGGTGTGGATGTAGCATCATATTTTTGCTGTAAATTCAATGTAAGAAATGGTGAAAACCATATTCACAGCATTTTGTTACAATGATTGCATCATTCTAAGACCAAAATAGTCAGATATTTGCGAGTAGTCAGGGGGACCATCCGGTGTACAATAACAGCTTTTTCAAATATTGTTGAAGTTAATTTTTTTTTTTTTTTGATTGTAGGTACCGCACGTAACTCTCTGAATCAGGGGATTGTGTGGCTGGTCATCCTCCTCACCACAGTCGTGTGTATAATGCCCATGGTGGCGGTCCGGTTCATCAGGACTGACCTCTATCCCACACACACTGACAAGGTTTATACATACATACATGAATTTTACAGCAGTGGGAAGAAAAAAGTTATTAACATGTCCTTATGAATGAGTGAATACACTACCGTTAAAAAATTTGGGGTTGTGAAGATCTTGTTTTTGAGTCTCCTCTGCTCACTAAGGCTGCATATATTTGATCAAAAATACGATAAAAATAGAAATATTGTGAAATATTTTTACAATTTAAAATAACTGTTTTCTATTTGAATGTATTTAAAAATGTAATTTATTCTTGTGATGCAAAGCTGAATGTTCAGCATCATTACTCCAGTCTTCAGTGTCACATGATCCTTCAGAAATCAGTCTAATATGATGATTTGATGCAACATTTTTTTTTATTATCAATAATGAAAACAGTTGTGCTGCTTAGCATTTTTGTGGAAACCATAATATATTTTTTTCAGGGTTCTTTGATGAATAAAAAAGTTTAAAAGAATAACATTTTAAATAGAAATAATACAATACAAATGACACTTTTAAACAATTTAATGCAACCTTGCTTAATAAAAGTATTCATTTCTTTCTCAAAAAGAGAAAATCTTACTGACCTCAAACCGTTTGCCCTCCCGCAGGTGCGTTTACTTCAGCAGGCCACTAGGCGGCAGGGTCCTCAAGAGCAGAACCTCAGGAGAGTCCGCCGGACGAGTTCTCGGCGCTCGGCGTACGCTTTCGCCCACCAGCAGGGATACGGAGAACTCATCACCTCCGGCAAGAACATGAAGGTACCAACATCCTCTACTTCCACGTATCCACTCTCCTCACCGTTGAGAGGCCCTGCGGACACCAACCTGGTGAAAAACACCACCAGTGCGAAAGAGACCACCTCAACAACCTCTAGATTTAGGAGGGAAAGTCACCAAAATCAAGAGGTAATGGTGGAGGACTTGGAGGCCAGATAAAGGGCTGTTTTTCTTTCTTTACTGAAGGAAGAGGAAATAGCGCCCGTCTTTAATGTGAGAAAATATAATGGATTTTGGGCAGACACACTCTGGGCTCCCAGAGATGCCCGTGGGCACGGCCACACATGCACAGGAGACTCCAAAGAGCCAGCACAATGAAGCACAGAAACCTAATTTTCACTCTCAAGCGAATCTGTTGCCGTCTCATAAGGCACCCGTTCAGTGAATTCGACAACGAACCTCAGATTAATTTTGTATTCTCACCGTTTTTGTATTTCGAGTTCTCAGAACTTCCCTTTATGCATTTGCGAATGTTTCAGGCATCTGAAACGTTAAATCCACGAGTTCTATAACCTGCGCAATTTTAAACGCGAGTTTACGTTCAACAAAATGACGTGTGAAATACAGTAATACCTCTTGTTTTGTTAATATAAACACAGACACAAGCATCTGCAGTGGATATGTTTAAAGACCTGGAAGTTGCTTCTATACCCTCAGTTTACTAAAGCACACCCAAATGAATCATGCTAATGGATGACTACTAACAATTAGGAATGTGCGAAACCAATGCCTCAGAGAAAAAGCACTGGCTGTAAATCTTACGTTGGCTTTGCAAAGCAAACTCCAGCTTTTTCAACAATTGAATGGGTTTTTTATAAAAAAGGAAGTGTAAAACCATTCCACACTTGTCCATAGTTAGTGCTTTTGCATGCAACTCAACGAGTTTTATTGAGTCGTGCCTTCCATCGAGCGATAGACTGAAGCATTTACACGATTAAACTTCTAGAATTCCACATCTATCTACTACAAAGGTCTAAAGTGGGCATTTCTTTCAAACGATCCTTTACAGAAGGAATTTTTGTGCCTTTTTGTTTTCCTTTCATCAAAGGAAGTACTTTCAGTTGTGTTTGTCGTTTGAAACGTGACGGCATAGTTTTTTTCTCTGAATGTATCAAAGGCACATTAGCTGTTCATTGCCCTCATTGCCTACTTTAACGTAGATAATATTTTCTAAAATAATTTATTTGACGAGGGGCGTCGTGCAACGTTTCCTTTTTATGAGTGTACGGTTGACGTTATTTTAATGTTATGTTAAATATATATATATATGACGAATGTATACGATTTTTCTGCTGTACGATTTTGTCAACAAAGACCATGCAGATTGTTTATTGGTTTTATTTAAATGCATGGATTTTTATACAATTCATTGTAATTTTTTATATGATATTCATTAAATGGCCATTGTTTAATTTATTTAAAAATGGATGGTTTGCCTTCATGTTGAGTTTTTTACTCGAGTGCTGTGGGTTGTTGCCAAGGTGCTGAGTGGTTGCCAGGGGGTTGCTAGGTGGTTGCTATGATGCAGTATGTGTCTAAATGTGCAGGGGTCACATTTGTGAAATTGTTGGGGAAATTTCATGAGCAAAATTCACTGTCACGTTACGTAGATTCCTATTGAAAAGCTTTCGCCCGTGAAAGAACGGTAAATCTAAAAGCACATAATTACTTACACAATACTAAACGCAAGCATGAGCAACAGTAATAGTGATGTTTATTGCTTACCGTAGTACACCACTGATGACATGTTTATTATTAAATGAAAAAAGTAAATGATGAGGCTTGGAAACATTGAAATGTTTTTATTGAATGTTGAATATTGACCTTGAACGCTTTCAAAGTGGGAATGTATAGAGCAATTCTTGGTACTTTACAAGTGCCCTGACAACCTCGAACTGGGTATAAAATGATCACTGATTTCTTCATTATTTCGAAACGTACAGAGTGAAAGTGCCCATTCAGAGTTTATAAAGTCAGTTTCCCTTTCATCAGATTTGCCATTACACGCAACACCTCCTTCACCCACATTGTGTAGCTAAAATGAGAGAAAATAGCCCTGCTACTTTTCATTCCTCTATGAAAATTGCCGCCCCTCCTCCCGGCTTTGTCACGAATAAACTCTGCTTTTCCAGAGCGGATCGACGGGCGTCAGGCAGGTAATATCGTGCACTCACGGTTTGGAGAAAAGAATCTATCTTTTCCCCAGGAACCATGGAAACCGTGCAACCTCCCCATCCAGCTCCGGTCAACCTCGACCCCACGGCGCCCGCCTGCCTGTGAACAGAGGAAGAGGTTTCGCTAAAACTAAAATTCATTAGACAGACTCAAGCTATTTCCAGTAGTTTGCCGCAGAAGCTCAGAGATGAGACTCATTTGGCCTCACAGAAGAAATACACTACAGGTCAAAAGTGAATTAACTCAGATTCATTAAGATTTTAATCAATAATGTACCAAAGATACATTTATTTGATTAAAAGTACAGTAAAAATTGTAAAAAATTATAATTTAAAAAGTATAATAAAATATTTTAATGCTGTATTTTCAGCATCATTACTCCAGTCCTCTGTGTCACATGATCCTTTCAATCCAACACACCCAAAAATTTGAATGATATTGTATCAGGTTTTAATTATCTATTTAAACAGTAATGCATCACAGGAATAAATTACATTTTAAAATGTAGCAAAATAGAAAATAGTTGTTTTAAATTGTAATAATATTTCACAATATTACTGTTTTTACTGGATTTCTGCTCAAATAAATGCATCTCTGATGAGCAGAAGAGACTTTCAAAAACATAAAAAAGAAATATTCCAAACTTTTGACCTGTAGTGTATGTGAAAAGAAAAAAGCCAATGCATATTAACACTGTAAGAAATGTTTTCCTCTGCAAGTGCATAATGTGTGATATGACACGACTCTCACTCACAGACAGATGTCCACCAGCTGGTCCAGCTCCGGGCAGCTGCACTCGTACAGGTCTCTGCAGCTGGCGTGGCTTCGGTTCATCAGGTCGCCCAGCTGAGCGACGGCGTCGGCAGGGGAAGAGTCGCACACGGCTTTAAACTGCAGGACGCGGGCAGCCTCGCCGTACACGTGTCTGGCACGCTGGTACAGTTTAAACTGAGTCGCTGAGGAACAAACAGAAGAGGATGTAGAGCAAAATGACAATTTGTCTCAGCAATAATACATAACATTGGTAACACTTTACAATAAGGTCCATTAATCATTTTTCCGATAGGGATTTTTTTTTTTTTTTTTTTAAGTCTTCGTTAAAGCGTTTTAAGTCATGAATCAAGTCAACCAGCAACAAGGTGAAGCACAACACTTTACAATAAGGTTTGTTAGTTAACATTAGTTAACTACATTTGTAAACATGAACTAATAATGAACTGCATGTATACAGCATTAATCTTTAATGTTAATATAATATAATATAATCTTGTTAACATTAGTTAATGCACTGGGAACTAACAATGAACAGCTGTATTTTTATTAACTAACGTTAACAAAGATTAACAAATACAGTAACAAATGTATTGCTCATAGTTAGTTTATGTTAATACATTAACTAATGAACCTTATTGTAAAGTGTTACCGAAATTTTTATTTGAACAAAAAAGCATTCAGACGATAAGACAAAGGGCCCTATTTTAACGATCTAAGCACATGGTCTAAAGCGCACGGCGCAAGTGCACTTAGGTTGTGTCAGAATCCACTTTTGCTAGTTTAACGACGGGAAAAATGGTCGCCGCTCCCGGCGCATGGTCTAAAAGGGTTGCCCTTTTCTTTTAATGAGTAATGGGAGTGTTTTGGGATTTAGGTGCGTTAAACCAATCAGAGTCTCATCTCCCATTCCCTTTAAGAGCTAGTTGTGCTCGCGCCATTGCAGATTCGCTATTTACATGGCAGAATTTAATAGTGGAAAGACTAAAAACGTCTCCAGAGCGCAAACGGATCTGCTTGTGCACGAGGTAAAAGCCCACAAGCAGATCATCTACGGGACAAGCCCGGATTCACCATATCTTTATGTACACAATAATAATATTTTACATTGTAATCCTTTTATTTTAAATATTTGTCATGTTTGTGTGCTGCTGTGTGTCCCAGGTTTGAGTTGGTCAATGGCGCAGTCTATTTCTGTTGCCTCAAAATAGCAACGCGTCAACAATGTGCCTGAACACACCTCTTTTTCAGACTAGCACGCCCATGGGCGCACAAATGGGCGCAAATGCATTTGCTATTTGAACAACGTGGCACAAGACGTGAAAATGATAACTGCGTCGGGCTGAGACTAGCAAAACACACTTGGTCGCGCCTGGTGCTGCATTGCGCCGGGTGTAAGATAGGGCCCAATAGGTACAAGACTGTAACTTAAAGGCTTTTAAGTAACTACAATCCCATGAAGCATTGTGAATGACAAATAAAAAACAATGGTGAAATATAATATATCTATAGAAGCAATATATTTAAATGTATTGCAAAAGCATTATTTTATAAAAGCAGATTTTGAGCTCCTCCTATTGTCTCACCATTAGGGTTGGGTATCGGTTGGGTTTTATCCGATACCAGTACCTACTCGGTATTTTTCAAACGGTTCCGGTGCTTAAACGGTTCTTGAAACGGTACTTAACAAAACTAAACCGCACACACTTTATCAAAAAAATAATACCTGAGTGTGTGTGTGTGTGTGTGTGTGTGTGTGTGTGTGTGTGTGTGTGTGTGTGTGTGTGTGTGTGTGAGAGAGTGATTTTCTGATTTCTGATTAAATGAAAAATTGTGCCGTTTAAAAGGCTACTGATGTAGCCGAAAACACTTGAGTTAACATCAAAATTTTGTCTTCTAATATTATGACTTTTACAAAACAGAGAAATATCTGACACTGAGCAGAAATATTTAACACACACAGTATAGCCTCATATAAATATACTTGATATTGATATACTTCATACTTGATATGCAAGATTTGCAGTTGGCATTAAAATACTAGACTTATCCGAAGAGGAACACTGGCAGCTGAACTTGAACTTTAGTCAGGCGTGTCAGAGGTTTTGGGTTCTAATCCGCATTCGTAGTTTATTTTTTTATTTTTTACGATTATGCTCATCAGTGGTTGTATATCAAGCAGGGACACGTTGTGTCCATTATATTTTGTGATTTCACCAGAATGAATAGATAGGCGTCGTCTAGGGCTTAAAGGGATACTCCACTTTAAAATGAAAATTCTGTCATCATATACTCACCCTCATGTTGTTTCAAACCTGTATGAATTTCTTTCTTCTGCTGAACAGGAAGGAAGATATTTAGAAGAATGTCAGTAACCAGACAGTTTCTGGTCTCATTGACTTCCATAGGCTAGTAGGAAAAAAAAAATACTATGGAAGTAAATGAGACCAGAAACTGTCTGGTTACTGATATTATTCTAAATATCTTCCTTTCTGTTCAGCAGAAGAAAGAAATTCATAAAGAATTGAAACAACATGAGGGTGAGTATATGATGACAGAATTTTCATTTTAAAGTGGAGTATCCCTTTAAATCAAACTTCATTCACGCACATATGAAACCCTTGCATACACATATAGGCCTACTAAGTAGTCATACATGTATACTGCTGAATGCTCAAACTAATATGAAATGCTCAACATCACATCTAAAGTCGCTCACGCACAAACTCTACACACACACACGAGACGCGCGGAACTCTCCGCGCATACTCATCTGAGACGCGAGCACACACACACACACACACAAACTCTACGCGCACATAATCATATAGACGGCGCCTCATAAATAGATCGATCTCCGCAACGAAGCGCGCGTCCGAGTGACAGTGCGGTGTGCGCGCGCCACAAGAGAAAGCACTGTATCCGCGCCACTGATCGCAGCGGCAACGAGCACTTTGATCACTTGATTTAAAAAACGCATTTTAGCGCTAGATCGCCTCTTATTTAACAAACGAACTAAATTAATGCTCGCTCTGCTGGTTTACTGGAGATGTTTTATTATTGGATCATTCGTGCCGCGAGATGTTTTATAGGGGGCGGTAAAAAAACGTCAGGCACCGAAATCAGGCACCGAAAGTTTCGTTCTTATTCGGTCTGGTTACTACCGTTTACGTCGGAACCGGTTCCCTATTGGAACCGGGTCTCGGTACCCAACCCTACTCACCATGTTGTGTGTTGGCACTGAGGATGTTTTGCCCCAGCTGTTCTTCGCTGATTCCCAGAGTCCTGCAGATCTCCTCTCTGCTGTACGGCTCGGGGTGAAGCACCTCCTCCACCAGCTCCAGCATCTCCTCCAGACTCGCCTGCAGCTCCTTCTGCAGATCCCCCAGCTTCAGCAGACGCTGCCAGTCCACACCTCGCGCTTTAGCCAGCATCTGCACACACGCACACCTTCTACCATCAATATACTCAAGCAAACGTCGAAAATTAGGGAGGGAACTAGAAAAACTTTGGGGAAACTTTGGCTAATCACTAAAGCTTAATGACTGCTTCTGGATTTATAGATCTATAGATTAAAATTTTGGGGTCAATTTCAACAAATTTCAAAAATCATCTCAAAAACTGCAATTAACAAAAAAAAAAAATCTTATTTTTGCCTTTACAATTCCACATATATTTGGTTGCAGCGCCACCTACTGTAAAATAATGTTAAATGTACTCAGTCTTTGAGCTATTTTTAAATTCACCACTGGGGTCTTATAAGCAAACATCCCAAGTGTTCACTATTATGATTAAAACTACAGAATATATACACGACTGTTCAACCGTTTGGGATCAGAAAGGGTGCATTAAATCGATCAAAAAGACACAGTAAAGACATTTATGTTGCAAAGACTTCGATTTCAAATAAATCTTGTTCTTTTGAACGTTCTATTCAAAGAATCCTGAAAAACATGTATCACAGTTTACACACACACACACACACACACACACACACACACACACACACACACAAAACGTTTAGCAGCACATCTGTTTTCAACATTGAATATAATCAGAAATGTTTCTTGAGCAGCAAATCATCATATTATACTGATTTCTGAAGGATCATGTGACACTGAAGACTGGAGTAATGATGCTGAAAATATGCAATTTATGCAAAAAAATGCATTTTAAAACATATTACAATAGATTAAATTGTAATTATATTTCATAATATTACTTTTAATTTTTACTGTATATCCGATCAAAGAAATGCAGCCTTGGTGAGCAGAAGAGACTTATTCCAAAACCCCAAACTTTTAAACTAGTGTACTTTTTTGGTGAACTTGCAAAAAAAATCTTATATTACAAAGACTAAACTATGATTCTAGTAGCATCCCTGACGTTCAGACCTTTGTGGCAATGCGGCACTCCACCACCCTCATGTTGAAGTGAGACGAGGCCGCCTTGTTCATCTCCACACAACAGTTGGCGATCACAAAGAACGCCCCGTCGGGCAACCTCACGTCTGTGGCTCGCAGCGGGTTAAACTCGATCAGCTTTGCCTTGAGGGAAAAAAGCATCAAATCCTCATAAACATATTTGTAATGTAGATGCATAGTGTTAAAAATGTCAATTGGTCAATAACAAATAAGAAAAAAATATTTTAAAATTCTACATTAAAACACATGCCTTAGAAATGTCATGTGGTGTAACCAAAAATGTTCAAATTTTCACATTTTCCTTAAACCTTGAATACATGTAACACATTGCAAACATTACTTTAAAAACGTTTTTAAATATATTTTTTTCAAAGTAAAACATAATTTTTATACAAATATCATTAATTTTTCATTTATAAATGCCAAGTTATTTGGGTCGTTGTACTATATGACATTTTTAACAAGTAACAGCTTAAAAAATCGTTTTAATGAGGCATTTTGGCTTCATTATAATATCAGGATGCAACACCCTGACAACTTGACTATTCGCCCAAAAAAATCAACATTTGATCAATTTTAATATGTACATCAAATAAAAAAGGTATATTCGATCACTGTATGTATGAATTGCATTTTTAATGTATTTTTGAAAAAATTAGATGCGATCATACACACAAAAAAAGTGTCATACCATCGACCCTTCAAAAATAAATCAAATACCACGTATATTGTTAGAACAAATATGAAATACACGTGGCTTACTGTTCCCTCTTCGGCCAGGAAAGAAATGGACTGATCCATCCCTCCCCCCTCAGTGCCAATATAACGCTCACACTTGGCACACGTCTCGGCGAGAGTCACCTGAAATGAAGAGCGAGCGCATCTATGATAAGCAGCAGTTGTACAGTATGTAATGCAGGCTAGAGGATTTACATTAAGGACTACCTTAGAAAGAGACTTCTGATTGGCCTCCATGGTGACCAGACCTGCACAGCACACCAGGGCACTGGAGCTGGAGAGCCCTGAGCTGGCCGGGATAGTCCCGTCTACCACACAACACATCCCTGCCAATGAAGACAAGCTCAAGTGCTCCTGCATACACATGGTCAAGGGTCAAATGACTGATTATAATGCCATAATGCAAACATGCATTATGTGTGTCATTAAACACCCCACCTGGATTCCTCTCACTCCACAAAGGAAGTAATAGTACCACTGAGGATCCTCTCTGTCAATGGTGATGCCATCAACAGACACAGTGAAATCCCTGTAAGAAGGAAAGAAATGAGTGAGTGAGTGAATGTCTGAGGTAATAAGTTAAGTGAATGAGTAAGTGACTGAGTGAATAATGAATGAGAGTAAGTGAATTAATAAGTAAATTAATTAATGAGTGAGTGAATATTAATAATGAATGAGTGAGTGAATAAATTAATAAGTGAGTGAATAATGAATGAGTGAGTGAGTGTGTGAATTAATTAATAAGTGAGTGAGTGAATAAATGAGTGAATGAATGAATTAGTAAGTGAACAAATTAATTAATGAGAAAGCAAATATTAATAATGAATGAGTGAGTGACTGACTGAATAATGAGTGAGTGAATAATAAATGAGTGAGTGAATGAATGAATGAATTGGTAAGTGAATGAGTGAATAATAAATGAGTGAATGAACAAATGAATTAGTAAGTAAATGAATTAATAAATGAGTGAGTGAATATTAATAATGAATGAGTGAGTGAGTGAATTATGAATGAATGAGTGAGTGCCTGAATAATGAGTGAGTGAGTGAATAAAAAATGAGTGAGTGAATGAATGAATGAATTAGTAAGTGAATGAGTAAATAAATGAATTAATAAATGAGTAAGTGAATACTAATAATGAATGAGTGAGTGAATTATGAATGAATGAGTGAGTAAATGAATTAATAAGTGAGTGAATAATGAATGGATGAGTGAATAATGAGTGAGTGAGTGAGTGTGTGAATGAATTAATGAGTGAGTGAATAATGAATGGATGAGTAAATAATGAGTGAGTGAGTGAGTGAGTGTGTGTGTGTGTGTGTGTGTGTGTGTGTGTGTGTGTGTGTGTGTGTGTGTGAATGAATTAATGAGTGAGTGAACAATAAATGAGTGAGTGAATGAATGAATTGAATGAGTGAAGTGAGTGAATAATGAATAAATAAGTGAGTGAGTGAATAATAAATGAATAAGTGAATTAATGAATAAGTGAGTAAATAAATAAATGAGTGAGTGAATGAGTAAGTAAATGAATTACTAAATGAGTAAGTGAATATTAATAATAAATGAGTGAGTGAATTATGAATGAAGAGTAAATTAATTAATAAGTGAGTGAATAATGAATTAATGAGTGAATAATGAGTGAGTGTGTGAATGAATTAATAAGTGAGTGAGTGAGTGAGTGAGTGAATAATAAATGAGTGAATGAATGAACAATAAATGAGTGAGTGAATGAATGAATTGAATGAGTGAAGTGAGTGAATAATGAATAAATAAGTGAGTGAGTGAATAATGAATGAATAAGTGAATTAATGAATAAGTGAGTAAATTAATAAATAAATAAATAAATAAATGAGTGAGTGAATGAGTAAGTAAATGAATTACTAAATGAGTAAGTGAATATTAATAATAAATGAGTGAGTGAATTATGAATGAAGAGTAAATTAATTAATAAGTGAGTGAATAATGATTTAATGAGTGAATAATGAGTGAGTGTGTGAATGAATTAATAAGTGAGTGAGTGAGTGAGTGAGTGAGTGAGTGAGTGAGTGAGTGAATAATAAATGAGTGAATGAATGAACTGAATGAGTGAATTAATGAATAAGTGAGTAAATAAATAAATGAGTGAATGTGTAAGTGAGCAAATAAATAAATAAATAAATAAATAAATGAGTGAATGAGTAAGTGAGCAAATTAATTAATAAATGAGAAAATAATGAATGAACGAGTGAGTGAATGAATGAATGAGTTAGTGAATAATGAATGAGTGAGTGAGTAAATAAGCAAATGAGTAATTTAATTAATGAATTAATAACAATTAGTTGACAAAATACGACCAATTAAATTGTGAAGAACAGAAGATAAAGAACATTGTCACTCACTTGTATTTGGGGTCAGTGTTGGTCATCTGGATTTTTTGGGAGTCACTGACAGAAACTGCAGCAAGAATATTCTGCTCTATTGCCATTGGGAGGACAGCATAGCCACAATAATCAATATGCTCACCTGGAAATGATAAGATTCATGATAAAACATAAAATGCAGTGCTGATGTTTATTATTCGTTATGTTTACACGCTGCTTGCAACCCACCAATCAAATTCACCCTCCCCGGAGCACGAGCGTAGAAGAGAGGCATTTGTCCATATTTTCCATGAAAAGCCTCTTTCAGTTTCTGCAACCTAACAAAAAGAGGGGAAAGTGTATGTCTAACACAAACAAAAAAACAAACATGAAAATTGAAACTAAACAATAGGATGTAAATCGACGTGACGAGTTGACTCCATTCATTCACAGTCGAAGTTTTCCGAATAGTGTCCCGAACAGTCGCAACTTACCTTTCATTTCCACTGAGCAGCACCTTGATCTTCGGTGGAATTGTGGCCATTGTGCGGTTTATAATCTATGTTTTACAGTGAGCACACAATGCAGGAGTGTACTGACACCGTACAAGTGCTGTCAGCTGACTGTCATACCCGGAATCACGCGTCTACAACCTAAACAACACGGAAGACACTCACACGAATCCCGCAAACTGGATTCGGAAACACTCGGAAGGAATCGGAGCTGCGCGCGCACCGTGTAGAACGCGCGGCGTGATGTCATAACGCTTTGCCGGCGAGCATTGTGGGTAAGAGTCTCTCTCTCCGGTCAAAATGTCTGACATGGAAGATGATTTCATGTGCGATGATGAAGAGGATTATGACTTGGTACGGCTGTCTAAAATAAACTCAACTGTAAATGCATGTAATTCAATGCTAAGCAAATGTAGCGACATCAGTAAATGTTGTTTAGCCTGTTAACAGGGACTTAATTTCGCAATGGTGTTGTTTAGCAGGTGGCTAGTTTGCTAATACTGCAAAGATCAAGTCAACAAATATGACAGCCTTCTTTAAGTTGGTTTATTTGAAGTTTCGTAAGAACTGCGATGTATTTACAAACCCGATTCCTGATGTTGAATCTCTCATGTATCTCCTGATAACTTGCAGACTCACGTGAAGTTGACTAAATTATTATAGCTAATGTGCTGCTAGTTATGAAACTGCATGATATCCAATTTCAGTTTGTTGTTAAATAGATTATTATGTATATAGATGTGCAGTTGTAAATAACCTTAACGTAACCGTTGTCATGCAGTTGTCATAATCATAACAATCATGCACCATTAAGTTGTACAATATCCTTCAAGATGTTTTTTCAGGCAAATGCTTGAATTAATCCTTAATGATTAAATGAACTGTAATTAACGTTGCACATACCATTTGTTTGCTTTCACTTCAGGAATACTCTGAGGACAGCAACTCCGAGCCCAATGTTGATTTGGAGAATCAGTACTACAACTCTAAAGCCCTCAAAGAAGATGATCCTAAAGCAGCCCTGAGCAGCTTTCAGAAGGTCAGACGCTTCGCCTTCAGCGTCTGCATCCGTACTGTAACGTTGAATATGTGTAATAATCGCTATTTTCTGTTCTGCAGGTACTGGAACTGGAGGGTGAGAAAGGAGAATGGGGCTTCAAAGCACTGAAACAGATGATTAAGATCAACTTCAAATTGGTGTGTAACAATAGTAGCACAATATATTGCATATTTAATAAGTAATATTTATAAATCATTTTCTTACTCTCCTGTATTGTCTAACAGTAATACAATAAAAAAAAATAAGTCGATGATGTACTATAAAATCTGATCATTTGATTTGTTTGTTTTTAATTCTTATTTTTACAGACAAATTTTCCTGAAATGATGAACCGGTACAAACAGCTTTTGACGTATATTAGGAGTGCTGTCACCAGAAATTACTCTGAGAAATCCATCAACTCTATTCTAGATTATATCTCAACCTCCAAACAGGTATTTAATACATTTTAAACTCCTGTGTTCAGTAATATATGTGTGTGTGTGTATTAGGGGTGTCGCGATATACCGACAATGACGATAACCATAATATTCAAACCATGAAATATCGAAATTGTGTTAATAAAAGTTGTGACAATATATCACGATAACCGCAATATTTAAAATGAGTAGTACACGTATGATAATAAGACATGTAAATAATCCAGGGTCAGCACCATCCCAAACTACAATAGGAGGTGAGCTGCCATCTGTCATAAAGCAGAATTTATTCTCATAAATTGTATTTTGACGCTGTGCTACACTAAAAACGGTTAGCATTTCATTCTCCTCAAAATGAAATCCTTAAAAATGTTCGATAAATATCAGAATTTTATCATTGATTTAATAAATTCTGGCAATATGACAACAATCTGCCAAATGTTCTTTTCTCTGTAAATTCTTTTAAATTAGTCTACAATGTTTGAAGTCCAAAGGCTTCATGGACTATGTATTTTAATTTGGGTGTGCCATTTCTTGGATTTGTGTTCCTATTGGGACACAAGTTAACAAGTTAAGCTATTAGTTGTGTTTAAAACTTCTTTATAATACTGTTGAACTTGACAGTATTTTCTCTTTCTGTCTCCTATTTCTTAGGCAGTGTCAAAGAAGCCAGAGAAAGCCAGAGTCTCAGTTGTTGTAAATGTTGTATGTAATGGTGTGATTCATTGGTTAAAAACACAAAATAAACAAACTAAAGATAAATTTGACTGATAACATATTATAAGGTTTCTGTAGATATCGTAATATATCGTCACTCGAATTCTTTTGGCCACGATAACCGTGGTGTTAAAAAAATTGATATCGTGACAGCCCTAATACACACAAACACACTCACAAACACACACACTTTATATATAAAAATTAAATATCATTATGTTATTAAAGATAATAAAGTAATATTTATATTTTTCCCTTTTTTCCAGATGGACTTGCTTCAAGAGTTTTATGAGACCACTCTGGATGCTTTAAAAGATGCCAAAAATGACAGACTTTGGTTTAAAACGAACACCAAGGTTTGTGCTGTGGCATTGCATTGTGTATTTAAGTGATCTGTTTTATATTACAGGTATACACTTATGTATCAGGAACAATAATATACACAGTACTATGATAATAATTGTGTCAATGCTATGCCCTTTAATATTGACCAGCAAACTCTGTTTCATGCAGTTGGGAAAGTTGTACCTGGAAAGAGAAGAGTTTGGAAAGCTTCAGAAAATCCTCAGGCAACTGCACCAGTCATGTCAGGTAGAGTAAATGATCAGTGTCGCATAAATAAGAAAACCAAAATGTCAATGTCTTTAAATGTCAAGTGTGCTGTTCTGAAAGTGATCGATGTTCTTAATTAGACGGATGACGGAGAGGACGACTTGAAGAAGGGCACTCAGCTGTTGGAGATCTATGCTTTGGAGATTCAGATGTATACGGCACAGAAAAACAACAAGAAACTGAAAGCCCTCTATGAGCAGTCGTTACACATTAAATCAGCCATCCCACACCCACTCATCATGGGAGTCATCAGAGGTATTTTACACAATTTATGTCTATTTTAATACCAGAGATGTAGTTGTTAAGATGAAGACATTAAAAAAAAGAAAAGAAAAACATTTTCTTTGGTTTTTGTTTTGTGCTTAAGTAGTTTTGTTTTGTTTTGTTTTATTTATTTTGTACAATTTGAAAGTGGGTTTGTTTTATTATTATTTTTGGTTTTTGTATAATAAAACTTTTTTTTTTGTTTTTTTTTTTTTGTTTTTTTTTTTGTTTTGTGTACAATTGGAGAGTTTGTTTGTTTTTGCGTATAAAAATAATTGTTTTTGTTTTATGTGCAATTGGAAAGTTTTGTTTAGTGTACAATTGGAATGTTTGTTTGTTTTTGTTTTGTGTTCAATTGGAAAGATTTTGTTTTGTGTACAATTGGAATGTTTGTTTGTTTTTGTTTTGTTCAATTGGAATGTTTGTTTGTTTTTGTTTTGTGTTCAATTGGAAAGATTTTGTTTTGTGTACAATTGGAATGTTTGTTTGTTTTTGTTTTGTACAATTGGAATGTTTGTTTGTTTTTGTTTTGTGTTCAATTGGAAATATTTTGTTTTGTGTACAATTGGAATGTTTGTTTGTTTTTGTTTTGTTCAATTGGAAAGATTTTGTTTTGTGTACAATTGGAATGTTTGTTTTTGTTTTGTTCAATTGGAAAGATTTTGTTTTGTGTACAATTGGAATGTTTGTTTTTGTTTTGTTCAATTGGAAAGATTTTGTTTTGTGTACAATTGGAATGTTTGTTTTTGTTTTGTTCAATTGGAATGTTTGTTTGTTTTTGTTTTGTGTTCAATTGGAAAGATTTTGTTTTGTGTTCAATTTGAAAGATTTTGTTTTGTGTTCAATTGGAATGTTTGTTTTTGTTTTGTGTTCAATTGGAATGTTTGTTTTTGTTTTGTGTTCAATTGGAATGTTTGTTTGTTTTTGTTTTGTGTTCAATTGGAAAGTTTACTTTTGTGTATAATAAGCATGTTTTTTTTTTGGTGTGAATAATTGGAAACCAGTTTGTTTCCTTTTTTATTTATTTTTTGTGTATAACTGGAAAGTTTCTTTGTTTATGGTGTATAACTGGAAAGTCCACTAATTTTCTTTGACTTGTGACCTGTTCTCTTCAGAATGTGGTGGTAAAATGCACCTGAGGGAGGGCGAGTTCGAGAAGGCGCATACAGACTTTTTCGAGGCGTTCAAAAACTATGACGAGTCTGGAAGCCCCAGACGAACCACTTGTCTGAAGTACCTGGTCTTGGCCAACATGCTGATGAAGTCTGGAATCAACCCGTTTGATTCTCAAGAGGTATGAGGTGCCAGTCATGCACAGGCCCACATGGAATCTGTCTAAGGCCATCAGAAAGTACACATTCTTCATCATTGCATGTTCATATATTCAATATTTTGGTGTATTTGCTTTCATTGACCAATAAGTATGTTGGACTCTGTTTAACTTAACATTTCAACTTGAAAAGCAACTTATTTCCCCCAGAATCAGTGCAGAAAAGCTCAACACTGCAGATTCTATCTGGGCCTGGTCATAGGAGGTCAACTTTTGTGGTCTATAATATAACAAAAAAACCTAATTATTTCTATGTGGCTCTGTGACTAGGCAAAACCTTACAAGAATGATCCAGAAATCCTGGCAATGACAAACCTAGTAAGGTAAGTGTGCACAACACCACTTCTCATTTATCCAGTCCTCTTCTATTTTAACTCAATTTATGGTCCAAATGGATTCATTTTATGATATTAATTGCTTATAATTTGTCTAGTTCCTACCAAAACAATGACATCACAGAGTTTGAGAAAATCCTAAAGACGAATCACAGCAACATAATGGACGACCCCTTCATCAGAGAACATATTGAGGGTCAGTTTGCGTGGCTTTTGTCTTCCTTGTACACTTTCAACTTATTTCATAAATCTCATACATCAAATGTTGGAGTCATATTTTTATTTTTCCCTTTCCCTTTAGAATTGTTACGGAACATAAGAACGCAAGTGCTCATCAAATTGATTAAGCCTTACACTAGGATACACATACCATTTATTTCAAAGGTAAATCTATATTATATTCTAGATATTATACTATAGTAAATATATTACATTATTATAACATATGCTTTCATGTCCCTGTTTTTCTTTAGGAATTGAATATTGATGTTTCAGATGTGGAAAGCTTGCTTGTGCAGTGTATTTTAGACAAGTAAGTTTAATCGATTTTTTAAAAAAAATTAAAAGAATTTTTTTTTTATATTCTTTCACTGCAGATATATATATATATATATATATATATATATATATATATATATATATATATATAATATATGAATCTGATGTTGTACGTCTTTCAGCACAATCAACGGTAGAATTGACCAGGTCAATCAGCTGTTGGAGCTCGATCACCAGAAAAGAGGCGGAGCCAGATACACCGCTCTGGACAGATGGACCAATCAGCTGAACTCTCTCAACCAGGCCATTGTGAGCAAACTGGCTTGATTGGACACTGACGATCCCGGAGAACAAATTCACCCATCAGGCAGCCGGTCGATTCGAGGCTGTCAGTGACATTAACTACTATCAAGCTCTTTACTCCCCCGATCACAGATTGACTTGAAGCGGGAGCGTAATTTGGCTAGTTTGTATTTTTACAGCTGTATTCACTTAAGTCAGTTTTAAATGTCCTTAACAAAGCAGAGGTTCCCACAGGATGTCTGCTGTGCTGATTTGTTAGGTCTCTAATATGAATATGTTTCCATCACCTGAAAAAAAGTTACTTCAATAACACACATTGGCACTTGGCAGACATTTTAAATTGTTTGCCTTAAATGGAAAGCGTGTGAAATAGAGTCATTTATCTGTTGAACTCTGTCTGTCTCTTGTTAGAGTCAGCATGTTTTACTTGGTTTGCGTAAGATTCAGTTGAGTTTTATGCTGTTGCACCGCAGCACATGCGTATTGAAAGTGCCGTCATTGCTAGAATTCCTCACCAAACTTTACAGATCTGTTGAAACTTTAATGCTGTCTGAGCTCTTCTGTTCCACTTTTCAACAACAAAAATAAAGAATGCATTTGTTGCTTCAGCGGAAAATGTGTCTGGAATGGTTTATGATTTTATGTGTGATAAGCAATGATGTTTATCTCAATAACACAGACCAACATTATACAGCTTTCATATGCAGACAATATTTCAACTGATTACCAAAAACAAAACAAAAACCCTGAATAGATTAATTTTCTTAATCAGATCACAGAAAATATCATGCATACACTATATGGCCAAAAGTCCTCAGATGGAATAACCAATCCCATTAAATACAATGGGGTTTCACATATGTTTGTAAGTTTAGGCATTTAACAATGAAACCATCACATTTTAAACAACTTAAAAAATTATAGCCTACATATATAAAATATATATACATCATCTATATAATTTTATAAACAAAATATTAAGAATTAATTACAATGGGATTTCACTTACGTTTGCATGTTTTGGAACTTTCCAATAATTGTATTTTTTATTTAATGCTAATATAAATACTACATGAACACACACAATCCTTATAAATTGTATATGCAGCCTAAAAAAAATATAATAATGTTATTATTTCTACTATTACTTTTATAATGAATAATATATTTCCGTGACAGTCAAAAAGAGGTGTAATTTTGGTTGACATTTGATATGCCGTAACCATTGGCTGTAACGTTCACGTGACGTCGTCCCTCCCGTCAGCCAATCAGAATCCAGAACTTTTGCCGCTGTTTAGAGCGCCATGTTTCAATGGACGGATACTATATCAATATATTTGCTGTAATATCGCTTTTAGTCCGCATTAAACGAGTTTTACCATCTGATTCTGTAACGTAACAGCTGAACAGACATTCGCTGGCCGTTTATTTATCATGCTCGTGTCATTTCAAATCAATATTGAGCTTGTGAGTCACCGAGACACTGTAATGTTCCTCATAGAAGCACTTTATTCCGGATTATTGTGTTAATGTAGCACTGCGGCGACTTTTGAAAGACTTTAAAGGTAAGAAGAGACTATTTAAACACAAAAACCGTTTGTATAGTGCTAAATGAAATACATTTCTGCTGCGACAGTCCGAATAATGTGTAATGGGTTGCAGAGACACTATAAATATATAGTATTAACAATGTTTTATGATGCTACATACGCACTAGCATACAGGAAAGCAGTTGGTTTCGTTTTGTTGTGAGTTGGACTGGTTAAATGAAGTGGTTGCTGGTTATTTCCTGTCTCAGATGTGTGTGTCTCGTCTCAGATGTGTGTGTCTCCTCTCAGGTCAGCAAGATGTCCATTGATTTCGACAGTGCTGCTTTACAGACCCAGCAGGAGGAAGAGGAGTATGATCAGGAAGACTATGCCAGAGAACAAGAGGTAACTGTCCCGTTACTGAACACTGCAGTTATTTCACAGTAACACACACACTCACGAAACTGGCATCTGTCATCAGGAGTGAAATGCATACTGCTGACACACACACAAAAAAACAATCTGATAAATTGTGTGCATGAACATCAAGGGCTGGTTATTTTAATCTAGTAGATAAAAAGTTTTAAATTAGACCTGTCAGTGATATTATGAATGGAAGCCTCGACTTATTGTCGAAATTGACTGTTTATGTCATAATTTTGACTGTTTGGGCTTTATTAATATGACTTATGCTGCATCAGGAATCAAATACTTTCCTACTATGTAGTGTGCGAAAACAGTACGCCAACACAGTATGTCCGAGTACATGATGGTGTTCGAAAAACAGTAGGTGAAAAGTCCCCGGATGACCGACTACATCCGGTGAGATTCTGAAGCGCACATTCGATAGACACTTTACTGTCCCATGAGGCCACGGGAGAGGATCTGAAAAAGCAAAACAATTATTAGGCTTTAAACAACAGAACAATACAACATACACTTTGAAGCCAGGCGAGCAAAGAACACGCACATAAACAAAAAAACATTCACAAAAATACAAGATATCATTCAGCGGGAGAAGATTTATGAATGGTGAAGGCTGGTAGGTCACGTGACCGTAAGAACATGGCGGATGTAGTACATCCGAATTTCATTCATACTACCCTTATTGACACTAAACAGAACATACTTTTAACGATCACAAAGTAAATTTAAACGTTGTGCCTACTCAGACAGCATGCGATTTCAGATGCAATGTTAATGCCATAATTTCATAAAAGTTAGTGTCAAACTTGTCATGTCATAATTAAGATTTACAAAATATAATCAGAAATAGACTCCTGTGATTCCATTAATAAACAATGCATCTTTCACTCTGTTAATGTCTGTACTTCAACTAGTTTCATAATGTATGATTTTGGCAATGATTTGACCATCTGGGACTAATTTTAAGAATCTTTAAAGATTCCTCTGTTCCTCGGCCATAGTCTGAAGTCTTTGCTCGTTAGATTGACAGCCGATTAATGACCGGTGCCATCAAATTTTATTGACGAAATTCTGGCACTGTCAGAAGATCTTACGCACAGTCCTGCAGTGTGACTTCTACGACAACATTTGACTTATCATTTATTCATATTACTATTATTTGATTGACATAATTTATTAATTTTTTATCATTTAATCATTTTACTATTATTATTCATGTCATGTTTTTATATTTTATATTACTTATTATTTATTTCCTGTTGTTGTTTAAATCTTATGATGGTGTGGTTTGAAGGGATGTTTGTCTTCACGAGTGGGAGATAAGAGAGTGTCTCCATTTCAAGGTTTTTAACGCCTCAGAACGATGTTGTAAAGGAGTTGGCTACTTTTCAGTTGTTTTTCTCTTGGTATAATAACACTTGTTGGAATTGTACTGGCATTGAGTAGTGTAACAATTACACACTGTCTGAGCAGTGAACATTAAAACATACACAACACGACAGCAAGATTATTCAATAAACTGCTCTTTTTATTATCATCACTTTGTCTCCTGCTTCTGCTCTTCGCTGGCTTTCTCAGTCAAACTCTCGGGCTGATAGGAGACGTATATCTTCTGGCAGGGATTCAGCGTCCGGGGTCGGATCTGATATATCTGATGTTTCTAACAAAGTGAATCGAATGCTAAAAAAAAAAAAAAGAGGGAAAATGGTGACCGGTTGCTGCATTTAAACATATACACTTCCCATTATACACTATCGTTCAAACGTTTGGGGTTAGTAAGAATTTTCTTTTTTTGAAAGAAATTGATATTCAGCAAGGATGCAATAATTAAGCAATAAGCCCCGCAAAGCCTAAATCCGCCTAAACGCCCCTTAGCTGTTCTAAATCCACTGTAAAACACGGGGCTTTTTGCTTTTATAAAACGGTTACTTCATCAAAATATTAATTTTAATATTTATCTTATTCATAAAATAAACACCAGCAACAAAAAATATAACGTTATAACACATTTATTTCTCCACCAAGCAATGTAGTTCCAAAGAGGTTGCTAAGCAACACATGCAACACCGCAGTAACACTAATGTGATGCGGTCACAGGTGTGTGTTTGTCGAGTCATTTACAACGGCTTCGAACGCGGCTCAACCAATCAGAATCAAGGACTGGAACTATCCGTTTTATAAATTGATTTAAAGGTGACAGTAAAGTGGCCCCCGGGGACCAAACGAAATTTTTCCGTAGAAGTCTAGTGGGGCTACATGCCCACCAAATTTCATGTTCCCCGGTGTTTCGGTGTCCCTGGTATCGTTGACGAAAAATTTACGGGGGCCCCAGCGCAGGGGGGGGAAGTGGCCCCCGGGGACCAACCGAAATTTTTACGTAAAAGTCTAGTAGATCAACATACCATAAAAATTTCTTCATCCTCGGTGCCACGGTTCAGGTAGTTATTTAGGAAAAACTGCATTTTTTTGGTTTTGGGGGGGCCCAGCGTGGGGGGGGAGTGGCCCCTGGGGAACAAACGAAATTTTTCCGTAGAAGTCTAGTGGGGCTACATGCCCACCAAATTTCATGTTCCCCGGTGCTTCGGTGTCCCTGGTATCGTTGACGAAAAATTCAGTAAGGTGACGGGAAAAAAAAAAAAAAAAAACTTTGACAATCCCTATATGACCGCTTTCGCTAGCTACGCTAGCGGCGGTCATAATAAATGCAGCCTTGGTGAGCAGAGGAGAATCTTACTGACTCAAAACTTTTGAACAGTTGTACATATACAGTACAGGCCAAAAGTTTGGAAACATTACTATTTTTAATGTTTTTGAAAGAAGTTTCTTCTGCTCATCAAGCCTGCATTTATTTGATAAAAAATACATAATTTATTATACTTTAAATGATCATTTATTCCTGTGATGCAAAGCTGAATTTTCAACATCATTACTCCAGTCTTCAGAGTCATGTGACATCCAGTCTATCACATGATCCTTTAGAAATCATTCTAATGTTCTGATTTATTATCAAAGTCGGAAACAGTTCTGCTGCTTAATATTTTTTCATAACCTGTGATACTTTTTTAGGATACTTTGATGAATAAAAAGTGTGTATATATATATATATATATATATATATATATATATATATATATATATATATATATATATATATATATATATATATATATATAAAAGAAGCAATTTAAAAAAGAAAATAGAAATTTTTTGTAACAACAATATACGTACAATACTGGTCAGTAATTTGGGGTCTGTAATTTTTTATTTTTTTTTTTATAAATTAATACTTTTATTCAGCAAGGATGTGTTAAATTGATAAAATTGATAGTAAAGAAGATTTATATTATTAGAAAATTTTTATTTTGAATAAATGCAGTTATTTGTAACCTTTTATTCATCAAATATATCAGGCAGCAGAACTGTTTCCAACACTCATAATAAATCAGAACATTACAATGATTTCTAAAGGATCATGTGATAGACTGGATGTCACATGTGACACTGAAGACTGGAGTAATGATGCTGAAAATTCAGCTTTGCATCACAGGAATATATATATATATTATTATAATATAGTATATTATTATATATATATATGTGTGTGTGTGTGTATATGTGTGTGTGTGTATATGTATAAATGTGTGTGTGTGTGTGTGTGTGTGTGTGTGTGTGTGTGTGTGTATGTATAAACAAATGTTTTCATAACATCAGATTGTGTTTAGGCGCATAGCCTATGTCACATAAGATTTATGTCTATTATGAGACTGTCTCCACCCTAAAAATACCATGTACCACTAACAATAGCAAGCAGCAAATCTATATATACATAATACATACATATACATGCGTTTTTGGAAAGCACACACATTTTTAATTTTTATATCTACTAAAAGTTATTTTGACAGCTTTTAGAAAAGACCTCAAAGCTTACAGATATTTGATCATGTTTGTGTGTCTTTAATATTGGGTACTGTAATGCTGATCAAGTCCTTCTGTCTGTAAAATCATGTGACATGGCCTGCATGCTCTGTAACCATTAATATGTGCTGTAAGAAATAGAAGAGTTAGGTTTAGTGTTTTCTTGTGATTTTTGTTTCAGCGTTAGCAAAAAATAGGGCCTTCCAGCTGACCTTTACTGTAGTCACCCGGCCCACATTTGTTGAATAAGACTCCCTCGTGGTTATTCATATTAGTAGTTAAAGATTCCTCTGTTTTCGGTCACGTGCAGTAACCGTGTTTGTTTTTAAAGGGCAGATCTTCTCCAATCAGAAACGTGTGTGTTCTGACTCACCTCACAGCTATCAGCTCCATGAATGAACATTGGCTGTCATTGGTGCAAGTGCAATGCAGTCAGGTCAGGTGTGTTTGGTGTGTTTCCACTGCCCTACATACTCAGAGCTCTTAGCTGAGAGATAATGAGAGGGGTAAACATTTGCACTGAATGGAGGGAGAAATTGTAGCCACTTTTCTTATGGATTAGAATCAGAAAGTAATAGTATGAGGCGAATGGACCCATGGATTTTGATGTGCATCACATGCACTGTCATTTTCACCGGCTGTTTGTCTTTGTTGTCCATCAGAGGAGGAATGTTTCTGCTCCAGTTAACTGAAGCGTATATACTGACCCCCACAATGGGCCGACCTCAGCCTGGACAAACGAGGATTGCTTAGTTCCTCTGCTTTCTTTTCTCATATGACTCACACTGCTGATATCCAGCATTGCACACAATACTCCTTCAGTATGTCACTGAGTCCAAGAGCTCCTGCAGTAGCTGTCGTAGGAGTGTAAATGCGTGAAAGTTTCATTTCCGAGGGAACGTTTCAGGATGTGCGAGTCATCCAGCAGGAGTTATGGAGGGTGAGTTTGACCGTCTGTCCTCTGATCTGTTTTATCGTGAGTTGCTGAAAGTTAAGTGTGCTAGGCTCCTTTAAGAGGCCTCAGGGCCATGTGTTGGTGTGAGAGTTCACAGCATGTCTGTAACCGGGCGGGTGTGTTTTTATAAACGGTTGCTATGGGCTCTGCGCTGAATCGGTTGCTTGTTTCGTTTCTCATAGTTTCAGTGTTTCCCTTTAAACTCAATGTTGTATTGATGTGAGCTGATTTTAAATACCAATAAAGAAAGTTGTCATGGTCAAACTCACAAAGATTTGGTCTGTATAGCACAGAATGTCTTTTTTTCTGACTTTCACAAATTGTTTTGTTTGAGGAAATACAGTTATAGTTTAATTTTTATTAATTTAATTTAGTTGATTAGTTTGGAATCAACTGTATTTAGCTTTGTTTTACTTCAGATGACAAGGAAATTTCCATTTAAATTGATTTTAAAAAGCTAGTCCCAACACTCCTCCTCTCGAATGGCTCGGGCACTGCAGAGCGCAGATTACCTGGACCAAACACCAATAATAGCATTGTCATAGAATTATTGATATGTATTTGGTTTTAAATAGTAAAATATTGTTAAATGAATAAAGCAAAGTTGTCATATTTTAAAAGAATTCGGGTCTCCTCAAGTCGATTCGGTAAAAGCACACTAAGTTAAAATTAGCCAAGATCTAAAGCTACTAATAGCAGTCATGTGATACTATTATCTCCAGTCTGACCTTGGGTTTTCGCAACCAAGTGGACCCGAGAAGACCTTGCGCCTAGGCCTGTCACGATAACAAATTTTGCTGGACGATAAATTGTCCAAGAAATTATCGCGATAAACGATAATATTGTCGTACTGAGACCATTTTCATTTAATATAATTATAATGGCATAATAATGCAGGTACACCTTTTCAACGATCTATAAACTTTTATTTCTAAAGAATATTAAACATTGAAAACGGAAAACATTTTAAATATCCAAAAAAATGAACAAAACAACCAAAAACAATGAAAGCAATGGACTCTTAGTGTCTGTTAACAAAATAAATGTCTGTTAATAAAAAAAAAAATGAAACAAAATTGCACTTCAAAAAATATTAAATATTAGGCTTTAGACATTATTAAATAGTGATACATTCCATAACAGGCAAAACTGACAGTTAGGACCTTTGTAAACAAATAAAAAAAGCCTCAACAAGCCATATCACCCAAATTTTGCACTGTTACTCCTGTTACTTTGTCAAGTGATTGTGTACTGTCGGGAAGACAGAGACGCACTTTATTGCGTGCATGCTACGCACTGAAAATACTTGGTTAGGATTAGGGGTGAGGAGTGCGTGCGTATTACACGCCATAAAGAGTGTATCATATGCACGCAAAAACTATTTTTGGCATATAAATGGCACGAGAAATAACATTTGTGGTATAGATATGCATTTTCATGTGATTGGGCTCGCTGTCGCAACTCACAACTAGCGTCTTCTCTCTCTCCCGGCAGTAGCCGCAAACAGTCCCGCGGCCGCCGGCGCTTTCCCATACAAAGACCATGTGACTGACAAGCGCCGCCTTCCCACACAAAGACCATGCAACTGACAACAAGAGGGTTCACTCCTCCTATTCACCTTATTTTTAACGGAAATACGGACGCAGCCAGTTGACGGTATTTTGTGCGAGACTTCCGGTCAGGCACTTCCGGTAACTGGCGCGCTGATCACTTTTCACCATATCGGTTAATTAAACAAGTGTTCCTAACAACTAACTCATCGTCATGGCTTCGGGGAAGACCGGGATTGTTTGTGCAGTTAGAGGTTGTCATAAACTGATACAAAAGAAAGGTTTACTTGGAGCAGGAGTGTTTTAATCATCGAAATCATTGACATTTTAATCAGGCGCCCTACGACCAGAGACACACTGGCTGCGTGGCGTTTCTGTTGCGTGGCGTTTTACATGTCTTTGCACACCAGAAACGTGTCTGACGCGGCACTGCTAGGTGACATATGATCCTCATTCATTGGTGATTATATTCGACATAATGGGGAGAGAGTTGTGGAAGGCCTTTAATGTTAAACATATATATAGCAGCAAAGACAACGTCGGCAGTATTGACGGCAAAACAGGCTACAGAATATTTCGTTCTGTATTGACAGGTGCAATATTAGAAAATCGATTTTTTTTCATTGCATTTATATCTGCATTTGTCAAAACCTAAAATTTCAAACATCAAAATGTAATTTATTAATATGTATTCATGTAAAATTAAATACAAAGATCTTTTCCTATTCTATTTTGTCTGGAAACGCTTCCAAAACGCTTGCGTGTCGCGTGAAAAATAGGCGTCGATTCTATTTATAGCATGCACGCGTTTTCCGCGCCTGTGAGACGCGCATGTCACGCAGGCAGTGTGCACGTTCTAACCTGTTAACATGGGAGCCGAAATAAAAACGGACACACGCAGCCAGTGTGTCGCCGGCCTGAGGAATCCCTTCGCCTGTGGTTAAAAGCTTTACATTTGAAGAAACCATCGAAACGACCGTATGTTTGTTCTTTTCATTTCGTGAGCACCTATAGAAGACCACCCGATACCAGAAAAGTGGCTGGGCTATGAAGTCTCAATAAAAACCATGATAAAAACTCCAAGGAGAAACAAAATCATTATAGTAACCCCTGTATAAAATCTAGTGATCATGGCATAATGGCATGATCATGGCATTTATTTTGTATGATTTACAACTATTTATAGCCATCTACTTATTGCTATCCATCCTATGCTTTGGTTGCATTCTTATGGCATTATTAATACATTTGACATGACAAAATACCTCCATATTAGTCCAGCGTTGGCTCGACTATGTTTAGGGCGGGGCTGAAGGCGCCGGTGAAGTTTTGTCACTCTGCCAGCTAGATGCATGAGTGTTTTCAACCAGGTCCGGTACCCTAACTGAGTGAGGCGGGGCTTTAGTTCTTTGTAGTATTCATCTGCTACGGCATGTGTAACATTTTTCTATCAACTCTGCATAATCCTTCGCGATCGATATGTTATTTAGCCCAGGGAAGCGAGGAAACGGAAGTGCCGCACAAAAACCGGATATTGGACCCATGTTTACTTCCGCGTTCGAAAATAAGGTGGATACGCTAAAGAACCGAGCGAGAGTGGTCATCCAGTCTCTTTGGTAGAGAGAGAGAGACGAGGAAAACAAACAAGCATGCAAATGGAATTATCGCGGCCGGAAAAATTATCGAGCTCATTTTTTTTATCGTGCGATTAATCGACTTATCGACTATCGCGACAGGCCTACTTGCGCCTTAACAGTCTGGCAGAGGTGAAAAGGCCTCATGGCTACGGTTCTGAATGATGTGTTTCTTGTTTTAGCTCCACAAGCTCCTGACTGATCTCCCTGATGATATGCTGGATGACAGTGGTGACTGCTCCTCACCTGAGCTCCACCGCTCCACCTGCAGTCACCCAGAAGACAACAACAGGTACATAGCAAAACTAGTGCTTTACTGATATATCGCCAAGGTATATTATTATTATTTTTCAAGTTCTCGTTATCAGCCAATACATTTTTCAGAGTGTTTGAAGCAGGACTTTTATTTTGTCCCAGCGGCTGAGCGTACAAGACACACAAGAGCTCCCATTCTCCATTTTCATTAGTTTACTGTTAATTGTCTGCATTCAGAAAACACCATTTTAATATATTTAACATTATAATATCTACCGTAATAAACATTCACTGACTCAAACCTCATAAACTTGCAGTTCAAATTGTTAGGAATTGAGCGCAGCCTGAATATAAACTGCATTACTGATTACTTTTTTACTTACTAAATCCTATATCAACCGCAACCAAGGATAGACATGAAACTGCTCTTTTAATTCTTTCAAATAAATAATATAAAATTGTATAAATCATTCTTGAACTGACCAGAGTATTTCAAGGTTACATTATTAAAGCATACATGTTAACATTAGACGTCAAATTTTGATGTTAAATCCACTATTGTTTTATATAGAATTGTTCTATAGATTCTACAGTATTTAATGCAATTACATGAGAAGTAACTGTAATTAATTACAGAAAAGTTAAGAGTAAACCCTTACTTTAGTTTTTCAAGGGAAAAGTAATTAAATGACTAGTTAGATTACTTAGTAATGCATTACACCCAACACTGACAGTGCACGGCTGGTTCAAATGTTTGCTGTATTTATTCTTGTTTTTCATTTATTTATTTATGAAACTAATAGGATTATATAATCAATAAGTTGCCATCTGAAGTATAAATATGTTTATTTTATAGATAAGTTATCGATTTCAAATTATTTTTACATTTGAGTAAATATTGTGTAATATAAATTGAATTGCATAAATTATGCATGTGTTATTTACTATCTTTAAATGAAATAGAGCAATGTCATATAGTCCTATATCTGCTTTAGGTATCGGCTGACATGTGATCAAAACACCCTTATGCAACACTTAACTCAAATACCTGTTTAATAAAACATACTGTACATAAATGTATCTGTTTGTCTTTCAGACCGCAGCAAGCCTGGAATGTGCCACAATGGGAACATCCAAGACCTTCCCATGAGGAAGTGAGTTTATCCGTTAATTCTGAGGGTCATTGAAAGGAGGAAAACGGTCATGTAAAGCTAAAGTACGGCTGGTGCATTTAATATACTATAACAAGTTTGTTTTTCTTGCGTGTGTGACAGCACTATGAAGAACACGATCAAGGCTCTTATCACGAGGACTACAGTTATAGGAGTCACACGTCTCAGACCAACAGTCACCCTCATCACCTCCAGACCGGGACAGAACATTTACCCGCCGGCTGGGACCCGCAGGACGGACAGTACCAGTACCAGAGAGGAGACTATGCACACTCAACTGCAGGCACGGACGAGTCCCACATCACCGACTTCTCCACTGGGGACGGGCCGGAGCAGGACGCGTACACTCATAACGCTCTTCATCACGGGCCAGTTTACCAGGGAGACGAGGCCCAGGGCCATGGAGAGCAGAACGACATCAGAAACCGCTTCCAGGTGAATGTCTGCAGCCGATCTTTACTTCGTTTATTAAAAATTGTTTGGCCAATTTATAATTTTGTACATTTGTTGAAGGTTTTTGATAATGGAGGAGCTGGGAACAAACCCACTGGCCACTACAAGGCCAGTTACCACCCACATCAACCTCCAAATCAGCCGAAGATGTTCAATCCTCAAGTGAATGGTCAGAATGGCCACTTTGACCAGCTTCAGAGGGACTTCCTGCACTCAGCACAGAGTGAGAGACCGTTATACACTACTGTTCAACAGTTTGGGGTCAGTAAGAGTTAAGGTTTCTGAAAGAAGTCTCTTCTGCTCACCAAGGCTTCATTTATTTGGAGTAAAAACAGCAATATTGTGAAATATTATTACAATTTAAAATAACTTTTCTTTTTTAACGTATTTTAAAGTGTAATTTATTCCTGTGATCAAAGCTGTATTTTCAGCATCATTACTCCAGTCTTCAGTGTCACAGATTTGCTGCTCAAGACACATTTCTTATCAATGTTGAAAACAATTTTTGCTGCTTAGTATTTTTGTGGAAACCGTTATAGATTTATTTGTTCAGGAGTCTTTGATGAAGAGAAAGTAACAGCATTTATTTGAAATAGAAATCTTTTGTAACAATGTAAAAGTCTTTACTTTCACTGTTGATGAGTTAAAGGATTAATTTCTTTAAAAAAAAAAAACTTGCTGACCCCAAACTTTTAAACTGTGGTATAATTAATATAATCTAAAATTGATTGAAAACAGATATTTGTAAAGACTATGTTAGCAGTATTTTAGGATACTGAAGTGTGTTGTATGAATGTTGTTCAGATACATCAGAAGGCCAGCAGCTGTCGCAGCTGCAGATTTTAAACCGAGCTCAATCCAGACAGATCGAGGAGCTGGAGCAGAAACTAGAGGACTGCAGGAGGAGGATGAGATATCTGGAGCACCAGTTCGCCATCGTCAAAGGTCAGATTTATAAGATTAACACTGTTAAAGGGTAAGTTCGGTATTTTACACTTAAAGCCCTGTTTACAGATCGTTTCTGATGAAATAGAACGTTTAAGATTAAAATTTGGACACATGCTCCTGTCCCGAGAATTTTAGGTTTCTTTCGCTTTCCCCAAAACCTCTAGAATGGGTGTATAGGTGCACTGGAACAATCCTTCCTAAAACGCATTAAACTTTCGTTTACAAAGACCTGAAACTCACCGAGTGGTCAGGGGTGTCCACTGATATGCTCACACATAAATCGCTGCAAAAGATGCTTTCCAACAGGTGTTTTACCATTCGTTGTAAAACTGTGGATCTATTTTTCCAAACGTCTCACACCCGTAGATTCTTCCGTTGAGAGCTTGAATAATAGACACTCCAGCCCAGTTGGTGGCGATAATGCACCTTTGCCAATTGCAAGCAAACCGCTGGCATTTCATTGAATACACAGAAGAAGCAGAAGAAGAAGCGGCGGAGTAATACCAGAGAATGTCTAATATGGCGAGAAGTTTCACTCTCACTACACTTCCGGCTTCTGAACTGGTTGCAGTTCCTCTCTGATTCCATATGAGGGCGCTCACAGGACGAGTGCAGAATGAATGGAGGTCAATGGTGCTATACCCCTCAAAATCCACTTTTCTCAGGATATAATTTTTTGTCTAGTAATTTGAATGTTGTATTCGAAAGGAGATGCAAAGAAATTACACATTGCTGGGTGTTAGATTTTTTAGATTCACTTATTTGCTTTAAAAAGTCTTTCAAAATGTCAATGACGTCAGAATGCTGACGTCATTAGCAGAATGCTAGCGTGTTATGGGCAACAACAACTCAACCTGTAAGAAATCAAAACGACATAAGTACTCGTTCATTCAACTTTCGACCTAAAACCCATGTTGAACTTGCAAAATCTACAATCAGATCTGACATTTCTCAACGGCAATCGGGTGAAAGAGACAAATTTAGCCGTCTAGCCCCATAGACTCCCATTCATTTTGCACTCATGGCGATCGCCCCCAGTGGAACTCTGGGGGTACTACAACCAAAATTCGGTACAATAGGGCTTAATAGGGAGTGGGCAGGCTCTCCGTAGACGGGCTCTGGTAATACCGTACCTCACACAGCACATTCAGTACAAGTCAATGGAGTTGGACAAAAACTACGATAAAACCTGTTGGAAAGCATCTTTTGCAGCGATTTTTGTGTGAGCATATCAGTGGACACCCCTGACCACTCGGTGAGTTTCAGGTCTTTGTAAACGAAAGTTTATGCGTTTTATGAAGTATTGTTCCAGTGCACCTATACACCCATTCTAGAGGTTTTGGGGAAAGCGAAATAAACCTAAAATTCTCGGGACAGGAGCATGTGTCCAAATTTTAATCTTAAACGTTCTATTTCATCAGAAACGATCTGTAAACAGGGCTTTAAGTGTAAAATACCGAACTTGTCCTTTAAATTCAGCTCTGAAATGAGCTTCAAAAAGGTATTAGCCCTTATAATGCATAAAAAACTGGGTTCTGGGTCAGTTTTGAGCCAGTGAAACGTAAGCTTACAGTCATAACTTAATTTTTTATTTTTATTTTTAATAAATGATTTATCTGATGATTAATTTCTCATTAATGAGTGAATGTGAAAACATTTAAAAGTTTTGCATGTTACAATGTTATTACAATACATACTTTTTAATTAAAAACTTTGGATACAAAACACATCTTAATACCAGCTGTAAACAGTTTGGGTCTCATTGGTTTTAATACTGTTTGTTTTCATCAAGACGAGAAGGACGGACTGACGGTATCACTGAAGGAGTCCAGCGCTCTGGTAGAGGAGGCGAAAGAGAGAGAAGCTCAGCTGCAGGGGAGAGTCAGATCTCTGGAGAAACAGATTCAGTCTCTCACAGACCGTGAGCAAGAGGTACGAGCTCACGCTTTCCTCATGCACAACATGAGCAAGTCAAAGTAAAATCATGCATTTAGGGCTCGTTAAAATAGTGTGTGAGAACCCTTGTAAGAGAGGAAACGTGTGCGTACACAGAGCGTAAAGCAGCAGCGTGTGGCCGAGGCTGCGATGGACAGCATGAAGCAGCAGATGATGGAGCTGTGTCGCTCGGACACTCTCACGCGAACACGTGAGCAGCACGACAGGGACACCTCCGCCATCCGGGAGCAGTATGAAGCCAGACTGCTCACTCTTCAGCAGAAACTAGACGCCCAATCACAGAGTCTGAATGAGCAGGTCAGAGAACTGTAGATTTGAGTACACTGATACAGGCGGTGTTCACCAGAGGGCAGTGCAGGCCTGTGTTTCTCACACTGTGTGTTTCTCAGGCTGAGGCAGGCCGGCGTTTGCTGGATCAGGTCCGGCAGCTGGAGCGTCAGAGGGAAGAGGATCAGGTGGACCGAGCCTCTGTGATCAACACCCTCACACAGCGCCTGGAGGAGAGCCAGCAGCAGTGTGCCAAACTACTCCACACTGGTATGTGGCATCCCGCGTGCTTCTGTTTATGTTTACTGTTGTGATTGCTGGAGTCTCATGGGTAATCGAATGGGCCAGGAATCTTTTTCTCTTGCAGTTAAAACAGTTTGAGCCTTACAGCTAAACTGCAATGACTCAAATACATATTTGAGCAACGATTAAGAATCCGGGAACCTTCACTTTCATTTAACTTACCAGAAGGTGGATGTGTTTCTTCAAATTGCTTATGATTACATAAAATTCTATTTATTATTATTATTATTATTATTATTATTATTATTATTATTATTACATATTCATTGCTATTACAATTATTAAATAATCCTACATAATAATAATGATTATCATTATTATTATTTATTAATAAGTAATAATAAAATAATAAAAAGAAAACTTTTTTTTTCCTTTTTACTTTGATATATATTTTTTCTCTTACGTTCTCTTTAAAAATATACATATTTGAAATAATATTTTATATTATTATTTAATACAATTATTATATTTAAAATAGGTATTGTAATTTAACAACAACAATATTAATTTAATAGATTTTTTTTACTTTCTTTGTTACCCTTAAATTATTATTTGAAATAATGTTTTATTAAATCATTATCATTGTTGTTATCACTATTATTGTTGTTGATTAATAATAAAAATGAGTGTTTATTACAATTATTATATTTTAAAATAATATAGTATTATAATGTAAATATACATTTTTATCATCTTTTTTCTTTACTCATGTTGACCTATATTTTTTTATATTAATTATTTGAAATATTTTATTATATTTGTGTTGTTGTTGTTGTTGTTTTAATTAGTCAAGTATAATATTTTATTGCAATTATTATATTTAAAAATAGGTTAATATATTATAATAAAAAATTTGCTTTTATAATTTTTTTTATTATAATTAATTTCTTTAATTTTATCTAAATTTTTTTGTTTATTTACTTATTATTAATTCTTGTTTTCAAAGAGTCCATATTCCTTACTTTTGTACCATTTTATTTTCCCCCAGAAATCAATTTCTAAGGTTTCTTAAAGTGAAAACTCTTTTGTTTTAAATAAAGGAAAATCACGTCCTCTTAATGAATGCTCAGAGGACGTTTGGTCTCCCATGTGCCGGTGACCATTTTCCCAAAGCATCTTCTGTTCTCTGCAGGCTCTGTACAGGAGATGAGCCAGTTACAGATGAAGCTTCAGCAGACCCAGTCTTCCCGCACCATCAGTGAAGACATCAACAAAACCCTGCAGGTCAGTCAATGCACTGCGGTGCGACAGGATTTCAACTCATGGGAAACTGAAGCTGTCCTTAAAACGGCTACAATCAGAGTGTGGCGAGCACGACGAGGTCGAGGGCCGTGGGAGGACGGCGCGAGGCCGGTGGCGCGATTGATAATGAGCGACACGTGCGCGACGCACCGGTCTCGCATCTCTCACGGAGGAGCGGAAGCATAAAGGAGGAGCGACGACAGTGAAGAGGGAGAGAGGACAGGCCTGTGTTTTATTTGATGTTTTGTTTTTGGTTTGTGTTGCCAGCAGTCGTCCGTGAGGGGCTGCTGGCTTTTACTTTCATTTTTGTATTTGTGTGTTTATTTATTAAAATCTTTAAATGTTCGCCGGTTCCCGCCTCCTTCTTCCCGTACCAACATACCTCGTTACACAGAGCCTGTGTGTTTCTTCTCCTAACAGGAAGAGTTGACTGAACTGAAGGAGCAGATTAATCTCTATGAGTCTGCCATTAAACATGGAGCCCTTTCATTAGAGTCTAATAGAGACTGGGAGAACCATCTGTCTGAGTCCTACATGGACCTGGGGATCAAGAAGTCCAAGTGGAGAAATGGACGCATCCACAGGTAACGTTAATTGCCTAAACTGTGTTGCTGCATTGTATATTGTAAAGTCTCTTAACCATGACTTTGTTACACACTTTGTTTTCCAGCACACCTCAGATTGCAGAAGCATGAGACTCTGACCTTCTGAAGGAGGACGTGGTGCGAGAGCTGAGGAGCGAGTTGCAGCGCTGCCTCGTTCACCTGAAGACCAAGCGCCTGAAGATCTCTGAGCTGCAGGAGGAGCTGCGACGCTCCCAGAGCAGAGCTGAGCAGATGCAGACGCAGATCCAGCAGGCCGAGAGGACCGCACGAGACTCTGAGGTCTGACTACAGCTGATCAACCTGTGTGCTCAATCTGCTGTGCTGGAAGCTCGACTCACACGCTCTGCGTTTATTACAGGTGAGGGAGAGCAGCCTGGAGAAACAGCTGGACACGCCTCACACAGACCTCGTCAGACTGCAGGAGGAGCGGAGGGTCCTGCAGGAGAGGGTGGAGGTCAGAACACCTGCGGGTCCCGTTGGGTCTTCACAAAGCTAGAGGACTTTTCTGTCTGGATCAGTGTTATTGTTCACTAAAATCCTTCAAATCACTATTGATTACTGAAATAATTTACTGAATATAATATAGATAGAACATACTATAGATGAACATTTTTAACTTAAACTAGAACATTAGAAATTATGCCTCGGTTCAAGTTTAAGTATGAGAAACTAAAAATAAATGTAATGTTTTTATAAATGTATGTAAAAATAAATGTTTAGAGAGAAAAATCTCTAAACATTTAGATAAAATACATTGAAGTTAAATAGAAATATTTTTTGAAAAAAGATGTATTAAATATAAATACAAAAACATTTATTATCAAATAAATGAAGAAATAAAAAGAAATAAATAAAATGTAGGAATAAATCTCTAAACATGTAGATAAAATGTTTAAAATAATCAAAAACTTTCACCTTGATATAAAGAGAAAAATCACGAAACATATTAATTGAAAATATAAATATTCAGTTCAGCAACAAATTAGAATGGTGATAATATAAATGAATAAATATATTTTGGCCTTTTGTCATTTATTGATACAGACATGAAATGATGGGGTGAAAAGTGTTGTTTTCATTAATAAAACTATTAAAATATATATTTTGTAATTGAAATAAAGCCAAAATAAACTAAAAAAAAAACATAAATGAAAATGATAAATGTTGCCCTGGAGTTTGTTGAAGTACTGACATTATTAAAACTAAAACAAAAAAAATTGTAAAAGATGAAAGCACAGCAAAATGACTAAAACTTAAAATAAAATCTAATTCTAAATATTAATAAGGACTATACTAGTTTAAAAATACTACTACAATAACACTGGTCTTGATCTAATTGTTCTAAAAGAAGCCATTGGTTAATTAGCTAGTTGTTGGACCATCCTGAGCCGTCTCTATTGTGAACTTTAGGCTCTGGAGAAGAGGAATCAGGATCTGAAGCAGAGTGAGGAGAAGGTGAAGGCCGCCAACTCTGAGCTCTGCACCAAGATGAGAGAGATGATCCAGGAGCTGGACCAGGAGAAACAGGAAGCAGAAGAGAGGTCACAGATTCATGCATTCTGAGTGAGAGTTAATTTGACGCTAGCGCACCGTCTGTGGATCTTCATATCTGAAATGCTGTGTGTGTGTAGATATGAGCGGACTCAGCAGCAGTACAGGGATGACGTGGTGCATCGTGTCCGTGAGGAGCTCACGCAAGAGCACACGGCTCACATCGAGCAACTCGCCAGCCAGCATCTGCAGCACACACAACAGCTCCAGTACTTCACCTTTAACATACAACCAGTCTATTACTGCATGATGGATTACAATACAGCCTTTATAAAGCACAATCGCTGACTTTCCACAGGTCAAAGCTGGCTGATCTCAGTCAGGAGGTGTTAGCTGTGCAGGAATGCTACATTTCTGTTTGCAAAGAGAAGGACAAGCTGGAGGAAAATCTCCAAAACAAGCTTGAAGAAGAGAAGAGACTGAAAGAAATTGAGGCAAGCACTAGATGCTGAATATTGCATTATTTTTTATTTATATTTATTTATATTGTTATTTATTTATATAAGTTAAAAAAAAATATTTACTTTTGTTAAATAATTTAATGAATAATTTTTTTACTCATTTTTACGTTAAATGGATTCATTTAATTTACATTTGTTTGTTTATTGAGAAATGTATTAATTTATAAAATAATTTCATTTTTGTTTATTTATTTAATTACATTTTAATTGTTTATAAAAAAAAATTTGTGATTTGATTTAATTATTTAATTATTTTATTTATAGAATTTACTATTTAATATTTATTTTTATTTACTTTTGAGTAATTTAATGAATTATTTTTTTACTCATTTTTTATTCATTTTTAAGTTAAACGTATTCATTTAATTTACATTTGTTTATTTGAGTAATTTGTTATTCATTTATAAAATAATTTCTTTTTTTTCTTTTTTTTTTATAATTACATTTTAATTGTTTATAAAACATTTTTTGTGATTTTATTTAATTATTTATTTTATTTATATAATTAATTTACTTTTTTTTTTATTATTTTCTTTTTTATAGATTGTCCATTTCTGTCTAACTGGGTAGACCAGACTCTCTTCTGAGAGTCAAAAGTGTGTGTGTGTGTGTGTGTGTGTGTGTGTGTGTGTGTGAGACGTTGATATTTGATCTTGTTAGTTGGTGTTGTAGTTAAAGAGGCGAGAGGAGAGTGAGGGCGCTCTGGAGACACTGAGGTCTGACCTGGAGTGTCAGCATCAGGAGGACGTGTCTCGGCTCAAAGCCCAGTGGAAGACACACACTCAGGCTGAGATTGAGCTGCAGGTCAGAGAGCAGCTGGAAGCGGCCAGGAAGAGCTGGCAGCAGGAGCAGGAGACGGTTAGTGATGATGAGGGCTGTTTACGTCACTGTTCTTTCTGCTCTGTGCCAAGCCAGCATGATCTTACTAAATACCACTATTGTGCCATTCAGATGAAGGTCAAATGCTCTTGTCTTTTATTCCATCTGGCTGTATGTGTTTCATCTGTCTCTTTGTCTGTTTGTTTTTTGTCTGTGTGTTTTTGTGTTAGTTGGAGAAGTCCTGGGCTCAGAGGTTACAGGACGCTGAGGAAGAGGTCCGGAAGGCCAGGCTGTCAGACACCCGTGAGGGAGCGTGTCAGACCGGCTCGTCTGAGTCGGCGGGGCAGCTGTTTTCAGCGGAGGACCTGGAGGTCCGGCTCAGAGCTCAGAGAGAGAGCCTGCAGCAGGAGGCCTCGTCCGCCCAGGCCAGAGCCGTGGAGGAAGCAGTGCGACACGCTGAGAGAGAGCTGCAGCAGAAGCACACTGATGACATAGCGCTCCAGGTGTGACGGCTTTACAGCTCTTAACATTATATACTACCTTTTACACAGGGTTACTACCATTTACACAACATTATCACAATAAAATGTTTCGAATCAGTCTATATCGATAATTATCAAGATAAATGTCAAATCTTTATTTCATTCAAGTTTAAAGGCAGATTTTTCTTCCTGAGTGAAAGTTGTAGGAACCAGACCATAATTGTTGTTTTAAACTACTCTTTATTGAACATTTTACAAATCTGAGGTAGATTATTCCAAATATTTTTAATTCTTTACACTTTTTTCAGTTTTTTTTTTTCCTTAATAAAATAAATATCTTAATTGAAAAATGAATTTCTTAGTTTCTGCATGTTCTAACAGGTGATATTGTTTCAAGTCATGAAACAGGTTTGTGTTGCCCGACTTTGATTGTGTATATTTGGCACAGTTTGCAGTGCAGGCTGCAATATTAATAATATTACATGTTTTGTCTCTTAGAAATGCACATTTGATTGTAGCTTGTGTTGACAGTAGCAGTAACTTGAGTTGGGATGATTTATGTTCATTAACAAAAACAGTAACATCTGGAAAAGCTGAAACAATCTCATTTTTATAGGGTAAATGTAAATATTGTGACTGTTTGAGTTTTATTAGAATTAATCATTGGTCTTCCATAGTATCATACATTTCGATCATGATAACCACAGGTCAAACCAGACATAGAGCACCTCAGTATCATGGTCAAATGCAACTATATGGTTTCTATGGTATTTGTAGGCCTTTTGGCACATAAACATTATCAAACCTTTATCATTTTATCCGAGGGAAATTATATTGTGATAATTATCATTATCGTTTTATCACCCAGCTTTACATTTACATAAAACAATATTGTGATCATTTTCATTATTGTTTAATGTAAATGTAAGGCTGTGTGATAAAACGATAATGAAAATATCACAATATAATTTATCACCCAGCCTTACATATACATATATTAGATTTTAAAAACGGACTAGTTCATCATGACCCATGCCTACAGATTATTAACCCTATAAAGCCCACTGTATCATATTTAATACAAAAATGTCTATGGCCTCTAAATGATCAAAACTTTGGAGAGTAATTCTTGTACACGGTCCTCTACATGCCTTCTGTCGTCTGATTGATGGTTTATCATTTTTAACAACTAAATGGCCTTTTATTATAATTCTACAAATGTCCCCCTTCAGGTTGTGGTACACGAGTCTTTACTGATTTGAATAAAGTAAACATAAGACATTTTATATTGTTTGTAATATTTCAAGATGAACACTTACTGGACTGAAGCAACTTGGGTTTACTTGATTATCCATGGATATAAAAAAAAAATCATGTTAAAATGTGAGTATCAAATATGAACATCAGGCTCATTATTACAAGACATGTTATTTGGAGATAAAGAGTGACAACTGATATGATATTTATATGCATTTTATGTAAGTTATACTGTTATAAAGATTTCATTGATTTACATTACAAGCTATCAGAATTTCATATTTGCCATATAAATATCAGCATCTGCACCAAATTGCATGTTTTTGCTCCGTTTGGGCCTCTGAATTAAATCTCTGTGTTTTTCCTCCTTGAGGATGAGCCTCATATTCTCACTATAACATACAAGCCATAAAGGTTTGATGTATCAAAGACACATGTAAGCTTTCATTTAGATTTGATCTAATGGTTCAATAAACTGTTCGTAATTCTATGTCAGGCTTTACAGGGTTAAAAATCATTTCTGCCATTTCTTAGGTTGAAGGTGCGATATCAAGGGCTCGTTCTCGATGGCTCCAGGACTTGACCTCCCTCCCAGAATACAAAAGCAGCTTGCAGACAGAGAAGGATGAATGGGAGCGACTACAACAGCAGCAGGTCCAGGAACAGGTATTTATTGCACTGGCCATTCTAAAATAATTTCTTCATATTTAATTTCAGAGTTGCTCAACACTCTCCTCCTAACCCCAGGTGTCTTCAGCCGTCAAGGCAGTGGAGGAAAGATGGCAGGACACGCTCCGCACCAGATGCACCGAGCTGGAGCAGTGTAACAGGAGAAACCGGGAGCTCCAGGAGGAAGTGCTTACCCTCTGCACCCGACTGGAGCGCTCATGCCAGGACCAGGCCGCCCTCATCAAAGCAGAGCTGGCTGCGGCCCGAGACGTGTGGATGGAGGACAAGCAGGAGGAGATGTCCCGCCTCAGGGCGCAGCTCCAGAGAGAGCAGAACCTGGAGCAAACTGACGCAGAGCTACAGAAAACCCTCAGGGAAAAGGAGCAGGAGTGGAGCGCTCAACACGAGATCAGGTTCATAATAATCTTCATAATTACGAGGGTTTGCTAATAAAATACATTTGTATGTGTGTGTATTTCTGTTGGTATGTATTGGTATTTATTGGTAGTATTCATATTTTCAGGTTTCATTAAAATTTTAGTGTAAAAACTTTAGTTTTTTGTTTGCCATTTTTGTTAGTTTATTTTTATATATTTCTATTTAGTTTAATTTAGCTTCTATTTCTGTATTTTTTGTCCATTTTAAATTGTTTTATGTCTGTTTCAGTTGAAGTACTTGCATACTTAACTTATTTCAACATTTCTAACCAAATTTAGTTTTTCATTTAATATTTAAATTGTATTTTATTTCAACTTTATTTCATTTACCAAAAAGGATATATTATAGTTTTAATTAACAATAAAAAAGCATATAAATATAATAAAGATTAAATATTTGATGTCATATTTTAATAATCAAATTCTATATATGTTGATTATTTATTTATTAAATATTGCTGTTCAATGAAAATACTTTTTTAGAATTTTGAAATAGATGTATATAACATTTGTAATTCAATTGAACAGCAATATTTAGTGTTTTAATTTACATATTTTTTAGATCTATGTAAATACATTTTTAATTCTATAGAAATTAAATTATTGGGATGTAAACCAATGTAAAACCAAATATACACTATTACTGCTTTTTTATAAAATAATTTTAATCAATAGAAGTCAATATTGGAGCATAAAAGGGATCAAACATTTTGACTCCTGAGCACAAACCTTTTGAACATATGAGCTTCTGAATATAGGCTGTGTTTTAAAGGACTGTTGTTTTACAGACTGCAGGAGGAGAGGCAGCGGGTGCTGGAGGAGGTGCTGGAGGATCTGGAGGAGGGAGTGAAGAGGAGAGGCAGTCCGGATGAACACAAGCTCAGCAGTGTGCCAGGAACCGTTCGCTCCAGAGTCTGGGAGATCTGCAGAGAATCGCTCACTCAAGCCGTCAACCAAGCCAAACAGGAGTGGAAGAAGGTGCATACATGTCATTACACTATTTGAAATGCTGCGTCACTGTAATGAACACGGCCACACCCACAGAGTTCTCTGTTCTTTATTATTCGTACACAGTAATCATAGTTATGCAGTCTCTAGATCATCGGTCTCCACCCAGAGAAACACATGAAATATTTAATGTCTCTCACACCTCAGAGCAGCGAAGACAAACTGAGACGTGTGCTGAAGGAAACCCGGGAGCGTCACGAGGCAGAGATCGGTAAGGCCCTCAGCACACACACCTCACACACACACACTGCTGGAATCAGTACCTCTTCCCTCCTCACCGGTTCCTCGCCCTGCAGCAGGTCTAACGGCCCAGAGGAAGCAGGGGGAATGCACTGAGCCTCTGGCCAAACTCCAGAAGAAGAATCAAGAGCTCCAGAGACATCTAGAAAAGGCCTGCCGCCAGCTCCAGAAGAGCGTTCGAGAGCACAAAAGCACCCTGCAGAAGATGAAAGGTGTGAGGTCCTCAATGTTAGATGCTATGGGGACACATGCCTCTCACTAAACATTTTCAGATATCAGTCAATTAATCAAGTATTATTCGTTATAAATTATAATATGTAAGACAATTATGAAAAATAAGTTCCTACAGTCATGGAAAACGTGAAAAGGAAAACAATTCAAAGAAAAACGTATTGTTTAAATGTGTGGGAACCGTGATGTGTGTCCCAATTACATTCTTGAGGGAAAAAATTTACATTTATTTACATTTAATCACTTGGCAGACGCTTTTAGCCAAAGCGACTTACAAATGAGGATAATAATAGAAGCCGTCAAACCAACAATATGTAAGTGCTGTGAATAGTCCCAGTTAGTCTAGACAAAGACTAGATTTACAAAGACGGTTCACTCCTGTTACTTATGAATGGGAGAAACTGATACGCGCAGTATGCAGTAATATTTGTTTTATTTTATTTCAGTTAAACAAATGATTTTTAGTTAAAGAAAATGATACTGGTCTTTTCACGTCATTTCCTGTTTTCTCTCTACTGTCTGTATCATCAGCAAGTGGAAAAGGGACAAAAAAATGTATACAGTTCATCTTCATGTTTAGAGGGTTTTTTTCTAAATAATTTTTTTATTGATTTTAATTTCTCAGCTAATTTATTTGATTACCAGATGTATTTGAACCCCTGATTCTGTCTAGGGTTGGAAGGGGTAACACTTATTTTGTGATAATTGTAATGGTATGTGGGGATGGCAAGAGACACGCAAGCATAAATAATGCCAAAAGAATAGATTTTTTTTTATACACAAGTGAAAAGTATAGGCTACAAGAGATGAGAAATAATAATGATAAATAAATGATAGATAAATGCACAAAGACAAAACAACATTTACAAAAACAAATCAATACAAAAATAAACCCAAGGGAAAAGGGACGTGAGCGACGCAAGAGCGACGGAGAGAAAAGAAAACAAAACCCAAGAGTAACTTCTAACCTAGTGTGTCTAATACATCAAAAACTTGAAGTGTTAGACAGTGTATGTCATGTGACGTCTTTCTTGTTCACTTTCTCCGGTATATGGAGAAACAATCACCATCAGAATGACTACAAAAGTAACAAAGTTTGTATGAGGTGCAAGATGACAAGACAAAACGGTACAAGCAAACACTGTCACAATAATAACAAGCACTAGCAAAGGTTAAATTCACCTTGTTTGCTTTCGCTGTTGCTCGTTTAGAGTCAAAGACGACTAGCATGCGTTCATTCTGGCCTGCTATTTAAACTTGATTGGCAGCAGGAGCAGTGATGTCACACAGGTTAATGATGATTGACAGCTGCTCAGGCCAATAGCAGTCAATAGGGGTGAGTCTAATAGAATGACAGGGAGCGAAGGAGGAAAATATTCAGGCACACCCACAGGGACGTAACATTATTATTGATTGGCACAAATGGACCCTCATAAGAAGCAAATGGCATGTGGGAGAAGACTTTTTTTTAATCGTTGTTTTTCATGTCAAATCAGATGAGCACGAGGCAGCCCTGCAGAAGGAGCAGCAGGCTCATCTCAAAGCCCTTGAGGAACTGAAACAATCCTCAAATGCAGAAGCACATTCAAGGTTTGTAAACACTTCAAGTTTGCTTTCTTTCATAAGAGCAGCGGGTCTTAGACACTAACAGTCTTCATCAATGTTTCAGCGGTTCAGTCAGCCAGCAGAATCTTCAAGCAGGACTTGAGGAAATGAAGGAGCAATACATGAAAGCAGTGGAGAAAATCAGAGGTGAGTGCAAGGCCTCTATACCGATGTTTTACAGAACTAATCGCATTTTATTCCTCATTAAAAATACATGTTCTTCAATAAGACCAGTGTTGGGGAATAACCACATTTTTAAGTACTGTAGCAACACAACTAAATTATTTTTAAAATGGTCTAGATTTTACAGTAATAGATATTTTAGAAAGTTATTTTTTGAGTTATTGCTTGAGTAGTTTGAATGTAGTTACCATAGACTGTAAAAAAAAATGGACGTAGTGTCCGTGACGTCACCCGTAGGTTTGTGAAGACCGTTTTTGAAGCCTAAAGTGGGCGTGGTCGACCGTCGCCATCTTGGCAGCGTCACTCCCGAATTTATTTATTTTTACAGTCAGACAATGAGCTGAGGTAACATGAAAGCTAACAGACAGCAGACTAAGGATGACTAATCACCACAGCAGCGGGAATCCACCTGTCACTCAAAAGTGGACACCCTTAATTATGCAGAAATTTAAGGCTTAATATAATTTAAACGGATGAGTAATAAAAAAAATTCACACCCCTCACAGTTGTCATGAAGGTCAAAATTAGCTGTATAGACCAAAGCCACTTTTTGCTCCAGGCTGTAAACTTGTTTTTTTCTGCTGTAAAGTTGGGCATTTTAACATGGGGGAGATGCAGATTTGACTCACTTTTGCAGCCAGCCTCAAGCGGCCAGTTGATGAATTGCCGTTTAATTCACTTCCATGTTGGTTTCAAGAGAGAGACAGGGAGGTTGCCGCTTGGTAGTTACATACACCCTACCAGACTTGTAGAGTAGCTACCTACTAAAAGGGCTTGTCTGCAGTTTAATACTTTGAAACCGAAGCTAACAGTTAATAAAGTAGCTCCCTCAACTCGGATTTTATTTAATACGTTTGTAGGCGACATGCTGCGCTATCTGCAGGAGAGTAAAGAGCGGGCGGCAGAGCTGATCAGGACTGAGGTCCTGAGGGAGAGGCAGGACACGGCCCGACGGATGCGCAGGTACTACCTCACCTGCCTGCAGGAGCTGCTGGACGACGGAGGCCAGGCCACGGGGTATGGAGACGCACAGATGATCTCCTCTCTCTTACTCTGCTCTGCTCTTCATTCTGCACTTTTTCTTTCTCCAGAGCAGAGAAGAAGATCATAAATGCTGCCAGCAAACTGGCCGCCATGGCCAAAGTCCTCGAGACCCCGGTGGCCAAACGCAAGCTTTCAAGAACACAGAACTCTCAAGGTATGCTTTGAGCGTGAGCGTTCGTTCAAGATTTGTAAAAAAATATTATGCAAGTCTTCATTATTAGCATGATATGCCACTTTTACCGTACTTTTATAATGTGAAAATGTATTTTTGCTTAGGTGGATCAGACAAAACAGACATTGGCTCTCCTGCTAAAGTTCTGGGTGCTGAGATACACGGAGCTGAAGCCCACAAGGATGGTAAGGACAAACGGATCCATCAGATCTACTGCCCAACGGACACAAATTATGCATCCATGACGGCTAAACAGACAGGTCTCAAAGCTAAAGGCTTTGAACCAGATTCCCTGAAGTCTGCAGTGATCTGTGGATCTAAAGACCCTCTTACGGTTGGTCAGGTAACTCAGAAACACACACACTTTCATGACAGTGTTTTTAACAGCGATGACAGGACGCCTAATATCACACTGAGAAAGCAGAGCAGGGAAATGTTCATGGAGGGCTTTGAGTCCGGCAGAGCAGAACCATCAGCCGGTCAATCATTCCTGATTGAAGAAGCGCCTGTTCGGGATGATGGACAGAGTGACTGGAGTTTAACCAGTAACGGCTCCAACTTTATGAACAACATTCACCTGACTTCCTCCTATCCTGAGCCTGGGAAGCCTTTCTCATTAAACAGCCCGTCCTTGGGTGGTTTGGACTTTGGAAGCTCCATCGGCGACTCTGATGTTACGATATACAAAGAGATTGTTCAACCTCCGTCTTACTCTAAACCCTGCGTGTGTGTGGACAGACGAACAAATAAACACCGAGAGCCGATCCCTGGATCTGAGGGACATGGTGTCTGGAAAATGCGTCCAAAGAGCTTATTTTCAGAGTTGAAAGTGCGTCAGCAGGACAGTGGGTTCGACAGCCCGTTGGCAATGCTTCAGGAATGACATTTCGATTTGTTTGTGCCTGTGCAAAAATTCTTTGTATATAAAAGAGTTGCAGTCTCCGTTAACCTTGTGCAATGTGTTTTTTACTTGTTTGAGCCAAATGTCTTTTGTACTCGTCTTAGCAGTTGTGCTGTCAGTGTGTGAATTTGTTATCTTTTAACTTAATAAAACAACATAGTTTTACATTAATCAAACTGTTTCTTTTCGTTCTTATCTTCTTTCACACTGACTAAACAAACCATCATAAAACACAAGGCACACAGTGAGTGTTAATAAGTGATTTTATCCTGACACCTGACTGCAGTTTATCCTTACGGATGTTTTATTTCCTCAGGCTGCATCTGTGCCTCCAATCAAAGTCCAGTGCCAGATAAGATGAGGTCAAAGATGAAATAGAGCACATGTTGTTAAACATCTGGGTCGTCTACGAAATGGTTAGTTAGCCTTTTTTTGCTTAGCTGAGGTAATTATTTTTTGTTCGATTTTTATTTTTAGATTCTCTCTAAATACATTATAAATGACTGAGATAAAGGTAACAGGGTTGACAGGTTACAGTGAAAAGATCTGGATAATTTAAATGCTAATATTAAATGCCCCTTTTTATCATGGAAACGGTTACATTTTGATGGGAAATCAGGCAATTCAGTCATATTTTATTCACACTCATTTCATTCTAAACGTGTGTGTGTGTGTGTGTGTGTGTGTGTGTGTGTGTGTGTGTGTGTGTGTGTGTCTGTCTGTGTGTCTGTGTGTGTGTGTGTGTGTGTGTGTGTGTGTGTGTGTGTGTGTGTGTGTGTGTCTGTGTGTGTGTGTCTGTTCATGTTTTTCTATCCCGGTGGGGACTTCAGCCTGAATGCACACAGACTCATGGGGACTCGTGTCACAGTGGGGACCTAAATTGAAGTCCCCATGAGTAAACAAGCTAATAAATCATACAGAATGAGTTTTTTTGGAAATGTAAAAATGCAGAAAGTTTTCTGTGATGGGTAGGTTTAGGGGTAGGGTTAGTGTAAGGAGATAGAATATACAGTTTGTAAAGTATAAAAACCATTAAGTCTACGGAGAGTCCCCACAAAGATAGTAAACCAGACGTGTGTGTGTGTGTGTGTGTGTGTGTGTGTGTGTGTGTGTGTGTGTGTGTGTGTGTGTGTGTGTGTGTGTGTGTGTGTGTGTGTGTGTGTGTGTGTGTGTGTGTGTGTGTGTGTGTGGACATGTTTTTCTACACCGGTGGGGACTTAAACCTGAATGCACACAGACTCATGGGGACTCGTGTCACCGTGGGGACCTAAATTGAGGTCCCCATGGGTACAAAAGCTTATAAATCATACAGAATTAGTTTTTTTGAAAATGTAAAAATGCAGAATGTCTCCTGTGATGGGTAGGTTTAGGGATAGGGGCAGTGTAAGGGGATAGAATATACAGTTTGTACAGTATAAAAACCATTACGTCTATGGAGAGTCCTCACAAAGATAGTGCACCAGACATGTGTGTGTGTGTGTGTGTGTGTGTGTGTGTGTGTGTGTGTGTGTGTGTGTGTGTGTGTGTGTGTGTGTGAGAGAGAGAGAGAGAGAGAGTGAGAGGTATTTGGTTACACTATTTAAGGTGCCCTGTTATTACTTACTATAGTAAGTCATGTGTAACAATGAATCTTAACAGTGCTACCAAGAATTTCTTTAAGAATCATCACATCATGAAAAAAAGACGACTTTAACATTCCTTTTCTAATAGTTAACTTGGAAAAATAAAGTTATGACAATATAATTTATAGAAAAGTTCATTTCTTTAAATGAGGAAAATGTGGTTGTAACAAGGACATATTATAGAAATTTAATCTTTAAATTATTCACAATTATCTACAATAAACAACATAATATCTGGCAAATAATATATTTAAGTGTTAATGATTTGCATATTAACATGATATCTCAAACTAAATAAACATTTCATATATAGGTTCAGATAATGGTAACGGTTTTCTTTGGCATGTTATGAAACTATGTGCTTCTCAGAGAATTGTTATGCTAATATTTCGACAATTACCCACTTTTCAGTTATCAATTATATAATATTATACAGGATCATGGAAAGAGGGCTGACATTTTAAAGGGAACATTGATAATCAAGTCATAATGTATTTACTATGTTCTTCCAACATGTTAAATATTGACAGGCTGTAATATTCCTAAAATAATGTAATGTAAAATAGTCTAGCAGGATTGGAACGACCTGAGGAAAACATGAGATAAGTTAGCTTGTGTTTAAAGGGTAGATTTCTTGAAAACAAATAGTTTCAATGAAAAAGAATAAAGTTTATCTAATTGTTAATTACTCGTTTACAGTGTTGAGGTGTTCGCTAATGTGAGCGTTGCCGTTTTTCGCGTCGCGTGGAGTCGTGACTCGTGAACCATGTAAACGCTGTTTATGAATACGACTCGCTTCATTTCATAACTATCTGCTCCAGTACGTGTTCAATTTTTTACAGTCTATGGTTCATTCCCTCAAAACAAAGCACCGCCTACACTGAACTTTATATCTAATAAGTGCTTCTGCTGCGCACTAAAGAAAGTAGGTCTTACGGAAAACAATCGATTCACACTATGTTTTGGTTTTTTGTAAGTGCTGTTTTTGGCCTACTTTTATTTGCCTTGAAATACCGTTATCCTTACTTTGTCATAGATGCAAAGTACATCTGTCGAGTAGCATTGGTTGGATATCGTATGACAAAATACATCAAGTCCAGACCTTTCTATACCGTAGTGGATCGATTCTTGGATTCGGTTCAGAAGAACCCACACAAAGCTTTCATTCGGTTTCAGGATCAAACATACTCGTATGTGCAGTCGGATAAACAGAGTAATAAAATCGCGAGGAGTTTGTTAAAACACGCAGATCTTCGTGAAGGAGACACAGTTGCGCTACTGTTGGGAAATGAGCCCATGTTCATGTGGATATGCTTGGCTTTGGCCAAGATCGGATGTTCTGCTGCTCTTCTCAATCATAACATCCGATCCAAATCACTTGTGCACTGTTTCTCCTGCTGTGGGGCCAGTGTGCTGATCGCTGGGGCAGGTACACTTCACAGTTTTATTAGTCAGATAAACTAATGCTTGACGTACTACCTGTAATAACTACAGTGTGTGTGCTATCTGAGATGTCCTTTTTCTGTCTGTGTCAGCTGTTGGTGACTTACTAACACAAATGGAAGTGTGTCAAATTATTTAGTGAACCAAAAAATGTTAATCAAATAAACATTTAGTGTATTTTCTCACTTAATGTGATGCACACTGAGATGCATTTTTAACTTATGGTCAACACTTAGTTCAGCTTCTCAAATATGATTGGGTAAGCACTGCGGAGATACAGTCCAGCAACACTCATAATATGCACTATGTATGTAGCCTACTCAATCGTGTAGTATATTATTTTTGTAAGGTTCTTTTTTTTTTTTTAAATTCAGCATTGTAGTCTGATAGCTATGGAAGCTTGTTTCCGCCACAAAATAAAACATTTTAAAAGATAATTGCGACTTTTTATCTCATAATTGCGAGTTTACATCTCGCAATTCTGACTTTATTTCTCACAATTGCGAGATATAAAGTCAGAATTGCGTGAAATAAAGTCGCAATTGCGTGTTATAAAGTCAGAATTGCGAGATATAAAGTCAGAATTGCTTGAAATAAAGTCGCAATTGCGTGTTATAAAGTCAGAATTGCGAGATATAAAGTCAGAATTGCGTGTTACAAAGTCAGAATTCTGACTTTTTTTCTCGCAATTGCAACTTTATATCACGCAATTCTGACATCTTTTCTCAGAATTGTGAGATATAAACTCACAATTGTTAGATATAAAGTCCAATGCTTTTTTTTCACAATACTGACTTTATAACACGCAATTGCGACTTTATATCGTGCAATTCTGACTTTATATCTCCCAATTGCGACTTTAATTCTCAGAATTGCGACTTTATTTCTCAGAATTGCGCCTTTAAATATCTCGCAATTGCGACTTTATATCTCAGAATTGCGACTGTCTCGCAATTGCGACTTTATTTCTCAGAATTGCGACTTTATTTCTCACAATTCTGACTTCATATCTCGCAATTCTGAGAAAAAAAGTCACAATTCTGACTTGATATATCGCAATTGTGAGAAAAAAAAGTCAGAATTGTGAGATAAAAAGTCGCTATTATTATTATTTATTTATTATTCCGTGGCGGAAACAAGCTTCCATAGATAGCCCCTCCGCTACATAAGAAAAGCTGCGATATTTGAATGCAAACCGAAATTGCATACTCTCTTGTGTGGGTATTTATTTTGAATAAGTACTTATTCAAAAAAATATGTTTTATATCGTATTTTTGTAATCTGGACGTACTACATTAACCATGTTGTCATTATCATGTGACCTACCAACAGTGACCCTTCACCTCCATTCACAAATCCTCTCCCGTGGCCTCATGGGATAGTTAAGTGTCCATCGTATACACACTCATAATCTCACCAGAAGTAGTAGGTCATACAGGTACTTTTTGCCTACTCTTTTAAGAGTACTGTGAATTCTGACATAGGCTTACTATTTTTGTCATATACTTTTTTTCGCCTACTACATAGTAGGGAAGTATTCCACACTGTTTTTTGGTTAATTAAGTGCATCATCTATGTATTTCGTAAACTTTTTCCATTGTGAACACACTACTCACTATTTATACTACAAAAGCATAGTGCATAAGTGCACAAATTGGGACGTACCTTGGGACTTTTTGTCCTCACACGAAACTCTTGAGGTTTGTACCGACTCGTCAGTCTTTAGCGCCCCCCAGGGTTGGGGTCACATCCAGTGCTATTTTTGTTTCCTGACAAGTATCCCATAAAGATAAAAAAAAAAAAAAGCTCATTGTTGAGTACCCTGACTAAATGAATCAAACTGAATATATACTTGTATAAACACTCATGTAGAACTGCAGGATGCTGTTGAGGAGGTGCTTCCCGCGCTGAGAGAGCAGGGCATCTCGGTCTACATACTGACTGACCATATGACCTCCGAGGGAATGAAAAGTCTTACAGACAAAATCAAGCAGGCCTCAGATGAGCCTGTTCCTGCAGACCTGAGGGCCAACATTAGCTCCACCAGCCCGGCGGCGTACATCTACACCTCAGGCACCACAGGTGAGACTGGATTCAGTGGTCTTACTCTGTTTTTGAATGAAGATGTTTTTGCCCAGAGGGGAATGGATGGAAGTGTCAGTAATCTGTAATTAATAAATGAGTGCGTGTGGATTTAATGAGGCGTATCCCCTGCAGGTCTTCCAAAGGCAGCAGTGATCACTCATCGGAGGCTGTGGGCCATTTCCTTCTTCCAGTCCATTTGTGGTGTGAAGTCTGATGATGTGGTGTACGTCTGCCTTCCCTTGTATCACAGTGCTGGCTTTGGCATTGGATTCGGAGGTGCTATTGAAAGAGGTATGAAATCATCTTTTTTTTTTGTTGGTTATCCAGACACCTCATAATTGATAAGATAAAAACAATACAACAGTCTAATGTTTTGTGACAAATGTAACTAGATGTCTTTAGAAATTTTGCTTTTGATAGTTTGGTTTTGTGTTTAGGAGCCACTATTGTCCTGAAGAGCAAATTTTCTTCCTCTCAGTTCTGGGACGACTGCAGAAAATATAATGTTACTGTGATACAGTATATTGGAGAAACAATGCGCTACCTCTGCAATACACCAAAGGTATTCAAGCATTTAAGAAGGCAAACAGCACAGAATCTTCCTCTTTTTGTCATCTGCAGGAACGAGCAACGATCAAATGGACGCCTAAAACATGCACCATGTTAGGAGTAAGCGGAGTCATATCAAATGGTACTCTAGCATTCAAAATTTGGGGGTCAATAAGATTTTTTATTTTATTTTTATTAACTTTTATTCAGCAAGGATGCATTAAATTATGGAAGCTTGTTTCTGCCACTGAATAATAAATAAATAATAATAATTGCGACTTTTTATCTCACAATTCTGACTTTTTTTCTCACAATTACAATATATCAAGTCAGAATTGTGACTTTTTTTCTCAGAATTGCGAGAAATAAAGTCGCAATTCTGAGAAATAGTCGCAATTGCGAGATATAAAGTCACAATTCTGAGAAATAAAGTCGAAATTGCGAGATATAAAGTCGCAATTCTGAGAAATAAAGTCAGAATTGTATGATATAAAGTCGCAATTGCGTGTTATGAAGTCAGAATTGTGAGATATAAACTATTCTGAGGTAAAAATAAATAAAAAGTCTGTCTTTTTTTTCCCTTAGAATTGGACTTTATATCTCACAATTGTGAGTTTATATCTCACAATTGTGAGAAAAGATGTCAGAATTGCGAGATATAAACTCGCAATTATGTGTTATAAAGTCAGAATTGCGTGATATAAAGTCGCAATTGCGAGAAAAAAAGTCAGAATTCTGACTTTATAAGACGCAATTGCGACTTCATTTCACGCAATTCCGACTATAAATCTCGCAATTGTGAGAAATAAAGTCAGAATTGCGAGATGTAAACTCGTAATTGTGAGATAAAAAGTCGCAATTATCTTTAAAATGTTTTATTTTGTGGCTGAAACAAGCTTCCATTAAATGGACTAATAGTGACAGCAAAGATATTTATAGTGTTACAAAATATTTCTAGTACAAATAAATGCTGTACTTTTGTACTTTCTATTCATTAAAGAATCCTGAAAAATATTAAGCAGCACAACTGTTTCAAACACTGATAAAAATCTGAAATGTTTCTTGAGCAGCAAATCATCATATTAGACTGATTTCTGAAGGAAATATACTAAATACAATGTACTTCCCCTTAGATGTTATGTAGGATCAGCAGATTCTTAAATTTGTAATCCCAGACTAGTAAAGTAAGTGAATAACTTTTAAATTTACTAAAAAATATCTGAAATATCTGCAAGTTACTTTGTTTCCCCTTGTATTGCCCTGATTTCTCTCAACATGTGGACAGAAGAGCTGTCAGAGTGCAGAGGAGCTGTGTGTGAACATGATGTTGTTGCATTTACTCATCTCACCTGCACAAAAACACAATCAGTATTCCTCAAAATGAACAAAAACAGTGAAATGCAAACTCAGAATATTACACAAACCTGCAATAATTAAATGTTAACACAAATATACTTTATGCATTTAATCTCACTTTATTAACCAATGTCTTTGCTGATGATGATCCAATTCAACAATACGAATAAGCAAAAATTACATTTATGTTTCTTTTTATGTTTGTTTGATTTTATTGCTTAAGTAAGAGTGTTGAACTTTCTTCTCCTTCATCCTATTCTTCTGCGTTTCAGAACGGTAGAACACCTGAAAGGTTTGTTTGAGCGGCGCCTTCTATTGTACAGACGTGAATTTGCATTTCCTTCAGCCTGAGGCTTATTCAGTTCACTTTTGGTGTGAAATGGCCTTTAGATTTGCCAAAAATAGAACTTGTTTTTTGTTAAAACAATCAAGCAAGCACAGCTCAGGTGAGAAAAAGTAACACAAAAGTAATGTAACGCATTACTTTCCATAAAAAGTAACTAAGTAATGCAGTTAGTTACTTTTAGGGAGTAACACAATATAGTAATTCATTACTTTTAAAAGTAACTTTCCCCAAAACTGATGGTGGAATATCTAGCAGGGATGTAATTTTGTGAACTAACTTATTGCAAAGGTTTTTACTGTATTTACCAATTTTTTTTATCCGAAATTATTTTTTAAAAATCTTACCGATCCCAAACTTTTGAGCAGTAGTGTATGTTGAATTATTATCACATGGAATATGTGAACAATTTACTTCAATTAATAATATGAACTTTTTATCGCAGTAAATTTCAACATATTGGTCTTTATAAAAAAAAAAATGGCTACATAAAATGTATTAAGATAATTTTTGGATGCAACAGTTGCAAAAATGGTGACACATCTTACCCCACCGTTTGCAGTGCTCTGTTTGCTGTGCAGTCTTTTCTCATCTTTGTTCTCTTCCCACACAAGCGCGTTAGTGACCAGGTACACAACGTTAGGATGGCCATTGGGAATGGGATCAGGCCAGAGGTCTGGAGGACGTTCATCAGCAGATTCGGTCATGTTGACATCAAAGAATTCTACGGCTCGACCGAAGGAACCTTGGGCTTTTTGAACTTCGCAGGAAAAATTGGGGCTGTCGGTAGAGTGAATTTTTTACATAAGGTAGACTTAACTAGTCAGTAAATCCACTCTTTTTTGCTCACAATTCATCAAATTTCTCATTTCATCCATATGACAACATTAATGTTGTTTCAGAAACTGTATCCATATTCATTGGTTAAGTTTGATCTGGAACAAGAGGAACCTGTAAGAAATGCAAATGGATTTTGCATAAAAGTAGCTAAAGGCAAGTCAATTTGTTCATTTTAATGAACAGTTCTTCTGAAGAAGCATGTTTGTATGCACATAAATAATATAAAAATGATTAAAAAAAGCTAAATTGTTAGCCTTTTATTTGGAAGAATGTGTCATTGACTGTAATACAGGTGAGACAGGTCTACTAGTATCACAGATTACCCAGAAGGTCCAGTTTGCTGGATATGCCAGGGATCCGAAACAGACAGAGAAAAAGAAACTCTACAATGTGTTTGAAAAAGGAGACGTTTACTTCAACTCTGGAGATCTGTTCAAGATAGATCGTGAAAACTTCATCTACTTCCAGGATCGGGTGGGCGACACCTTTAGGTGAATAAACGCTATAAAAAACTTTAAAGTTACACCTTTAATGGTACAATCAAAAGGCAGAATTGAAAATAAAAGCATGGTTCTGTTCTCAGGTGGAAAGGGGAGAACGTTTCCACAAATGAAGTGTCGGACATCTTGACCAATGCGACGAGTATCGAGGAAGCAAATGTATATGGCGTTGCCGTTCCAGGTTTAATGCTATTTCTCTTCAGAAATCAGAAATCATCCAGCTGACTTTCATAACATTGCTTAATATTTCTTCTAACCTGACACACTTGATCTTTTGTTGAATTTGAAGGGTATGAGGGGAGGATAGGAATGTCTACCATCACATTGAAGAAAGACCATCAGTTTGAGTGTGATGCCATATTTAGTCATGTGACCACTTACCTCCCCTCTTATGCCAGACCACGTTTCATCAGGATCCAGGTAACATCATAACACACAAATAAGCTCTCTTTAGGTAGTATCAATATATTTATGTACCATTTCATATTTCCGAATACAGCCAAATCTAAATAAGTCCATGTGTTTCTGATTGCAGAACAGTTTGGCTGTAACGGGCACCTTCAAACAGCTCAAAGGGAAGTTGGTAGAGGAGGGCTTCAACCCCGCTGCAATCTCAGATCCTCTGTTTATTTTAGATGAGAAGGTGAACAGCTACAGACCGCTGACACATGACGCATATCAGTCGATACTGGAGGGTCACTTCAGACTGTGAAGAGCAGGATTTGCTCTTTATAATACATTAGAAATGTATTAAGAGAAGTCAAATCTTTTATTTGTTCAGAGCCCTAAATCTGCATTTACACTTACAGGACAGTAACTGTCCAGAGATCCCTATTAACACCAAAAAAAATTTGCAATTAAATTGTGTGGGGTTTTTTTATGTACCAAAGGCAATTAAAAAATTATATATTTTGCTTATTTTGTATATTTCAAAACTCTTGAAGTTTTATATCACCCTATCCTTCAGTTTTCTCTGACAAAAAGATAATAAAATTTTAAAAACTACTTCACTGTCAGTCTGAAAATTGTCTTTCTAAGAACTTGATACTTTCCCCTGTAGTCTGTAGTGAACAAATAGTTTTGTAAGAGTTTGCTGTAAGATGATTGGTTCCCACAGAAACCTTCCCACTCACTCCTGTCTCAAAGTCTGAATTGGATTAGGGTTGCCATGTTGTGAGTTTAAAATACTCCTGCATGTAATGTCATTTTTGTGTTAATTAGAAAAAAAACAACAATTAATTTTAAAAATGTTTTTCTTCAACGTTCTTTTATTTTAAATGCAATTATCAAGTATTATTTATTTATACAAAGTTTGATTTATTTGGTTTATTATGTTTAATATGAATAACTGGAGAATATTTGAACACAATATTGTAATAAGCACACACAATTTTCTATAGTGACCTACTTAATATGTATTTTTTTTTATTAGCACTGCATGAAATCACACATAAAAACATGATTATTATTTTTGTTTTGTTTTGTTTTTTCAACAAAAGCACTAAGATTTCACTACATGTTATGGGGAGCCAGATAAGCAAGTGTTTCTCACCCAGGGGCCACTAGAGGACCTCAAAATGTCTTTTTCAATATATAAATTATTTCAAACAATTTAAAAAGTACAAAATCTGCTAATAAAAGAAATAATATAATGTGACATTATGTTTGTTACTCTGGAGCAGGGCATAGGCACTGAGTGAATTTGGGCCAATTGGAAATGGCCAAATTTAATGTTTTTGAAAAGAATTTTTTTTTTTTTTTACATTTTTAGACATATTAGACATACAAACAAGTGAATTTATTTTTAAATAAAATATTAGAAAAGAGTTTAAAAGGATCACCTCACAACTAGGCTGGAACTTCTTTTACCATTCTTGTTTCTTCTTTATTCCCTGAAATCCCTTTTAATTCTTTAATTTCTTTGAATAAAAATACCTATAAAAAAAAAAACGTGGCTCCAATGTTCAAGGCATGGTTATGGTCTTGCTCTGAAGAAAAATCTGGGACTACATTCAACCTTGGCAAACAAAATTAACATTTTAAATTTGTCAGCAGATCTTAAATGTTTGTTTGGGAAAATCATTTAAGATTCATAAATTTGTATGTTCACTTTGTACACAAAAATGCTTTCTCTCACTCACAACTTGAAAATGACCATGAATGTCTGCAGCACATGGAAAACATCAAGAACTAAAATGCTTGTTGCATATTTTATTTTCAAAATAATTTGTTAAATTTAACTACAAAAAAAGTTGAATTGCGATTAATAAGGCATATTTAAATGTAAAGACAAACTTAATCTATTTTATTAAAACGTGCGTAAACAACCGCACCGAGTTGAAGAAGGATCTGGCAACCCGGCGAGGTTCTAGAGTAGGGGGGTGGATCAGAATAATATAATCTCTCTCTGGAGCCCCAAAAGGGCTGAACTTGCATTTAGAGAATGTGGCCCATGAATTTTAAGACTGTGGAAGTAGTGTCAGGCTATGGCATGTAGTTAATCTCAAACCCCTAGTATTGTACAAACTCTAGTAAACATGTATATGTGGATGACTCTTCTCGCGGGCTTGGCTCTTCTCCCCGCGCTGCTGAAAACTTTCTTCCCGTATTTTTTCCAGGACTGCGTATATATATACAGAGCGCTTGGATTTGGAATCCGATTAAATGTATACAAAAGGAAAACTCCATTCTATAGTATTGTGGACTGTTTTTTGGAAGCAGTGAAGAAACACCCGCGGAGAGCGTTTATTCATTTCGAGGGGAAGACTTACACTTATGAGGAGGTGGATAAGGAGAGTAACAAAGTGGCGGATGCTTTGCGCTCGGTGGCCGCGCTTAAAGAAGGGGACACGGTCGCGCTCTTCCTGGGGAACGAGCCTCGGTTCGTGTGGACCTGGCTCGGCCTGGCCAAGCTGGGCTGTCCCGCTGCACTCCTGAACTTCAATATCAGATCCAAATCACTCCTTCACTGCTTCTCCTGCTGCGGCGCGAACGTGCTCATAGCAGCTGCTGGTGAGACATATATGTACAGTATATAGATGCACTCTCCAGAGCGCCTATGGATGTAGAGTCTATATATACACAGATCATAAATGCTTACTATAGTCATGCTGCGAGCGAGGCCTTGGCACTGATTTCCAACCATTCTCTTAATGTGTATCCACTTTTGAGAAGTAGGCTACTTTGCTTTCTTAAATATATAAAACAGAAATTATGACTAAAAAATATAGCTATACGTACGCATGCAATGGTAGGCTACATTGTGAATATAACCACAACTACTCAGTGACTATATTACATAAAGCAGGGTTTCAACTTTCAGTTACATTTTTATTTTATTTTATACAATGTTACTACAAATATTAAGGATGCATTTTTTTTGTTATAAAGTATTGTATCTAGTTAATTGGTGAAGCGGCATTCTTTCTGACACAACAGCGCATTGGTATGCAACAACACTGCGCAGGGATACGATGAGCTGAACAAACTCTGATTTTCAGATTAGGTTTAGAGTTGACACATCCAGATATATCCAGCCTGGTTTAGATAAGGTTCAGCGGTCTCACAAAGCTCGGTATAAACGTTCTCTGTCAAGGGTTTGATTCAGAATTTGTGATTAAATCTGAAGCGCGTGCACCTGAAAGTGCGACAGGTTCGGCAAACAACCAATCACGCGGACCGTGGAGAGCGTCAGCTTGATGCACTTCTCTTCTGAACATCATATCATGAAGTTAAGAGCGTTTACAAGGTAGGAATAAACACTTCTGCGGCGTAAGTTTGAGAAGGCAGCTGAAATAAAATATCGGACTATATCAATGACGTGAATCAAAGAAATAGGCCGAATAATTATAGGTTCACAAAGCTCAAAAAAGCATGTATTATATTTATATTCATTTAAAAGCCAAGTTTAATATTACTTGTCAACTAATAGGCTATAGGCTAATTGAATGGAAGCTTGTTTCCGCGATAAAACATTTTGAAAGATAATTGCGACTTTTTATCTCACAATTGCGCGTTTACAACTCGCAATTCTGACTTTATTTCTCAGAATTGCAAGATATAAAGTCAGAATTGCGTGATATAAAGTCGCAATTGCGCGATATATACTCGCAAAATTGACTTTCTCGCAATTGCGACTCTATATCACGCAATTCTGATGTAGCCTAACTCGCAATTGTGAGAAAAAAAAAGTCAGAATTGTGAGATGAAAAAGTCGCGATTACTTTATTTTATTTTCTTATTAGGCGGAAACAAGCTTCCATAAAATTCATATTATATAAATATATAGGCTATATATATTTAAAAAATCAATTTAAACAGCTTCTCTTTTAACAGCGAGAGATACAGGGGGAGTGGCTTTATTGCATCAGGATACATGTCACTTAATTTGCTCACAGCTGATTGGTCCAGTTTTGGTCTGCAATCTCTAACCCAGAATAAAACCTGTTCCGGAGCAGGTTAGCCTGTTTAGAATTAAACGGGTTAGTAAGTTACCATGAGCCGTAAAAAAAACAGTCCACCTTCTTGAGCCCGAAAAACTTGCTCAAACCTCGAACTTACCTGTGTATAGTGATGGCTCGATACCATAATTTTGGTTTCGGTACGGTACCAGAACCTAATACCTCGGTATCGATACTACATTGATACCACAGGTGACAAATAACCAGCCTCAAAATTTAAGTGAATTGAAACAATTTTATTAAAAAACACTACTTGAAACTCTGCAGTACTGAATGTGCAAACAAAAAGTATCAAAATGTTAAAATAAATAAATAAACAAAAAAACAGTCAGGGAACTTACAGTAGATTAAATTTTGATTTTGAAAAAAAAAGAAAGAAAGAAACCTGAAATGATACAATTAAAATAGGTTAATATCTATAATAATTGATTAATATAGAATAATAATAGAATAATGAAATGAATAATTTTTAGCTGACATGCATTAACAGAGAATTATCAACATTTATAGCATTTATTCATCTTGGTTTGATTACTGTTTGGTTTGTGTTTGGGTTCATATTAGTTTAATGCATTGCATATAAAGTAATGTTAACATGCTAAACATGTATTAGTATAAATAATAATTACTGATTGATCTAGATTAATAAATGCTATAATACGGTTAGGTCAGGTTACCTAATGAATGTTGACAAATGTAGCTTAAATGTAAAGTGTTACTCTAACATTCATATTAGTAATATCCATATTACTACTATTACTCTAGATTCCTTAGATTCCTCTAGGGGTCGCACTCGCCACAGCAGCAGTGATATGCCATTCATTTTACTATCACTAATACTAAAATTAATATCACTAATCTCTTTATTCATTCAAATTCAATTAATATATGATTGTTTGAAAGTGCAAAAATTATGAGACCTAAACTTCATTGGTTCTAGCGTGTCATGCAAGCACATTTGAGCTTTCGTGTTTACCGTGTCATATTTAATTGATAAGCTTTTATGTATGTGCGCTATGAATAAAAGTCTAAATTAAAACAGTTGAATGATGGACTCACCTGTCGATCTCTGAACTCTTTGAACAAGTCAGGATGATCAAGTGACAAGTGCTCAACGTTAGCCAGATTTGATGTGTTGCCTCCCGTCGCAAATTTAAAGCAGTGTTTGTAGAGTGGTGCATTGAGGTCTGTTGCTTCACCTTTCTCATTACTTTTGTAGGCAAAGTAATGCTATATTTCACTCCTACTGCTCTCTTTATTTATTAATTTCGGGCGTGTAGAATGAGCTTCATCTGTTTGATCCATCGTGTTCCTCCGTTGTCACCGTTTGCCGGTTGTGCGTGACCCGCGTCAGTTTGGGTAGCGCACTGCCGCCTAGCGGTGAACTTCGAAACAGCAGCGCATTAAATACCGAATTGAGCAAAATTATGATATTGTACCGTTTGAAATATAATATATACCGGTATTTTTGCAGTACCGGTATACCGCGCATCCCTACCTGTGTAGCAACCGAAACAGGTGTTTCGCGCCATTGCTTATTTTGGGATTTTCGCGCGGCTGTATTGACCAATCAGAAGAAAGAACGGGAACTTTCCCCAAGATCTTCTGCAGCCTGAGTGGTCTCAAACCGGTTCCACGGAGGGCCTAGTGTATGCAGGTTTTCTCTTTTACCTTGAACCAAACTGATTGAGTTGGTCACTAATTGGTTAAGATCTCCCCTCACCTGGTAGTCTAGGTCTTAATTGGGCACTAATTGAAGGGAAAGACCAAACACCTGCATACACTAGGCCCTCCGTGGAACCGGTTTGAGAACTCTACGTACTGTATTAAATCCAATACCTATGCAGTAGATGCGTTTCCCCCCAAACCAGTTAGGGTGTAGCCTAAGGCAGGTTTAGGGGTTAGTATCTGTTGTAGGATTATGTAGCTACGCAATCAGCACTGTGATTGACATGAGTAATTAAATCTTATCGGCTGTGGGGCAGAGTTTGCGCTAATTCTAAACAGGTTTGGGCAAAAAAAAACAAGTGTCCACCACTTGTTGGATTTAATGCAGTTGGACAGTCTCAATAATGATAACTGATATCCATTATCCTCCATATTTTTTAACGTGAATGCCTTTTTATAAACTTTAATGTGCAAGGCTTTTGATGTCAAGTTATTTTAGGTGTACGAAAACACTCCGTTATGTTGCTACTGCAAACTGGTATTTGTAGTCATTTTAATTTAACAATGTTTAATAATATTTTAGCAATATATCATTGTAATATAAAAATGCATTGGTTTGTAGCTGCAAATAGTTTTACCATTTAGTTATTCACCTTTGAGTCTTAAACATTCACAGTAGCCTACTTCCATATTGAAAATTAAGGTGGATATTGAGTTAAATGAGCACATTAATGCAGTGGTAGCCTACTTCAGCCCTACTTATGTGGTTAAGGGGTACATAAGACAAAAGTTGGAGAAACACTGGCCGAGACAGGATTCAAGCACATGCTGTGCATGTGAAAACAGGCCAACTTCTTTGGGAACAGATATTTGGAAGACTTATCCATGATGTCGGATTCAGATTTTTTTTATTAGTGTTAAAATAATGTTTTTTAAATGAGATGTCACTTTGAAATCAGACTCTGAAACATTTCAAGAGTTTTGCAGTTAAGTGTTTGTTTCTCTTGCAGAGCTTCGTGACGCTGTTGAGGAGATATTGCCAGCACTGAAAGAAAAGGGGATAACTGTTTACCTCCTGTCAGATGAGAGCACTACAGACGGCATTCAGTGTATCGGTCAGGCCATCGCTAAGGCTTCAGATAAGCCGCTGTCCCCGTCTCTCAGGTCCAATGTCCATATCAGGAGTACAGCACTGTATATCTACACTTCTGGCACTACAGGTATCAGTCAAGGCCAAATGCAGTGGGTTATGTAATATTTATTTTTATATTCCGTTCAATAGCATACAAAGTCATTAAAAATGCTGTATATGACACACTATGTGCTGTAAAAATATGCGTCCCTAAATAACACTGCTATTCTGGTCCATGGAGGTCTTCCTAAGGCAGCCTATGTGACCCATGAGAGGGTCTGGGCCTCGTCATTCATCCAGGGTGTTTGTGGAGTGACGTCTGAAGACATATTCTACATCAATCTGCCTCTGTATCACAGCGCTGGATTCCTCATCGGACTCATTGGATCCATTGAAAGAGGTATAATGGATTATATGATATGCCACTTTCTATATTTAGAAATGCACGACTGGTTATAGCGCAGCTTACAAATGAACGTTTTTTCCAGGTAACACTGTTGTTTTGCGGAGAAAGTTTTCTGCCTCTCAGTTCTGGGACGACTGCAGGAAGTACAACATAACTGTGATGCAGTACATTGGCGAAACACTGCGCTACCTCTGCAATACACCAAAGGTAAAAACACGTGTCATGTTTTATAAGTGTGAAGATATTTCTCTTTAAAATATGTTTTATGGGGCTTTTATTGGCTCTGTTCCAAAACCTACCTAGACGTCTGTTACAAAGGCTTGTCCAAAAGGTAGCAAAATGACACTGCCTTATGAAGGTGCGGTCACGTTACCGTTAACATTTTTGCCAAATTTCATGTCCAGAAAGTACTATTTTCTGCAGTAGTATGTTTCACCGTTTTCATTTGGAACGAGACCCACAACAGAAGGTGTCTCCGCTTGCGCTCGAAAAAGAGGCCCGTCCCCAAAGGTTGGAAATTAACGGGGGCTTAGGGCAAAACTACCATCAAAATTAGTAACAATGCTTCCAAAAACTCAGATATGGTGCAAAAAAGTATATATTTATAAGTAATCTCACACAGGCAAAAATGCTGTTTTCCCAAATATCAGCACATTTGCAAATGTGATATTGATTTTAAACAACAATTCAATTAACAATATGCTAATATGCTATTAGGTGACTTAAATTTTACACACAATATTTTCAATAAAGCCACAATATTGTCGATATAGCAGTTTTTCCTCCACAGTAGTTCCAAACAGTAGAGCCATTGCACGTCTCCGAGCAACAGTTTTAGTTTCGTTACTGAATGAATCCACGTTTTGAGCGAATCGTTTCAACGACTTGTCCCTGAATGAATCGTTTGAGTGAGTGATTCAATGACTAACTCCTACTGTTCCTTTGAAACGGGCCTCTGAATTGAAAAGCCCGCCTCTGATTGTCTGTTGTGAATAGTGTAGCGATGTATGAAGCACAGCTCACACAGAAGTCACTTTCAAACCAAGCCTTCAAATGCACAAACGAGTACAACCTGTTGAACAATGCTAAATAAGACTGAGCCAGAATGTTTCCCTCACGCGAAATTCCTGATTGCATAGATTCCCATTGAAATGACTGGATTTCACCCACGTAAATTTGCTTAATGCTAACTATGACCACACCTTTAGAGCATTGAGCTCCTAGCTTGGCATCATGCTAACATGAAACTCCAGGAATCAATCAGGGATGGAGTTTCCTACATTTACACTCATGAATTTGGCGAAAGCTTTGATCCAAAGTGACTTCATATCATAATGCATTTTATCAGTTCATACATTCCCTGGGAATCAATCTCATGACCTTGGTGTCGTTAGCATCATGCTCTACTATTTGAGCTACAGGACGGAACTTCCAGTGTATCGGAGCACTGTTTGTGTGTCTTGCCAATGTAAAGCGTTCCAATTCAGTAATTCAGGAGGGTTTATGACCGTTAGCATGTTCCCATATGTAACGGACGTAGGCCAGTAAGAGCTGTGCTCAAGAGGCTCACTAGCGACTGACACTAGCGGCTGCGGTCTTTAGTGTCCTTGTTAGCGCGCCCTCCTCCTACGCCAGATACCCGGGTTTATATCCTACTCTGAGGTGATAGAATAAGACCGGTGACTCGGATTGGAGTGAGGTTTACGGGGGGTGAGTGTAACGGACGTAGGCCAGTAAGAGCTGTGCGTGTAAACCTCACTCCCCTGGCCTCAAGAGGCACTAGCGGCTGCAGTCTTTAGTGTCCTTGTTAGCGCGCCCTCCTCCTACGCCAGAGTCCCGGGTTCGAATCCTGCTCTGAGTGGATAGATTAAGACCGGTTACTTTGGTGCCGTGACTCGGATTGGAGTGAGGTTTAGGGGGGTGAGTGTAACGGACGTAGGCCAGTAAGAGCTGTGCGTGTAAACCTCACTCCCCTGGCCTCAAGAGGCACTAGCGGCTGCAGTCTTTAGCGTCCTTGTTAGCGCGCCCGCCTCCTCGAGACCCCGGTTCCAATCCCGCTTGGTTACACTTAGAAGGCAACTCATTTGGTTTTGGACAGAACTATTGTGTTGGAAACTTTGAAGCAGTGCAAAGATAAAACCACAAACTGGGCTGGTCTATGTTTTCCGCTTTGCAGAAAGACAATGACCGAGACCACAGGGTGAAGATCGCCATTGGTAATGGCGTACGAGCAGAGGTCTGGAAAGATTTCCTGAACCGCTTCGGACGCATTCATGTCCGAGAGCTCTATGCTGCCACAGAGGGAAACGTCGGCTTCATCAATTACACCGATAAAGTCGGAGTGGTCGGCCGTGTCAATATTATCAGCAGGGTGAGTGTGACAGCACGTATTAATTCACATCGAGAAAGGCATCTTTGAGCAAAGCCAGCTTGATTGCCATTGTATTCCACAGGTGTTTTTCCCCTTTGCCCTCATCAAGTTTGACATTGAGAAAGAAGAACCCGTGAGGAACTCTGAGGGTCTGTGTATCCCAGTCGGAAGAGGTAGGTCAGGTGCTAGCTTTGTGGTTTTTGCGGTATAATAAATTTTATTGCCATGTGGTATCAGTAAAGATAGTACAATGTGTTTGTTTAGTCTAGTATTTGAGGTTTTGAGATTCTAACTTCCATTGACCTTTTGTTGGGAACATTGTCATAAAAAGTTAATGTTTAATCTATATGTTGCATCTATAACTCTACAGTTGTTGATATTAAATGTTTCATAGATGAGGTGGGCCTTCTGGTCGGGAAGATCACGAAAAACACCCCTTTTGTCGGATACGCTGGGAACAAGCAGCAGACCGAGAAGAAGAGACTTAGTAATGTGTTTGTGAAAGGAGATCTGTATTTCAACAGTGGAGATCTGCTGAGAATCGACAACGAGAACTTTGTGTACTTTCAGGATCGAGTTGGAGACACGTTCAGGTAGCAAAGCTTCAGCTGAAGCATCGGTGAAGTGCATTTCTTCTTGGAGTTTCAAGCATTGCATTGTCATTGTCATTGCAGGTGGAAAGGCGAGAATGTGGCTACAACTGAGGTGGCGGATATTCTCATGATGGTGGACTGCGTTGAGGAGGCCAATGTGTATGGAGTCAAAGTTGAAGGTAGATTGCATATAACAATGATTCGAAAGGAAAAGAGTTGGGAATCAAATGGATTTCATGATGATACTTATGAACTACATGTTAGTTAGAGCTGTTGCTTGATTTATTAAACCACGTCATTACATTACCCAAACATTGTTTGCAGGTCTTAAAGCTTAGTTCTCATCATTTACTCGCCCTCATGTCTTCCCCGATGTATATGACTTTCTTTCTTCAGATAAACACAAAGAAAGATTTTTATGAAAATAATCAATCTCTGTGAGTTCATATGCCAATAAATGGCTGCCGCTCGGTTGACGCTTGCACAACACACACTTCGGTTAGCCTAAACACAGGCTTTACTCCCTTCATACATAAATTGTCAGATTCCGTCACTACAACTTCCCGAACACACTAAAGAAATGAAATGTGTTCAGCCCTGAAAGGCTGGAAATAGGCTTTATAGTTGGTCATATACTGTACATACAGCCGTTATATATCACACACCCAGCACTTGGTCCTGGTTAACTACTTCACTAAAACACTCCCACACGGTACTTTTCTTTCTTTCATTCCTTTTGTTTTGTTTTTAATTCTCCTTTTAAAATTTCTCTTGAATCCGTTTGGTCTGCAAATTAGTGCCTGACATAAAATTAAGTTTTAAACCTGTTGATTTTCCATGTTGGAAAACATTCTTATCTGAATAATTTCTGTTAAGCATGTGTATATTTTAGTTAAAGCTGTTAAGTTATTAAAGAGTTAGTTCACCCAAAATGGAAATTTTCTCATCATTTACTCGCCCACCTGCTTGACGCGCGTGAACAAACCTCTAGCGGAAGCTAATGAAAGTTTATATGCGAATAAAAGCCTTAATTAAATGTTCATTATCTTGAAAAAATTTGGACTAAACTACTCAATTCATATGGATTCATTTGATGAACTTTATGAAGCATCAAAGTGCTAGTTGCGTAGACTGTCAATGGAGGGACAAATCTCTCAGATTTCATAAAAAAAAAAATCTTTTTAAATCTTACAAATCTCGTAAGACTTGCGTTCAACGACAGATAATGACAGTAAATGCTGACAATTTTAATTTTGGATGAACCCTTTAAGCAATTTATTTTCCCCCTCTGTGTTATATATAAGGACCGTTAGGAGGTGCTCAAAGGCACATGGTTTCCTTGATTGGATTCCCCTGAAGTTAGAGTCTTTATTAAAATAAACACATGATTTATCTCTCATCCACCCACAATTAATTGGAAAGTAAATTTTTTTACTACTTGACCTGCGGATTATCTGCCGTGTCCGCGGATGTAACCGCCGAGCCATTTAACGCCATTACATGGACTCAAAGAGATGGAATATTTTCCTAAAGATATTCATTTGTGTTTATCTGAAGCAAGTCATATATATCGGGGATGACATGAGGGTGTGTAAAAGAAGAAAATTTAGATTTGGAAATGTAAAAATATAATTAAATTAATAAATAATTACATTCAAAGGAACCAAATTTTGCTGTAATAAGTGGTCCTTAATATATTAAATGTATATTACATTCTAAAAATGTATATATAAAAAAAAAAAAAATTAAGCTTTTTTTTTTTTTTTTCAGTATAAAGCATTATGGCTGTAATATACAACACTTTTGCCCAGATTTGCAGTCTTTTAGTTGACAGTTTTCATAAAATCACAGATGATTGGAACATACTCAGATTTTTCAGCTTTAGACTGATTCCATGCAGTCGGAGGATATGAAACATGTTTGATAGCAATGTGTCTGGTTACAATTTGGGTTGTTCAGAACAAACTCACACAGTTTCAAAGTCGGCAAGTGTATGATGAGTCATTACATTCCTAACAATTTTCGTCATTATTAAAATCTAACAACATGCTTATATTTCAATATTAAAACCTATGGTGTCTTCAGGTCATGAAGGAAGGATTGGAATGGCAGCTGTGAAACTGAAAGAGGGCAGAGAGTTTGACTGCGTCACCACTTGCAGTGTTTTGGCCAACTATCTTCCAGTGTACGCCAGACCTCGATTCATCCGGATTCAGGTGCGCCATCTTACCTTTAAACATTCCCATGAATCTTGCTCGCAGACACCGTCCTCTCCAGTCTCGGCTTCGCTCTGTGAAACTCAGCAAAGGCAAATTTGTCTTTCAGAATTCCTTGGAAGTCACAGGAACTTTCAAGATGAAGAAGGTGAAGCTGGTGGAGGAAGGCTTTGACCCAACATTAATAGAAGATCCTCTCTACTTCCTGGATCTGACGCAAAAGAAATACATTCCACTCTCTCAGGAAATTCATAACTCGATCATGGCGCAAGACATTAAACTGTAATAACCATCACATAAGCTAACTGTACCATTCTGAAATCTACTAACCAGTAGTCGCCTACTAATCTCAGGGAAAACAAGTGATTCCGGTGAATGATTGTAATCTTTACAGACCAGTACAGTCAACTGTTTTACATAATATTACTTTCTAATGCACAAATGTGCCTCATCACTTAACATTGTTAATAATGTACATTTATTATTTTCTCCTAAGTTGTAATAAAAGTTAATTAGAATCTAATAAGACTGTTACACTAAATATGCGCAACTTAAACTCTCAAGTCAGCGATTCTCAACTGGGTCATGAACGGTAGAGGAAAAATGCTAAATAGAGTGCAGGAGTCAGGTTCAGGAGGTAAAACAATAAAACTAGTAGTAAAAATGTATTAATTTTCTCCATTGAGAAGTTGATTTTGAATGATAACTTATAAATATTTAAAGACAGCCTTACTGAGAGCTACGAGGTTGTTAATCGATGATATTTGCTTCTGTTGAAGACGTCAACTTAGCTTTAAAATAACTGCAGAAATTGTGGTGAGAAACTACATTACCCATGATGCTATGCAGGATATTCCACCAATCAGTTGAAACAAGCAAACTGCAGCAAAGATCTGTCGATCTCCCCACGCCCTCAAAATACTGAATATATATATATATTTCTCCACCACTTTTTATTCGATTATGCTGTTCTCAATGCTTCATGGGATTGTAGTTCTTTCCCTCACTAAAGCTATTAAATATAGTCTAGTAACTTTTTTTTGTCCGATTCTCAAATACTTTGTCTTCCCGTGTTTTTTGCTAACGTCAAAGAATGTGTCCAATCAAACACTAATAGTGTGAAATTTGTACCAAAATGCCTTTAACTTGATCTGAACTCTTTCCCTGCCACCTTTTTTTTTAAGTTGCTAGTCACTGCCAGCGTTTTTTTTTTTGCTTGCTTAGTCCCTAGAATATTTTGTTGTATGAATATTTAAATGTGCTATATATATATATATATATATATATATATATATATATATTTGTCAGACTTAATTTGGAACGGATTCAGAACGATGATCGAAACATGGAGTAGATCGAGTCCATCAACGCTTCAGTCATATACCTCGTCCTGGGTCGACAGTTCATTCAGCATTAGGCAGTTTTGATTTAAATGTTGTTTGATGTCGCTGATCGCATAAGCAATGCTTCTATCGCTTGTTTCTGCTTTTTTTTCGCCTGTTTTGATCTGGAGATTCTGTACTCTTTTCAGAAGATGTCACAGCGCCCCCTATCTTATAACAGTGAATCTTCCGGCAATGGCGGGGAAAAAGTTAATGACGATTTTATTCACTTTAGCACAATAACTGTAGTTCTGAGTTTCCACTCGCTGTCCAGTGTAAAAGACAGCAGTTGAGAGTCGCTGCTTTAGGGTTGAAAACTCATTCCTCTGACCCAACGGCTTGTAAGAAAGCAGACCGCTGGTTTTCTCAGCCGGTCGAGGGCTGGCCTCTGTAATCAGCTGCACTATCTGTTTGAAGTAGGTGAAAAGCCAAGTGCACTAAACTCATGACCTCTGAGCTTGAAAATAAACATTTCCTAACACCACAAACCCAGTTTCCTTCTGTTCCCAATAACAGGGGTCATCAACATCTTTTACATTTCACAATCCTCAAGATTACGCAATTCCAGGTTACATCATCAGTCACAATTTTGTACTTTAAAAATGAATTTATTTATTAATACAGTTGTATACTTAGAAATGTGCTGCAAAGAAAACTAAATAAAAAGAATGTCGCCACACAAAGAGAAGAAACTAAACCCGGGATGAAGCTGCGTCGTCATATCAAAACAAAGTCGTACTGATGTGCCTTAATAAACTGTCTATTAGTAGAAAAATACATTTCAGGGCACACAATACAGCATCCAGTATCACAAATAAAGTCCGAGTCCACCAAAGCAGACCCTTCTTAAGAACAGAGTCGTCAAATTATTTCTAGTTTGTAAATAATAAAAATGTTTCTGTAACTGTTAAAAATGCCATTACGTAGTGTTTGTATATATAGATGTCGTCGGTATAAAAGATAACGTCCTTTTCCGTTGCATTTATTATTTCTTTTTTTTATTATTCATTTAAACTTGTTCTCCGTACTGCTAAGTTAAATTCCAAGGCTCAGAAGTATAACCGGAATACAAACATAACCAATGTTATAGGTTTCCTTTTTTTTTGTTTAGAAACTTTTTTCCATGTTAGGTTTTTATACAAAATAACAAAGATGTACAAAAGGTCATTTACAGCGAACCAAGGCCATATGCTAGCACAATATTTACAGCTGTAATTGAAACATATCCTAGTGTTCTGGTATATTCTTTGACTTCATATGCATAGCAGTGAAAATGCAGACCTGTTGATCAGACTTCATTATTTGTGTGCTAAATATCCCACTTCACATCCTTCGTAACTTCCTTCTGTAACAGAAATTCGATGTTTGCTAGTCTTTCGGGTCAAAGTAACGAAACAAAAAACAAAAAATGCAGATAAGGCATCACTGCTTGCAGTGTATGATGGGTAGGTTTGTGTACTCAACTTAGTAGCAGGCGTTTGGACCTGAGTCATAGCACATGCATAGATCTCTAGACAGCAGGAGTTCCGGAAAACCACAGTCAGTGTTTATCTACGGTAAAACATCGCTAGAAAAGATCGGTTCAAAACGTAGAGAGAGAGAGAGAAAGAGCCCGTTTTTTTTGTGTGTTTTTTTTTTTAGCCAGAGAGGGAAGTCCATGAGCAGATGAGTGCAACAGTCACATTCCTTCAAAGGAGCAGTTCTTCACGTCAAAAAGTCTCAAATGTTCGTCATCTCCTAGAAAAACCGACATGCTTTCCAGTTCCGTGACAAAACGTAACAGCGTTCCACGAAAATCGCATAACCTCGCAAACAAAAAAGCTCTACATACATCAACTTTTCTGTTTGGGAGCACATTAGCAGGGTTCACTTGTATTAAGTAAAACTAATTCGTTTTTCCGGTTCCGTTCAAGACTTTTCTAATTATTTGGAGAAAAAGAGGCTACAAATGTCAAAAAGGGATTTTTTTTTTCCGACTGTCTGTGGCACAGGTCATGCATTCCGTTAGATTTCTTCATTAATTTATGTATTCAGTTATTTTTTGCAAGTCTTCAAGCACCAAAAGGTAAAGAAAAAGGCAAAACCAAACTTAAAAAAGGGAGGAAAACCAAAGGAAATGGGAAAAAATAGCGCTCCGTAGCATCTGCGCCATCTTCCAAGACATTTTTTTTTTCGCTTCAGCCCATCAAAGCAAAGTGGAAAGAATTAATACTTGATAAAGTGGTGCAAATCCCTCCTCCTGAGCAGAGGAACTGGGAGAAGGGTTCAGTAACAGACCAGCTGTTGCTCTCTTCAGAAGTGGTCGATCAGCACGGACACACAGTTGGCGCCCACCAGGTAATTGGGGTCTCCTGGTAAACACTTGTTTTGCCAGCATTTGGGGTCACCTGTGGGTATATTCACAGGAGAAACGTCATGAGGAAAACTGTACACACAACATAATTACCTGACATTTCAGACGCTTTTCTGTGAACACTAGGACTGCACGATTTTGTGGGGGGAATAATTGAATTGAGATTTTTTTTGCTATACAAAAAAAAAATACATGTAAAAAGCTCCAGGTTTGCTGTGCTTGTTTGAAGGGCTACACAATTTGGCCCAAAATTTTTTAATATAAAATACAGGTAACACTTTACAATAAGCTTTCATTTGTTAACTATATTAGGGGACGTTTACACGACACCATTTTCAACTAAAAACGTAAAACTACTTGTGCGTTTTGGCAGTTCATTTACACGAGTGCAAGTTTTTGAAAACGTTCTCATGTAAACAGCAAAAACATGAATCTCTGAAGACGATGACGTCATGCACATGCCTTTTACGTGTTCAGTCTATAGTGTTTCATCGCCATCTACTGGCCTGGCAGCAGAATACAGCGTGAATGGGGATCGTTTTGACAATTGTGTCGTCTTGTACGCGGAAAACTCAAAGGAAAAAGTCTCAGTTTTAAGCATAACGTTTTTGTGTAAACGTACCCTCAGTTAACATGATCTAACAATGAACAATACTTTAAAAGCATTTATTAATCTTAGTTAATGTTAATTTAGACATTTACTAATACATTAAAATCAAAAGTTGTATGTGTTAATACTATTTCATGAACTTAAGCTAATAAATAAAAAATACTGTAAAAAAATTGCACACGTCACCACTAAAAACTGAAAACTACTTTTTGTAGTTTCTGCGTTTTGGCCGTTCATTTACACGACAAAAGCGTTTTGTGGGCCTGAAAACGCAAACTTTTGAAAACAATGCTTTCGTCTAAGTGTAAACTAAAAAACGTGAATTTGTGAAACCAGTGACGTCAAGCGCATGTGTATTATGTGTTAAGTCTATAGGCACGTAGTGTTTCTGAACAAAGTTACATCGCCACCTACTGGCCTGGCATAAATAAGACAGTTTT